>NW_006294339.1:7452521-7470067 GCF_000327345.1 Myotis davidii | reverse complement strand
CTCTCTCTCTCTTTCTCTCTCTCTCTCTCTCTCTATATATATATATATATATATATATGATGTGTATATATTTATGTATACTTGAGTCATAATGCAAAATGCCTTTGCAACTGTGAATTACATTTTTTTTAAAGTGTAAAAGCTACCTAGTTAGGATACAGACTTAGCTTCTATAGTAGAGGCTCCAAAATAATAATGGTTAAGCTGATAGATGTTTACACCCATGTTCATAGCAGCATTATTCACAAAACACCAAGAGGTGGAAGTGTCCAAGTGTCCGTCGATGGTGAACAGATAAAAATGTGGAGTATAATGGAACATCATTCAGCCTTAAAAAAGGAAGGATATTCTGACACATGCTTAAACATGGGTAAACCTAGAGGCTATTATGCTAAGTGAAATAAGGTAGTTACACACACACATACACCCTCACACGCACACACACACACAAAATACTGCATGATTCCACTTATATGAGGTATCAAGAGGAGTCAAATGCACAGAAACAGAAAGAAGACTGCTACTTGCCAGAGGCTGGGGAATAGGTGGAAATGGGGATTTGTTGTGTAATGAATACAGAGTTTCACTTTCGCACATTAGAAAAGTTCTGAAGACTGGCTGCATCATAATGTGACTTTTCTTAACACGATTTAACTATACACTTAAAAAGGTTAAAATGATACATTTTATGTGTATTTTACCATGATTAGAATGTTGGGTTTTTTCTAAAATATGTTTTATTGATTTCAGAGAGGAAGGGAGAGGGAAATAGAAACATCAATGATGATAGAGAATCATTGATCGGCTGCCTCCTGAATGCCCCCTACTGGGAATGGAGCCCACAACCCAGACATGTGCCCTTGACCAGAATCGAACCTGGGACTCTTCAGTCCGCAGGCCAAAGCTCTATCCATTGAGCCAAACCGGCTAGGGCTCTAGACTATTTTAAATGGATGGTAAAAACATATATAGAAGTTTATATATCAAATTTGAACTGCGCTCTACAGAGCCCTTTGGGTTCCAAGCTCTCTCCATTGTGTTGTTCTGATATATCTAAAATAATGTTCTTATTGGCACCATCAAATATGTCTCCCCAATGAGAAGGGAAAAAGGGTTCAAAAGCACACACCCTTCTTTTAAGGGTATGTTCCAATTATTAAACATTCCTCCTATACACTTCCTATTGGTCAGAACTTAGTCACATGGTTACACGTAGTAAAAAGGGAATCTGGGATATGTAGTCTTTGGTTGAGTAATCAGGTATCCAGCTAAAATCTCAATTATTGTAAAAAAAAAAAAAAGGCGGGGGGACATATATTGGGAAACAATTAGCAGTTTCTATCATTTGTTGGGTGTTCACCTAAATCAGTTAATATAAATTTCAAAATATCTTTAAGATGAAAATAGATTTAGCCTCACTTAAGAAGAAGAGAAAGCTGAGGCTCAGTCTAACTAACTTGCAGCATAATTTTGTAGAGCAAAAGCTTACAACTAGAATTGTCTTATTCCAGGGCCCACTTTCCACTCTTATTACCTCCTTGACAAACAGGAGTCTATGGAGCCTACTATAATTTTAGCATTTTGATCTTAGTTATTCCACTCCTTAGCTTCACAAGCTCAAGGAAAGGTATAGTATGCAAGAACTTTATTTTCTTTCTTTTTTATATTTTTTATTTTCAACATACAGAATTTACTACAGAAAGATGTAGCAAAGGTGTAGGGGTCTTTTTCTTTATTGATTAAGGTATTACATATGTGTCCTTATTGCCCCATTGCCCACCCACACCCCTACTCATGCCCTCACCCCCCTGTTGTCTGTGTCCATTGGTTAGGCCTATATGCATGCATACAAGTACTTTGGTTGCTCTCTTCCCCTTACCCCCACCCTCCCCTACCTTCCCTCTGAGGTTTGATGGTCTGATCGATGCTTCTCTAATATCCTTTCTAATTGGTGTTTCTAGATTCTTGAGATATATTCCCAGAAGTGGGATCACTGTGCCAAATGGGAGTTCCATTTTTAGTTTTTTGAGGAAACTCTATACTGTTCTCCACGGTGGCTGCACCAGTCAGCATTCCCACCAGCAGTGCACGAGGGTTCCTTTTCCTCTACATCCTTGACAGCACTTGTTGTTTGTTGATTTGTTGATGATAGCCATTCTGACAGGTGTGAGATGGTACTGCATTGTCATTTTTGATTTGTATCTCTCGGATGATTAGTGACTTTGAGCATGTTTTCATATTTCTCTTGGCCTTCCTTATGTCTTCTTTCAAAAAGTATCTATTTAGGTCCATTGCCCATTTTTTTATTGGATTGTTTATCTCCCTTTTGTTAAGTTGTATGAGTTCCCTGTAAATAAAAACTTTCTTTTCTTTTCAAGAAAAAGTGCAAGCTGAGATCGACAGAGTGATTGGCCAGTCGCAGCAGCCGAGCACGGATGCTCGGGAGCTCATGCCCTACACCAATGCCGTCATCCACGAGGTGCAGAGAATGGGAAATATCATCCCCCTGAATGTGCCCAGGGAAGTAAACAATGCCACCACCCTGGCTGGATACCACCTGCCCAAGGTAATGAGGGACTCCAGCTTCTGATCTTAAAGCTTATTGTTTTAAATGGTAGGAATCTGAACTTGGAAAGTGACAGATTCTGGTCCTAGGGAATCACTTTAATGGGGAGAGATATTATGCTTGTTTCAATATTCTTTATTTTTCTTCTGGTGTGGTCTTTAGAACGTTAATTCAACTAGGATACTAATAGTTATTATGGAGAGGAAGGGGGACTCCTAGGTCAAATACGTCTAGGCAAAATCTGGCTTTTCTTTGTTGTGGGATTTCTCAGTGTTTTTACTATGAAAGGAGAATTGTGAATCTTTGTGGATATGCAGCTGATTTTGCATGGAATCTTCTTCTTGGCCTTGGTAGAGCATCTCACAGGACTAGGGAGTTGCCAGAATCACTTTAGAAAATTTTGCTTCACAATCCTGGGTCTATAGAACATTAAAATATAAAGGGACAATTGAGACCATCTGGGCCAACATCACATTAATGCTGGTGTTTCTAACGTAATATCCCGATAGGTGTTTTTTCAGCTTTGACTTGTAGCCCTGTGGTGGGAGAAACCAACCCAAGTGTGTGCAATATTAAGTATTAGAAAAGGAGAGGAAGAACACACACTTGTTAAGCAGTAATTATGTTCCAGGGACTACATAGTTTCTTTTGAAATATCTTAATCGGTCCTCAGAATAAGTCTGTTATTTCTATTTTATAAACTGGGAAGTATGGTCTCATTGCGATTCAGCTTGTGTAAGGTCCCTCAACTACAAAGTGACAAGAGTTGGGTTCAAGAACCAGATCTGTTCTGATCTCCAGGCTCATCTTTTTTGTACTGCATCATGTTCTCTACACAGGAGTTGTTTGACTTTGGCCTTAAAAGGGTCTTCTTGCAATTGCTCTCAATTCATCCCTGTTTAATTCTGTGTCCTCACAAAGGAAATTCTGATCTCACTCTGCCCACCAGGCTTATGATCTCAGCAGACATCTCTCCTATGCCCCCTAGTGCCCTCTCTGCACACTGCACCTTTACAGCTCACTTGTTTTCTCACCACTTTGGTCAACCTCTGTGAGTCCATTCCAGTTGTCTATGTCCCTCTGCATATGTCGTACCTGGAGTCGAACTTAAGAGGCAGGACCAGGGGGGATTTCCCATTGTACACGTTTTGGTCATTGTCCCTGCAGAGTCAGGAAAAGCCGCTATACCTGCAGCTATTGCATGTATGATTTCTTGCTGATTGACCATGTTATAGGTGAAGGCTGAGGTCTAAATCATGTCACAGGTGCTGCTTGCATTTTTATAGCAATTCATGTAAGCTCCAGGAACCATCCCAGCTCTTCCACTTATTTTTTTTAAATAAATATTTTATTAGTTTTTTACAGAGAGGAAGGGAGAGGGATAGAGAGTTAGAAACATCAATCAGCTACCTCCTACACACCTCCTACTGGGGATGTGCCTGCAACCAAGATACGTGCCCTTCACCGGAATCAAACCTGGGACCTTTCAGTCCGCAGGCCGGCGCTCTATCAACAGAGCCAAACCGGTTAGGGCACTACCACTTATTTTTAACATCCACTTTAATGACCATCCTGGGAACCGAGAGGTCTAAGTGACTAAATTGTAGAGGCTAAGCTGCCATGGCTTTGATTGTCAAGTAGACCTAATAGAAACCGTGGCTCTACCTCCTCCATTATGTGACTCTGGGCACATTATTTAACCCCTCAGAACTTCAATTTCTTTAATTGTAAAATGCATTAAGCCTACCTCACAGGTTGAAGTAAAATGAGGTCACGCATGTCGAATGTTAAATCTAGTGCTTAGTATAGAGAGTACTTAACATAACAGTTATCCTTTATTAATTCAACAAATGTGCATTAAGCATCTGAAATATTCAGGCCTGTGAAAACAAACCTAAGGAAAATAACCATGCAAGTACGTACTTAGAAACCATGACAACTGCCCCACTGAAAAAACTCCCACATCTCTGTAAAGATGAGGGCTAGCTGGAATGGGGAGTACTAGTGGGAGTGGTCAGAGGAGGCTTCCAAAGGAAGTGATGTTTGAGGTGAGGGCAGCAACATGGTTAAGAGTTAGGAGGAAAGACATTAAGACACTGAAAACAACATTTTAAAAGGTACAAAATGAGGGGAACCAAGCTGTTTGAGCAGCTGAAAGGCGGCTGATGTAATGGGAGTGCAGGCAGAGACACAGTAGCCCAGACAGGGGTCAGGCAATGGATCTGTCACCCAAGAGCAATGGGAAGCTGGTGAAGGGTTCTATTAAGTTCAAGGCTGGTGGGTGGGTAGGTGGGTGTGACACGATTAAACCTTATTTGAAGCTCACTGGGCTTTCAGAGTATGGAGCAGATTGAAAGGGGGAAGAGAGGACATAGGCCATAGTAGCCAGCTATTATAGGAGTATAGGCAAGCAAGGGGTAGCCAGGAGTAAGATGGCAACAGTGGACATAGAATGGAGGTGACAGAATTAAGAGAAATTTAAAGTAAAACTGACCAGCCTCACTGAAGGCTCAGTGGAGGAAAAGGAGGCATTAAGGAGGACTCTTAGGTTTCTTGATATGTACCTTTTGAATAGTGGTTCCTTTTACTGGACGACCTGATTCTATTATAAACCTGGGTAGTATAGTAGACATTGGAGGGAAGAGAATGGAGAAATAGGGATGAATGAGACATTGTTTACCTTGCTGGAACTGCCATGGTCACCACTTCACTGAGCAGCTGGGTTGACTTTGGTACAGTACTGACTAGCAAAGCTCTATATTATTCTCTCATTGGTGCATGTGTGTCAGCTTCCAGGTCCTAAACTGACTAGTCCCTGCAGAGAACATCCATATTGCAGTTAAGAGTAGCCATACTTCCCTAGGAAATTCCCAGCAGGCATTTGCAGTCCATCATTGCAAGCTGTACCATGGCAAGGAGGTTGGGGGTGGGGAGCTGGGCTCAGAAGACAATGGGTTGTGGAGGGTGAGGATACGGTCAGGCCCTGGCTTGGGAGCAGGGGACTTCCAGCCCTCTGCATGGGGGTGTTGCAGGGTCAAGCCTTGCCTGAGTCTTTGCTGCCTTCTCCAGGGGACCATGGTCATAACCAATCTGACCGCACTGCACAGGGACCCTGAAGAGTGGGCCACCCCCAACACATTCAATCCGGAGCATTTTCTGGAGAATGGACAGTTGAAGAAAAGGGACGCCTTTATGCCTTTCTCAATAGGTGAGTTCTACAAAATAAGAGGGTGTGGATCCAGAGCTCCTCTCCACTCTCCCCTACTCCTCTCCCCACCATCCTTTGCTTTAGCTGGAATGCCTCCAAACAGCCCTGCCCAGCATGACTTCCTGCTCCAGCTCAGGATTCCCAGGGCTGGCCTGGCTCCAGGCTGTCCTTTCTTCCTCAGCCCTTACTTGGCAGGCAGGGCAGCCTGAAGATTCCAGCTTCACTCTGTTCTGTCCCCCGGAACACTGGGGACAGAGACGCAGACCCTGCCTCTTGCTCACAAAAAAAGGTTGGGCATTTGCCACCTTCACAGAATTTCTAAGGGCCACCCATTCACACAGAACTAGAGCCAATTTATAACGAGAGTGTGGAGGGGCAAGGAAAGGGGCTACTTGCTTATCATTATGGGCATCAGGAGTGATGCTGAATGCCATCCTTGACTGGATGGGATTCTATTCTATATGTACCCCCCTTTGCCTCTTTACATTTTAATTATGCTGTACAAGTTTGGTTAATACATTTACAGGGTAGACAACTTAAATGGTGCAAAGGAGGATGCTATGAAAACTCTCTCATGTTTCCAAGCAGCCAGTTTCAAAGGTTTTTTAAACTCATAACATTGTAAAATGAATAACAAAAATTCTCAGTATATTTCTTAGTGTTGCATTAGGTATGTCTCATGGGTTATTTCCTTAGTTCTAGTTCTGGAAATGTGTCCTGAGCCAGCAGTCAGCCCTGGGCATAGGACAATTAATGAAGTGGAAAAAACACCTGTTCTCATGTAGCATGTGTTCAGTGCAACTTTACAGGGTCCATACTACTATCGCCACTTTAAAGATAATGAAACTGAGGCTTGAGGGGTCAACTGTGGCATCTTTTACATCTGTCATTGTCTTGTTTATATTTCCCTTTATTACACTTATTTTTTCGTTTTGCATTGAATATGTATTACTTAGGGAGAAAAATTATTACACACACAAGAGAGATGGTGGTAGTGACCAGTGAGGGGTGTTGTAGCCCAAGAAAGGTGAGCAGGGCATTTGCAAAGGGGAGGGGACAGCAGAAGCCTAGAGTGGGTGTCAGAGCACCAGTAAGATGAGGCGGGATCTGCACAGAGTGGCTATGGTACTGATGGGAGATAAGTTATATACAGGGGACACTGATCGAATTGTAAACATATTGAAGATAATGGGGGGAAGTTACAAATACGGAAGGGATGATAATAGAATGAACTCTGTGGTGTTGGACTGAAATAAGAGGTTATCAATACGAACTCAGATTTTTAATAGATTGGTAGGTAGATAGGTAGATACAGAAGTAAATATAAACATAAACATGGATGCATATATATCCTCACATTTAAATATATACTCGTGTTATAAACACTAGAGGCTTGGTGCAGGAATTCATACACATTGAAAGGAAATTAGAAGAAATATTTTAATATCGCTATTAGCCTTTTCTCTATAATAGAAGTGTCAACTGAATTCATGCTCGACAATGACAGATCGAAACACATGTGTGCGATTGGCACCAGTGAGAACTTTATATATTTAGATAAACTTGTTTAATTAGACCTACTTTCTGGTTTAGCTAAACTTATTCCAGCCCAGTGAAGCACCCCAACTTCTCTTTCAGATAATTAATTGTCAGCAACACAGCAGTTAAGTATCAACATGAAGCAGATTATTGTAGATCATGCAGGGAGAACAAAAGGTAAAATAAAATTTAACTGCAGCAGTGTTTGACTATATTCTGCGCAGTAAGAAAACCTGAAGTCATTTTCAAGGTTTATCATTTCTTACTTCTTTTCAGTTGGGGCAAGTTTCTAAACTTTCTAAATCTCCATTTTCCAGCTAATGAAAAGAAAATAGGATTCTACCGAGTCGCCTATCTACCTACTCCAGGACTTCCGTGAGGATCAAATGAGATGAGGCATGGGAAAATGCTTCACAAACATTTGGTTAAAGTGTAAAATATTTGCACCTGGCTATAAAGCAAGTCATGTTCCTTGGCTGAAGAAATTCTAAGGAGGCTAGTTGATAGGGAGAGGAAGCAGGGTGTTGCTACGTGACATTATTACCCAGCGCCCACCGCTACCATTTCAGGCCTGGGCTGTGGGCCTCATTTTGAGCCACGGGGTCTCGGCAGTGTCGGCTGTGATTTGGTGGGGTATCGCTCTGGGGTGGTGGTGGGGCCTGTGTCCCACTTGGGGGAAGCCGAGTGTTGCTTTGTTGGCGCCAGGTCTGCAGTGGAATTTCTTTGTAAATGGCCAGTGCGCATCACTGCAGCTCCTGCATTGAGCACCTGCTCCCTTGTGGCCAGTGTGCATTACAGCAACCAGTCAGATGGTTGGAGGGACACTTAGCATATTAGCCTTTTATACATATAGATACTGAGTTGCTCTACCCACTGAAATGCCTGGGAGCAACACCACCTCAATACCAATGAGCATGTCTAATGCCCAGATCTAATCGTTATCTACTAAAAGGAACCAGAACTTTTGGGGAAATTGGCTAATTCCAGGTTGGGGAGGGGAAAGCATGAGATAAGCCTGGAACATTTTTTTTTGTTGTTCAAAGTAAGAAAATACCAGCTTGAATGCTCACTTATTAGCCAAACCTAGAGTATCTTGAGATCCAAACACTAATAACAAATTTTAACCCCTTCAATAAAATAGGAATCTGTGAATTCATACTGATATAAATAAATGAGTGCATAAATAAAATAGGGAGAGAGAGCATTTCCTTTAGTAGGATCCTAATAATGTGGAAGGAATGATGAAATTTTAAAACTTCCAATCAGGCAACCATTAGAGTAATTAATAATTTGGACAAAAAATAGCAAAGGAAACTAGTCCTATGAGGAATGGTTATTAGTCTCAAAGTTGCACTTATCAGTTGCAAAGGGGAAAACAATAATTTTACAGGGGAGAAAGGATAGACACCACTGTAATCAAGTTAAATTCACCAAAAATGGGGCAAATCAAAAGCGTGTTCCACCTGATAGGGTGCAGTGAGAAGAAGCAGCCTCCCTTGGGTGGTCCTGCCCCCAGAAACACATGACCTCCCAACCCGAGTCTAATCATGAGGGAACATGAGAGACATTGACCAAATAATGGGTCTGTCATCTTCAAAGTGCCAAAGCCAGGGAAGTTGAGAAATCTCTTGTGCGACAGCCAAATGCAACTCCTGATACTAAACTGGGTCCCTTGACTAGACAAAGGACATTATTGGGAGAATGGCAAAACCTGATTGAGATCTGAAGAGAAGATGGTGGGAATTTCCTGATTTGGTGGTTCTGCAGGATAACATCCTTGTTTGAGGGAATTCATCCTGAAGGTTTCATGGGTAACATAGGCAATTTACTCTCAAATAGCTCAGGAAAAATACATTTTTTTTCAATATTATTCTTGCAAGTTTTCCGTACATTTGAAATTATTTCAGAATAAAAGGTATGATGTGAAAAGTATCACAGTAAAGAATTGTAATACACAAAAAACTATTTTAGTAATGTTACCACCCACGAGATTTATTTAAAAGTCATCTTTTAAACTGTGTTCTTCCAAATTCCTTTTTTAAAATAAGAAACAGGATGAACTTACAGATAAGCTATTGTATAGCTAGAATCTGTATTATCCAGGAGATATATTAAAATACTTTGTTTTGTTCTCTACAGTATTAAATTATTTGGATTCCACATGTAGCTCACGCAATATATAAAATAAAATTCCCATGTTAAGCACAAATTTCCACCAATACCTCAAGAAGTTACTTAATTTTCCCTGAATCCCATGTCTAGAAAGTGGGAGGAATAGAACTGGATCTCTGTCCTTCTACTTCTAGTTCTGAACTCACACAACAGGGACAGGGATGTGGCCTGGACAGGGCCATGTGTGAGCCATGGAGCAAAGGATGCAGCCTATGGCCCTGTGCTAGAAGCAAAGGCACTACTGGAAGAAGGATCGGCAGGCCTAAGGCCCGTCAAGGAGGGGAGCTAAAGCAGGTCCAGGGTAGAGAGCCATCCACATCAGCGAGGTCCCCGATCATCAAAGAGGAAAATATGAGCAGGGGAAAGAGGCCTTGTACTTTACACACCCTGCTCTGACATTTACTGGCTTATACTTTTGGGTAGTATTCCTTTAAGGTTTGAAAAAAATGAATAGTCTTGTTTTCTGCTTCTGTCATTGTTGTTAATTGATTTTTTAGAGCCTGTAGGCTCAACATCCACTTTCTAGGTCAACCAAGGCCTCCCACTTCAATCACTGCCTACAACCTGCACCTCCACCTGCCTGACCCCTGAAGGCACTGGAGGAGTCCTGACATAAGTTATCTGTGCTTTGCTTAAGCCTGGTGTTGTCAGATTGAATGAGCCTCTGTACAGAAAGCCCCGGGGCCTAGCAGGCCCTCCCTGTTCAAGATTTAAAAGACTAGAGAAGATTTCAATCCCTCTGGGCACCAACACCAGCTGGAAAGATAATTTGTCTTCTGTTCTTGTCTTTCAGGAAAGCGGGTATGCCTCGGAGAACAGTTGGCCAAGGCTGAGCTGTTCATTTTCTTCACCTCCCTTTTGCAAAAATTTACCTTTAAGCCCCCAGACAACGAGAAGCTGAGCTTGGAGTTCAGAATGGGTGTCACCATCTCCCCAGTAGACCACCGTCTCCGTGCAGTTCCTCGGGCATGAGGACATTGGGGGAAGAGGGGTAAGGGAAAGCAGGAAGAATGGGCATGTCCTCCAAAGGCACGGGGCCTGTGCAGAAGGGAGGACCAGAGTGGAAACTGGATTCAAATTCAGTTTTATCTCCTGCAATGTAGCCTTGAGCAAATCATGTATTTCTAGAAAACACTCCCAAAGATATTCTTAGAATAAAACCAATCACATCAGACCTTGAACTTCCTAAATATCTGGGATCTTGCCTTCCATTTCTTTTTCCCAATCAGATCACCCGAGTAGGAGACTGAGAAATTGGCCAAAATACTTCACATAATATGATCAGTCTCCTCATCTGTAAAATGAAAGACTTTGGTGAAGGATCTGAGCTGCACTACAGCTCTGCTGTCCATGTGTCCTGATTCCAGATGGTGAGGCACTCACACACTCCGGGTGGAATAAATGTAAAGCATCCGGCACTCATCTGGACCTAATGGATGGATTGGGACTCAGAGCCAAGAGTATGACCACAATTATGGTGAAACCATGGGGAATAGATGGCTGAAGTTTCTGGTAATGAAAAAATGACTCCTTTCTCCCCCTCAAAGCTCCTTAGAGGGATTCTAATATGAGATCTCTTCCTGCCCAAGCATTACACAAAGATTTCATCTGATTTTTACCTCTCTTATTTCTCGCCTAGTTTGAAAGCTCCAGGGCCCCTTCCCCTCTTCCTTTGCATCAGTGTCTGACACACCATGTGCAAGCATATGCCACTTTCTGTGGCACCCTGGCCAACCCACAGATTTTACCCGAAAGTAATCCAGGCTGTGAGTCTTTCCCCACTGCTGTCCTGCAAAGAGACACAGACACATGCAGATTGCACTGTATATTAAAACTGGGTCCAGGGACAGAGGATTTAGAGCAGAGAAGGAGCAGGATACACGAGTTAGTATGGAAGTGTGCCCAGGTCAGGCACATGGGGCCTGCATGCAGTAGGGAGAGGGTCCAGCAAAGGGCCTCTCGGAATGCCCTACATATTTCCAGCCAGGAGCCAGGGGTTGGCTGGGTGACTGAGGAATCAGGACAGCTTCTTGGGCGAGGAAGCTGCTTTGTCAGAACAGGGAATTCAGAGCTCTAACTCGTGTCAACAGATGGTCCTTGGTGCCAATTCAACACCAACAGGAATTCACAATTGAGGTGCAGTAAAGGAACGTGTATTCAGTGCAAAACAGCTCAATGGTGACACAGCAAGGCTGTGAAAACAGCAGGGCTGTGAGGCGGCCCTGTGGCCTTGCCCCTCTGCTCTGTGCTCCTCCACTCTGCGCCAGTCTGCCTCTCTCTGCCCCTGTGAGGGGCTGTTTTCCTCTGCTCCAGTGACATGTCTTCAGTGTTTCTGCTCTAGCCAAGGAAACAGTTTTCAGTGTTTGGTGGGAAGGGAAAGTGCACTCCTGAGCCAGAGGGGAACTGGCTTCCAAAACAAAACTCCGGGCCCCTCCTCCCTGATTGGCCCATCCTCATGCAAATGAGAACTCCAATACCTTATAGTTTGGTCCAAAAGGCATGGCCCTATTGGTCAGAATGGAGCTGCTCCGATTGGCTGGTGGAGATGTTAATGGGGATACAGCTGTGCCACTTTAATTGGGCGGGGAAGCCCAAGGGCTGACTCAGAGGCAGGGACATGCAGGAGGCAGGCAGCTTAGTGCAGGCTTCTCCCTGAAGTGTCATTTGCATGAGAGGACCCTGTGCAGAAAAGGCTTCTAGGCTCTGTTTTTTGTGTGTCTTTTTTCCCTAATATTTTTAAAAAATTGATTTTGAGAGAGGCGGAGGGAGAGCTGGAGATATTTTAGAGATCTCATTTGTTCCTTTCTCTTAGGAATCACAGTTCTGAAGTGTCAGTTTTCCAATAGCTGAAAACTTATTTTGATTTACTTTGCCTAATTTTCTGGTTGTTTATGATAGAAGGGCCAGTCCAGTGCCAATTACCATTTCGTAACATGAAGCATAAGTTTCATCACCGTGCTTAGTTTTTATGGAATTTAAGATGGCTGAGAACAACTTTCATTTCCCAAGATAGTCATAATAATCCCCCCTCTGTATTCACACCCCTTTCAGTGTAGCTGACAACTTCTCCCCATCAAGAGATGGACTCTGTGTATATTTCCCTTTCCTCTGGGGTGGCCTGCTGACTGACTTTGGCCAGTAGAATGTGGTGAAATGACTTTTCTGAGCTAGGGCTTCTCCTTGCTCTTTTGGGACTCTGCGACCACCATTTAAATAAGCCCATGTTACCCTGATGGATGAGGAGAAACACATGGCCTCATTATTCCTGACATGTTGCCCTAGATGACAGCTGGCCCACCATACAGCTGTGCAAAGGGCCAACTTAACCAACAGTTGAATGCAGATGCATCATTGACCCCATCACTGACCCCATCCAAAACAAGAACTGCCCAACTAGTCCAGCCTGAATTGCCAACCTTAAATGATTATTGTTTTAAGCCTGGACATTTTGAGGTGCGTTGTTACATAGAAATAGTTAAGTAATACATTCCTTGAGGGCAGGAACAATGTCTTTTTCAATATTAAGAACGATGTCTTTTTTAATATTAAGAATATTGGTAGGGACCAATAAAAGGAATAAAATAAGGTACAAGTGCCTGGCTTGCATGGCTAAGTGGTTAAGCATCAACCTATGAACCAGGAGGTCACAGTTCGGGCACTTGCCCAGGTTCCAGGCTTGATCCCCTGTGTGGGGTATGCAGGAGGCAGCCAATCAATGATTTTCTCTCATCACTGATGTTTCTATATCGCTCTCCTTCTGTGAAATCAATAAAAATCTACGTTTTTTAATTTAAAAGGGTCGAATCATTGTAGGCTGGCACTAGATTGTACCTATTGACTAAAATTAGATCTCTGCCAATGTCCTGTCACCTCACTCCAATGTCCTATTTCTCAGTCCCGATGCCAACTTCTGTTATAACCCTTCAGTGACACAGTGCAAAGTGAAGGCTTGTTCTTAGCTCACTGTTCCATTTCCCAGCTGGCTTTCTGGAATGGGGCCACTTATTCCATTTCCCCATGCTTATTTCTTAAGAACAGGTTAATGTTCCTAGATGGGTATTTTCTACTTTTTGGGTCACACTGTGTTTTTGTGCATGCACCATGAGCTATCTGTTCTGCTCTGAAAATCTAACAACCTTTCCCTCTTACTTTTGAAACAGATACTAAGCAAGAATAAAGGGTCAAATGCAAAGGCTCACTTTCCAGGGCTGGCACTGAATCGTGACGGTGCCTAGTACAACTGTCAAGGTCAGAAAAAAAGGCTTCTCTTCACCCAAATACATCAAGAGTCCAAAGATAACACATAAAACAACATTAAAAGACTCAGTGCAGGGGGCTGGATAGCATGGGGAGTCAGATGAACTGGGGTTAGGGTTCTGAAGCTACGCTGGCCTGAATTCAATCCAGGTATTCTCATTTATTAATTTTTGCTTGCACATTAAACAGGACACTTTACCTTTCTGAACCCATTTCCCAGTCTTCAAAATAGAATTAATAATATCTGTGTGGTTGATGATGAGATTGGTCCAAAGAGCCACTATCCCTCTCCGGTGGCCTTTCTCTGTGGTGTTCCTCCCCGTGGGATGATTACACATAATCACCCTGATATATGCAGGAAGGCATGTCATTTGGCCAATAAATGAGAGCACAAGTTCCATGAATCTCTTCTCAGTGCTTAAGAGTGAGCTAGTAGTTCTTGTTTCCATTTCCTCTGCCATGAAACTAGCAATGTCCTAGATAAGGGCCTGTCAGCCTACATCCAGGTGTCAAAGACATAGAGCAGAGCCATAGCTGATTCAAAATGGATATGTGATGTGAAAAATGAAACTATTTTATTGAGAGCCACTAAAATTTTGAGACTGTTAGTTACTATAGCATAACTTATCCTACACTGTCTGATAAAACTGTATATTTATATACACTGAGTGGCCAGATTATTATGACCGGCCAGATTATTATGACCACCCCATCAGTACTTCATTGCCACTTCCAAAAATACTGAAGATTAAAAACTTCCCAAGCAAATACTATCAAGGTTTTATTATTATTATTATTTGCATAACTAATTCACTTCATTGTACTGATGGGGTGGTCATAATAATCTCTCTGACCGGTCATAATAATCTGGCCACTCAGTGTATATATGACATTTATATGTAACATGGTGTATATGTATTATAAATTTATATTTATTAAAGTTATATTTATATATATTAAAGAAGGGCATAGTGTACATGACATATAATAAATTGTAGCTGCAACACTGTTATGGTTATTTCAAACAACACCTCTAGTTATGACACTGAAGAGCTTAATTCTCTACCTTTTTTACTAGCAATTTGACCTTTTCCTCGTTGGGTGCATAGAGCAGTAAATCCTTCTCTCTACTGACTCCTAGACCATTATAGGTTTTTTGGCAGGGCTGCCACATTGTGAAAGCCCAGGAGGCTGTCACTGGTAGTCTAGGTCAGTGGTTGGCAAACTGCGGCTTGCGAGCCACATGCGGCTCTTTGGCCCCTTGAGTGTAGCTCTTCCACAAAATACCATGTACAGGCGCGCACGTACAGTGTGATTGAAATTTCATGGTCCATGAACAGATGTTGGTTTTCAGCCTGGGCAAGTCTATTTTGAAGAAGTGGCGTTAGAAGTGGGGGGTGGACATATAGAGAGGATGAATGAAAGGAGATAGACGAAACAAGTATACAAGATGAGTGTGGATGGGAGAGTTGGAAGGGGTCAACCTCAGCGAACATACCTCAATCAGATTGAGGACGTTTTTAGCAAAGGCCAGCTTAGGAGTACCCTAATTAAGTTAATAACAATGTACCTACCTATATAGTTTATGTTTAAAAAATTTGGCTCTCAAAAGAAATTTCAATCGTTGTACTGTTGATATTTGGCTCTGTTGACTAATGAGTTTGCCGACCACTGGTCTAGGTGAACAGTGCTCTCAGGGGTGGGGACTGTGAACAGCCCTATGTGTGGGCCTGCTCCTTAGCTGAGTGTATGACCATTTTTGGGATCTGAAACCTGCTCACCTCTTCAATCACATCTCTTGCCAAACGACCAATTTTCTACACAGGACAATCTGCATGTCTTTATATAAAGTACCAGAGGCCCAATGCATGAAATTCTTGCAAGAGTGGGCCCTCCTTTGCCCGGCTGCTGGCACCGGCTTCCCTCTGGCACCAGGGACCCGGGCTTCCCTCCAGCCACCAGCTTCCAGAAGGAGATCCGGTCTAATTAGCATATT
This sequence comes from Myotis davidii, assembly GCF_000327345.1. Taxonomy (NCBI): domain Eukaryota; kingdom Metazoa; phylum Chordata; class Mammalia; order Chiroptera; family Vespertilionidae; genus Myotis; species Myotis davidii. Next base: position 7,454,329 of record NW_006294339.1, on the reverse strand, counting down.
ACACTTTATTATAGATGTTTTCTGCAAGAAACGTCTAATCACACCTGGCAGACTCAACTTTGATGTCATTTTTCCTGACTCTCCCAGTCAGTTGCTCCCTCCTCCATCCATTCTCTGAGAATGTTAGTCAAAAATTTTAATTTGCTATTGCCATGTAATCTCCCAATTATACTCAGCTTTGCAGAGACGATTGTGCCTTGCTCACACAGGCTCAGTACCTAATGGTTTTGATGCATAGTAGATGCTCAGAGAATGTTTGTTGAAACTCTGGGTGGGGAGGAGCCAAGGGACTGAGGCAGAGCAGAAATATTAATGCTTCAGTGTGTCAGAAGTTTCTGTTACTATGCAGCAAGCCATTTACCTCTCAGCACCTTAGTTGCATATTCTGGACAATGTGGACTTCAAAGATTGCTCACTAAGACCCCTTCTACTTCTAAAAATCTGACCTGGAGGGAAGAACTTCTCAAAGGGCAAAGTGACCTCCCAAAATTCACTCCTCTGTAAAAACCCTGAGAAGACTAGCAAACTTGTCAAAATCAACATTTCCAGAACTATGGAGATTAACTGAATTTTTGCAACGATCTGAGCACTTAAGAAAAAAAAAAGCCGGATATCAGTAAGAAGTGAGCTCTGAGGCACTTTAAAATAGCCAAAGCAAACCTGAAAAAGAAAATTTAGGACTCATATTTCCTAATTTTAAAACTTACTACAAAGCTATGGTAATCACAATTGTGTGGTACTGGCACAAGGGCAGACACATAGACCAATGCACCAGACTTGAGTGTTTAGGAATAAAAGCATTCAGGAAAGGTCAGGTGATTTTCAACAAGGGGGCCAAGACAATTCAATGGAGAAAGAATAATCTTTTCAAAAAGCTGTAAAAATTATCTCAAAATACATAAAAATGATCTCAAAATGGCTCACAGACTAGTATAGGATGTAAACTTATAAAGATCCTAAAAGAAAGCATAGAAGGAAATCTTCCTGACTTTGATTTTCTTAAATATAACACCAAACGCAAAAGTAAAAAAGAAAAAAATTGATAAACTGGAATTCGTCAAAATTAAAATCTTTTGTTCTATAAACAAAACTTCCAAAAGAATAAAGGGAAAATCCACAGGAGAGTATAAAATTATTTATAAGTCACATATCTAATAAGAATCTGGATCCACAATAAATAACAATACAAAAACAAACAGACTAATTAAAAAACTGAAAAATTTGAATAGGCTTTTCTTTAAAGACTAGAGGCCCAGTGCACAAAATTTGTGCACTTGGGGGGAGTGTGTGTGTGTGTGTGTGGGGGGGGGGTGGTCCTCAGCCAGGCCTGCACCCTCTCACAGTCCAAGAGCCCTCCGGGGATGTCTGACTGCTTGGCCAGCAGTTGGACATCCTTAGCGCTGCTGCAGAGGCAGGAGTCTCTCTGCTGCTGCACTTGCCTGCCGTGACCCCACCGATGCATGATTGGAACTGGGGAGGGACGTGGGAGGTTGGCCAGTGGGGAGGGACCATGGTGGGAGGGCTCCAGGGCATATCCAGCCCATCTTACTCAGTCCCAATCAGCCAGACCCCAGCAGCAAACTAACCTACTGGTTGGAGCATCTGCCCCCTGGTGGTCAGTGCACATCATAGCAAGCAGTTGAGCAGCCTTAGCATATCATTAGCATATTATGCTTTGATTTGTTGACTGGCCAATTGGAACGGACACTTAGCATATTAGGCCTTTATTATAGAGGACTAGGGGCCAGGTGCACGAAATTCGTGCACTGAGTGTGTGTGTGTGGGGGGGGGGGGGGGGGGGGGGCGGG
>NW_006294339.1:7389049-7451704 GCF_000327345.1 Myotis davidii | reverse complement strand
TTCTTCCTGCTTTCCCTTTCGCCTCCCTGCATTGTGCCTACATATGCAAATTAACCGCCATTTTGTTGGCAGTTAACTGCCATCTTAGTTGGCAGTTAATTTGCATATAGCCCTGATTAGCCAATGAAAAGGGTAGCATCGTACACCAATTACCATTTTTCTCTTTTATTAGTGTAGATGATATAGATATGAATGAGTAATTAAATATCAAACTATGGTCAACCTCATTAATTATTAGGGAAGTGCCACTCAAAACTACAATGAAATACCACATCACACACTAGGAAAGCTAAAATAATAACTATTTTAGGTGAGTATGTGGACACACTGGAACTCACATTGCCGGTGGAATTGTGAAATGTTGCAGGCACTTTAGAAAAAAGTCTGGCAATTCCTCAAAATGTTCAACATGGATTTATTATATGGCCCAGCAGCTTCATTTGGAAGTATATCAGTTGAACTACTGTAACAAATACTATAAACTGGGTATGTTATATACAACAAGAATGTTTTCCTCAGCAGGAGGTTGGAGGGCCAAGATGAAGGTGCCCACAGATCAGGTGTGTGGCAAGGGCCCACCTTCTGATTCAGGGCCAGCCCTTCTTGCTGTTTTCTCACATGATGGGAAGGGAAGGGAGTTTTTCTCAGGCCTGTTATAAGGGCACTAATCCCATTTATGAGCCTTCAAGACCTAATCGCCTCCCAAAGGCCACATCTCCTAATTACTATCACCTTAGGGAGCAGGATTTCAACGTAAGAATTTTAGAGAGACATAATCAGACCGTGGCAGTATATATCCAAGATAAATGAAACCTATTTCCACACAAAAACGTGGGCATGAATGTTCATAGCAGAATTATTCAGAATAGCCAGAACCCGAAAATCCATCAACTGATGAACAACAAAATGTGGCACAAACATGTAACAAATATTATTCAGCAATAAAAAGAAATGAAGTACTGATGCATACTACAGAATGAATGAACCTTAAAAACATAATGCTTAAGAGTCTATTCACGAAAGCTCACATTTTGTATGATTCCATGCATATGAAATGTCCAAAATAGGCAGAGAAAGTAGACCAGGGGTACCCCGGGCTGGGCAGAGAGGAGAAGCAGAGTAGAGGCTAATGGCGACAGGGTTTCCATTTGAGTTGATAAAATGTTTTTAGAGAATGGTGATGGTCGCACAACTGTGAATATCCTGAAAACTTCTGATTTATACACTTTTTAAACGCGTTTATATGGTATGTGAATTTTATCTCAATGAAGCGCTTATAAAAATATGACTTGTGATAAAACCAAGAAAGAGGTTGAGGGGTAGGTGCTGGTTAGTTGTTCGGCTGAAATAAAATATTGTGATCTGCTCATTTCTTGCCTATGCAGGTGCTCCTTCCATGCACTCCTCCAATTCCTTCAGAGCATCTTGAGACTGATTTCTACAGAAAATATTCTGCCCATCACCAGAAAGTCTAGTTCAGCTGGTAAATATTTGTTGATTTTGTGGAAGACAGTGTTCCACATGCCATGGGGAAATAGATAAGCTATAATCCCTGACTTCAAGAAACTTAGCCTAGCTCTGGCAGGTTGCTCAGTGGTTAGAGCAGTGGCCTGTGGACTGAGGGGATCCAGTTCAATTCCTGGTCAAGGGCATGTACCTAGGTTGCAGGTTCATCCCTGTCCCCGGTTGGGGCTTGAGCTAGAGGCAACCAATCGATGTGTGTCTCTCACATTGATTTTTCTCTTTCCCCCCTCCTCCCTTCCTTTCCCTTTTCCCCTCCTTTATACTCTAAAAGTCAATGGAAAAAATATCTTTGAGTGAGGATTATACATAAATAAACTTAGTCTAGGGACAGATGTTTTTAAAAAGTTTGTAAGATCAACTAAGGCCACTAAGACAAAGACTTAAAGTTTTAGAAAAAAGGATTTCTCACCTTGTTTGAGAAATCATGGAAGCATTTATGAAAGAGGGGACTGTTTAAGCTGAAGCAAGAGGTCTAAAATGTAGCATTTACCAGGTACTGAGAGCAAGTTGCTGCAGCCAGTTGAGCAAAGGATGGAGGGAGCACTTCGCCATCAGAACCATAGCCAGCTGAGAACCCACTGCAGCTCTAACCCTGGGCGTGTCACTGTGCAGGGATATGTCTGAAAGCTTCACCCCACTACATGTGTGCGATCCCACATCATGGGGAACTTCTAAGAAACACAGAACATGTCCATTCAACCTACGCCTCTGAACAGAGCTGTCCATGAGAACCTGTGATGACAGAAACGTTCTCTAACTGCACTGTCCAATATCGTAGCCATGGCCATGTGTGGCTGTAATGAGGAAATAAAATTTATGATTAAGTATCTATGTGGCTAGCAGCTCCTATTGGTCAGTGTAGGTCTAGAACAGCCGTGGGCAAACTACGGCCCGCGGGCCGGATCCGGCCCATTTGAAATGAATAAAACTAAAAAAAAAAAAAAGACCGTACCTTTTTATGTAATGATGTTTACTTTGAATTTATATTAGTTCACACAAACACTCCATCCATGCTTTTGTTCCGGCCCTCCGGTCCAGTTTAAGAACCCATTGTGGCCCTCGAGTCAAAAAGTTTGCCCACCCCTGGTCTAGAACCTTGAGTAGCTCTTAATGAACCACTCATAACATTACATGATGTCGAGCCAGTCCAGAAAGTTAACTTTAGAGCATCGTGGTCTTTGGGGATCATGAAGATCTACTTAACGTGAGACAGAACTTCACTTTTGTCTCCACCTTTGCATACCTGGCACATTAACTTTACTCTTGGCATTAAACCAACATTTATTGAGCCCCCATTAACACCAAGGTTAAAGTTAAACCTTTTCAAAACATAATCCAAGAATATGGAGCATCTGCACTTTTCAAAAACTTGCACAACTTATTTTGACAAGCCTGTGCAGATCCTATATAATAAAAGGTTAATATGCACGGCAGAACCACAGGTCACTATGATGTGCACTGACCACCAGGAGGCAGACGCTCAACACAGCAGCTGACGCGCACTGATCATCCACAGTAGTGCTAGGGATGTCCGAATGATGGCTTAGGCCTGCTTTCCAGGGGGTGGGGTAGAGGGAGCAGGCCTAAGCCATCACTTAGACATTCCCCAAGGGCTCCTGGACTGCAAGAGGGCACAGGCTGGGCAGAGGGACCCCCCCCTCCCTCCCCTCCCGGCCCAGTGCACGAATTTCATGCACCAGGCCTCTAGTAGGGAAATAAAATAAGATGTCAGAAGAGAAGAGACCCCAAAATAAAATAGCTATAAAAAACTGCTTGCTTAGAGAAATATGGGCTACAGGTCCACAACTGATATGGCTAGGTGGTGATTTCAAGGATGCAAGTCCTTTCTTCATTATTGGTCCACTGTCCTTGATAGTCACCTTCAGACCATGGCATTCTAGAAGGGGAAAGGGCTGGAACAAACATACCCATTCTTCTAATAGGCACACATCACTACTATTCACATTTCTTTAGCCGAAACTTAGTGAAATCACCTAGTTATAAGAGAGTCCAAAAAGTACTTATTCCCCCCTGCCCCAGATGTAAGGTAAATGTAACAAGCTAAAATATGGTGTTCTATTACAAAAAGACAAACGAGAGAATGGAAATTGAGAGATGAGTAGCAGTCTCTGCCAAAGAAAGCACAGTAATGTTTTGAATTTCACAATAATGCAAAATGCCTAGATTCCAGTGGTGAAACTGGAGGTGTAACTGGGCTAATCAAAAAATTACTTTTACACATCTACTCATTGACCAAAAAAAAAAAAAAACCCTCAAACATAGAACAAAATTTAAAAAATAGCCCTGGCTGGCTTGGCTCAGTGGATAGAGTGTCGGCTTGCAGACTGAAGGGTCCTGGGTTCAATTCCGGCCGAGGGCACATGCCTGGGTTGCAGGCTCGATCCCTAATGGGGGGCGTGCAGGAGGCAGCCGATCAATGATTCTCTCTCATCACTGATGTTTCTATCTCTCTATCCCTCTCCCTTCCTCTCTAAAATCAACAAAAATATATTTAAAAAAATTAAATTAGTGCTATTTATTTTTCTTTTCTGATCTAAATATTTTAAGTCTTATTTAAGGTAAATTAAACATGCACCTGTACCTAATAAAAATCAATCATAACCATCACACAGAATCAGAAACTTTATTTACTAAAACACTTTACATTATACTGTTATTGGACAATCATTTATTTAAAATATCCTAAATACTTACAAAAATAAATCAAATATTGCTTCTATTTTTCAAGTGTCAAAGTCTTTGCCATGGAAAATAGAAAGGACCTTTTATAAACTACACATTACAATTAAGCTACATCACGTTTAATAACTGCACACCATTGTCTTTTGCAGTTGTGCTTTAGTGCTTTACAAATTCCTAAACGACGTTTTCGCAATGTACAGGTTCACTATAAGACTGTATACATACAACCATATACACTCATTTTACACAGGAATGATTCTTGTTAAATATACACAGAGAGAACCTAACACGGTAATATTGGGCCCTATAAGCCACCCCATAGAGCCAGATGTGCCACTATACAGTAACAGGTATAGGTGTACAAACATTATCTAACATTCAAATCAGCACTCCAGTATCCAAGATGATACCTTCATGAGGAATGCCCAGTTTAATGTCTCTAGACAAGAATTTAATTCTTTTCTGTTGTTGTTAAATCTCACCCGAAGATAATTTTTTCCACTGATTATTAGAGAAAGTAGAAGGGAGGGGAGGAGGGGGAAGATAATGGGGGGAAGGGGAGAGAGGGAGAGAGAGAGAGAACGAGATGAGAGAGAGAGAGAGAGAGAGAGAGAGAGAGAGAGAGAGAGAGAGAGAGAAATATTGGCTGGTTGCTTGCCACATGCACCCGAACCTGGACTGGGGATCAAACCTGCAACCCAGGTATGCACCCTTGACAGGGAATTGAACCAAAGACCCTTTGGTGCATGTGCCAGTGCTCTAACCACTTAGAAACACTAGCCAGGACAAGACATTAATTCTTAATCTATACTAAATCATTAGTTCAACAGCCTTATTTATTAAAAAAAAAATACAGTGAACTTAAAATATTTCTCAATACTTTAAGTTAATCTCAGGGTAAACATCACTGCCATATGTATACATACTTTTCATTTTAAAAAGAGAAAGTAATATTAATTACACAACAAATGCTCAAAATAAAGATCATTTCCAAATGGTCTGTGGTTTTACTTTATTATCACTGGGACATTCAACTCATTACCACATAATAAATGCTAAATTTCTCTTCCCTGGTATATGCACTTAAGCATCACTTATAACACAGACATACATAATTCATGGTTTATGAGGAATATTTATAATGCTTTACCACCCACAGGGTGTCAATCTCACTCTATTAACCAGATGTGGAAAACAATCTCACTTCTGATCAATTCCTGAATTTCCATATGATTAATCACAATAATATAGAACTTTAAATTACATTAGTCTTGTATAAATATTTAAGTATCAAGCAATTTAAATTCTACTTATAAACTAGAAAAGTAGTAAATCACAAAATTTGCTTTTTCTCTATTGAGATAAAGAATCTAGCTTATTCATAAATTGCACAAATTACGTAGAAATTCCAAGTATAATCGAAAATTTGTGAGCAATTGAATTGTGAAAATATTAATTTATTGGCATTGATGTTTTACAATAACTTTCAGTAAAAGGGAGTTTGACAAGGTTGTTTATTTTCAATTATAAGCAAGTAGTAAATACCAAAGGAGCTCATGTCTTACACTGACCAAAATATTCTAAAATGCCATATATTTAGAAAATTTTAATTGGCATGCTAATACACTTTCATTTCACCAAAAGTCACAGGCACACAGAGACTATAAGGCTATATGAAGAAGCAAACCAACTATAAAACCGCACTGAAAAAAGACACCAAAATCTAAGAGGTAGTCAACAGAAGTAACCCTGATAAAACAAAATATCCTGACAGATGTGCCCTAATCTAAGAGACCAAAATACAGTATGGAAGCAATTCTTGTATTTTCAGTAATTAAAAAAAAATTACTGGTAGAGAATCAAAAAACCAAGAATCTAAATAAGTAACATTGCAAATTGGAACAATATTTATATTTTCAAGGAAAGGCAAAGAATAAACTCTAGACCCAAGGAGGTCTATAGCCTGCAGGCCAAATCTGACCTAACACTAGTCTTTGTAAGTAAAGTTTTACTGAAATACAACCACACCTATTTGGTTTACATACTGTGTATGGCTACTGCTTTCATACTTAAGGGCAGAGCTGATTTACCTGCCACCCCTGAACACATGGCCAACAACACCTAAAGTTACTACTATCTGCCCCTTTACAGAAAAGTGTGCTGACCCCTGCCTGGTCTATGCACAGCGGATAAGTGTGCAGCTGCTGAAAAATACTGGAAAGATGAACTGTGAATGTCACAACACAAGCTATTCCACTTTAAGGAACGCAAATGCTAGTTTTGCCACAATTCCTTTTCATACTGAAATAGTCCTGGCATTTTTTTCTTTTTACTTTTGTGGTCTAACAGCAAGGAGTGTTTCAATGTTGTTATAAGAAGAGTTAGCATGGCACTGTCCAGTAGAACTTTCTGCAATGATGGAAATATTTTATATCTGCACTAATTCTGTAACCATTAGCCAATGTGGATACTGAGCATTTGAACTGTGGCTGGTGCAACCAAAAACTTAATTTTAATTAGCTTAACTAAAATTGCCACATGTGGCTTGTGGCTACAATATTGAACAGCACATATTTTACTCATCTAATTAAAATTCCAACAAGTAACTCTTAAAAAATGAGAAAGTAACACCTCTGAAAATAACGGGCTTTGGGCAAAAACGAACTGAAAACCATAAACATAGCCCAAGACAGATTGTTTACTTATTAAACAAAATTAACTTGATTTCAAATTGTTTCATTGCTGCACCATTTCTTCTTAGGAGGCAAAATTATTATATCATTTTTAGCAGAAATCCTAATAATTTTATGCTTAAAAGTAAAATAATTATTGTTATTAATTATATTAAAGAGCATGTGGATGTTTCACACAAAGTATCACTTTATACTTTTAGCTTGTTTCCCACCAGAAAGTCACCTCTCATTAAAATCAGTTTATCCATTTACCCTTCCCATTTCCACCCTGCTGCATAGAAGCCCTTTTTATAGTAGGTAACAGAAGTATATAACCTCTTCTGAATCTGTAAAACTTCCTATTAGTCACTTTGCTATAGCAAAGTCATTTCAACAATCAAAACTTCCAAATGTCATATCTTCTACTTCACGATAAGATATACCTATTCAATGACAGAGTTAGAGGCTACAGGTCAAGTCTTGTATATATCAAGTAAAAAAATATAACTCTTATATAGTTCTACATGTGCCTACCTTAAGGTTATTTTTATATGGACCAAAACAATAAAATGAATATAAATGTATTTTTAAATTACTTATTACTGATTACACATTGCAAATTAACCAAGTTACTGACACAAATGAAAACACTAAACTAAAATATACAAAGTCAATTTGAAATTATAATAGTCTCAAAACACAAATGTTTAGATGGGTGCCTAATTACATCTTCTAATTATTCAAATGTGCTCCCTCAGAGAAATAGCTAATTGTAAAATTTGTTTTCAAAGTCAGCCAGCAAACTTAATTCCATGCCTCTTGAACAGCTGATATCCAGCATCATAAACATCTTTTTCAGTCTGGTAGTTGGTTGAAAGACACAAACTATTTTAAGGGCACTTCTGCTTGTTGTCTTTAGCAGTTTAATCAGAGGTTGCAGCAGGAACTTTTACAGAGAGATTTCTTCGGGAGTTGGTGATGTGCCGCTGCTGTGCTAGGAAAGACCGTGCGGGAGGACATGCAGCAGGGTCTTTGCCAGCCCCGCTGCTGCTCACAAGTCTAGATTCCATCCCCAGTTTCTGGAATGCTAGACTCTGAACAAAAATAAATAAAAAATAAAATGACTACTTAGAGTTAGATTTTAAAGTGCTTTTTACATACATAAAGTTATTTAATCCTCAAAACAATACTACAAAGCTGGTGTTGGCCTCATTTTTTAATTTAAAGAATAAGGGTGCAGAAGTTAATCTGGTACTGCTAGCAAGAAGAAAACAAGGGCATAAAACCTAGTTTCTCTATGTTAAGCCATTAAATATAAAATCATTAAAAACAGCACCTTAAAATAATGCTCTAAAACTAACTTTAATTACAAGATTAAAATAAAAAGGTTCCAAAGCAAAATTTTGCATTTGGGCAATCACTCCACCCACATTGAGCACCCATAACACAATATAAAAGTTTGGGTCAATGGTTACCTAAGTGTAACCCCTGGATTAACATTAGCACCAACGAGAACTTGTTAAAAAATGTAAATTCTACCTATAAATGCTACCCAAACCTAGTGAGTAAGAAGCTCTGTAGGTGAGTGCAATATTTTAACAATGTCTTCAGATGCATGCTTAAGGAAAACTAAGAAAACAATCCCATTCAAAATTGCTTCCAAAGAGTAAAATACCCAGGAATAAATTTAACCAAGAATGTAAAAGACCTATACTTGGGAAAGTATAAGACACCAAAGAAATAAATTGTAGAAGATACAAATAAGTGGAAGCATATTCCTTGTTCATGAATTGAAAGAATTAACATCATTAAAATGTCCATACTACCCAAAGCAGTCTATAAATTTAATGCAATTTCTATCACGATACCAATGGCATATGTCACAGAATTATTCCAAAATTTTATATGGAACCGCAGAAGATCCCAAATAGCAATATGATCTTGAGAAAAAAGAACAAAGTTGGAGGACTCACACTACCCATCATCAAACTGTACTACAAGGCCACAGTTATCAAAAAAGCATGGTGCCAAGCTGGTGTGGCTCAATGGTTGAATGTCAACCTATGAATCAGGAGGTCATGGTTTGATTACTGGTTAGGGTACATGCCCGGGTTGTGGGCTTCATCTCCAATAGTGGGCTTGCAGGAGGCAGCCAATCAATGATTCTCTCTCATCACTGATGTTTCTATCTCTTTCTCTCTCTCCCTTAAATCAATAAAAATATTTTTTTAAAAATACTTAAAAAAAAACAGCATTAATACTGGCATAAAAAAAACAGACATAGAGATCAATGGAACAGAATAGACAGCCCAGAAATAACCCCATGCCTTTACAACAATTAATGCTTGAACAAAGGAGGCAAAAACATACAATGGGGTAAAGCTAGTCTATTAATAGAAGTGTTGGAAAATTGGACAGATGAATGCAAAAAAAATGAAACCAGACCATCTTCTTACACCACACACAAGAATAAACTAAAAATGGATTACAGACTTAAATGTTAGGCTCATAAAAATCCTAGAAGAAAACATAGGTAGTAAAATTATGGCCATTCCTTGTAGCAATATTTTTTCTGATATATCTCCTTGGGCAAGGGAAACAAAAGAAAAATGAACAAATAGAACTACATCAAACTTAGACATTTTTGCACAACAAAGGAAACCATCCATAAAATAAAAAGACAATCCACAGAAGGGGAGAACATAATTGCCGATACATTTGATAAGGGGTTAATATCCAAAACTTATAAAGAACTTATAAATGCAACACCAAATAAAAACAAGCAATCCAATTAAAGAGCAAAAAGGACATATGGCCAATAGACATATGAAACGATGCTCAAGTTCACTAATCATCAGATAGATGTAAAGTAACACCACAATGAGATATCAGAATGGCTATCATTAAGATATCAACAAATAAGGTGGGAATGAAGACTTAGTGCAGCCACTGTGGAAAGCAGTATGGAGATACTTCAAAAAATTAAAAATGGAACTGCCTTATGACCCAGTGATCCACTTCTGAAAATTTATCTGGAGAAACCAGAAACACTAATTCGAAAGAATATATACACCCCTGTGTTCACTGTAGTGTTATTTATAATAGCCAAGATTTGGAAGCAACCCAAGTGTCCATCAGCAGATGAGTGGATAAAACAGCTCTGGTACATTTACACAATGGAATACTAGTTGGCTATAAAAAAGAAAATTTTATCCTTAAGATAGCATGAATGGACCTGAAGAATATTATGCTAAGTGAAATAAGCCAGTCAGAGAGAAACAAGTACCATATGATTTCATTCATATGTGGAATCTAATGAATAAACTAAGATAACAAGCAAAACAGAGATAGACTCATAGATACAAGACTAACAGCTCAGGCATGGGAGTGGCTGGGGGATGGGAGAGGGATTGAGCCAAAAAAAAAAAAAGAACTCATGGACAACAGTGTGGTGATTGCATGGCAAGGAGGTAGTGGAGGTGGAGGAAGGTATAGAAGGATTAATGGTGATGGAAAAAAATAAAATAAAATAAAATAAAATACAATAAAATAAAATAAAATACATTTTTTAAAAGGGCCACAGAACAAAGAAAATAATCCATAGTCCTCTATATTAACCAGCAGGATAATTAACTCATGATGGAAAAGAGTCTGGGAACACTTCACAAGTAATTTCCTTTAAAGCCTTGTTAAATTAAGTCAGATTTTACCAAATAGAGCAGGGAAGGAAACAAAAGAGAACAAAAAGTTTGAAGGCATGAAAGAAACAAAGCATGTCTGAGGAGGGACTAGTTTTATGTGGTGAAGAATGGGGGGGGGGTCCTATAAATTGATTATTTTCTCATTTTAAATAAGCAGCATCTATGGTAGGTTGTGCTTGTATCAATATCTATTCTAGCTGATTAGAATAACCCAAAAGAACCATGAAATGCTACTTTTCTTAAAAACATCCTACAGATACTCAGAGTAAAAAAATAAAACACATTTCAAATTATTTTATACTATTTTTCTCCTTGTAAGAACAACTACTGAGGAGTAGTCCCTGGATTTAAAAAAAAATAATACACTAAAGACACACTGAGAGGCTTCAGGGAATATTAAAATAAATGCTGATTACTAGAAGCACTTCATGTTGCATTACACAGATATTCACATTTCTAAAGAAACCTTTATGGAACACAAATATAATGTTTTAACTCAAATAATGCAATTTTAAAAATATTTATGGACTGTTGCATGTACACTTCATGTGCTTTAAAGGTGAATGAGTCATGAAATCAATTTACTGATTTTGAAAAAGTAAAAATCAACTAAACACATTAAATTAAAATATATAGTTAATTGGGATTATGACCAACATTATTTTTAAAAAAACAGAGTATGACAGAAAATACCTGAATGCAATGCACACAGGGTAATTTGTTTACATATATGATGTGTGTATAGATTGATCTGTGGTATAAAATATTATTTTCATCAATGTTTCCTGATCAAAATGTTTGATGAACACTGTTCTAAACATCCAATCATTAGCTGAATTTCAACTCACCTTATTATACCAGGCAGAAACAATTAGTTTTTCTTCATAATCACGAAATTTTGCTACTTTACAGTCACTCTGGAAAAAGATATGAAGACTATTATAATCCCCCAAATAACCCCAAATTACTAAAAATAGTAATAACATTTCTTTGTATGCTCATTATTGAGAGAATTTGATGAATGTATTTTGAGGTATAAAAAACTGTCGAAATATAGACTCAATCATGGAGAAATGCACGTATAACTGCTTTATAAAGGAGTAAGATTGCGACTAGTAAATCTTTATTTCAGAAATTTTACTGGTAAAACAGGTATTAAAAAAACAAAAACAAAGCTCACAAAAACTAGTGATTCTTATGCTACTATCCTTTATATCTAGAAAAAAGTAACAACTGGTTTAGGTAACAAAACAGAGCTGCACCTATTTTGAAAAGTAAAAACTAAGAAGAAGGATGTAATAAAAAATATTCCAGAAAATCCTTTAAATCTCCTATAAAGCTTAGTGTGGGTTTTTATCTCTCAGTTCTTAATGACCTGTGTACTAGACTGCCTGTGGTCATAGTTACAAGCCACCTTAGTGACTGACATCCATTTCTTAATTACTCTAATACAACTACTTGTATTATTTTACTGAGTACCAGATATAGTTGATTCATTAAAAAAAATTATAACCTTAAAACATTTGAATGTTTTCACAGCAAGATGCTGATGACACAAAAAGCATACAGAAAATGAGGGAGGCAAGATGCCTTTCTTCTGGCTCACACCAGCTCCAGGCAAACACTCCCCAAGAAAGATGGCAGATAGAATAACTTCTGCTATTTACCTTATTCTTCTTTTTACTTCTTTCAGTGTACAGATAAATACACATAAATTAAAGGCCCAAATGCTGTGACTTAACTGTAGTTTTTCCTCAGAGCCCTAGAGGTAGAGGCACCACTCTGTCATCATACATGTTAGGGAGCTGCATTTCAAGCACCAACAATGCTGTCCATTCTCACTGGCTTTTGATGGGAAGTGAATAGTCAGAGCAACTTAGATTTCAGAGACTCAGTCCAAGTCTCGTTACTTGGACCAGAGAGGAAAGGTGATCACTTTTTTTAAAATTTTTTTTAGAGAGAGAGAGAAACATGGATGTGAGAGAAAAACATCGAATGGCTGCCTCCTGCACACCCCTTACAGGGATCAAGCTTTTAATCCAGGCATTGACTGCCCTGACTGGTAATCAAACCAGCAACCTTTAGGTGCATGGGATGACACCCAACTGAGCCACACTGACCAAGGAGAAAGATGATCACTTTAAGTTACTAATAAAGCTGACAACTTGGTTTCTCATTTATGTAATATTTAATGGTGGGAGTACAGAGATATAAGATACAGCCTCTCGCCTCAATTCACAGCCTTCTAGCCTAATTCAAAGAATGATACTGTGGAATGAATTCATGAGTTCACAGCACATGGACAAACTCTGGAGAGAGAATTAAGGGAACACATCTGAGTTGAATCCTCAAGAATGAATAGCATTTCTACAGAGAGATACCCGCTAACCAGTACTTTTTATAACAGCCAATATGGCCTGAACAGGAACTTATAGAAAGTACACATAAGACTGTTGTATATTCTGAGTATTCAAGTCTTTAAATCTTTAAACAAAATATTTTTACCACAGCCCTTATCTACTGGCTCAGAAATAACATGAAGAAAGTTATAAGTGAACATAAAATGTTTCTTTGAAATAAAGCATTCCTAATTGATTCAAATTATGAATTATGAGAATTTCAAGGTGAGTATATAGAATTCAACAGGGTTCTGCAATTATCCATATGTGATTATGAGGAAGTATACACTGACTTCAAGAATAACATCAAATCTTACCATAGTATTAAGAACAGTAGTTTTGTGAAGCACTTTGCAAAGTAGAACATGCCCAATATGAAAATCTAAGAATATACAATTTGATATTGACATACTTATACTTCACCCAGTTCATAAAAATAACATAACTGCTGATATAAAAATAACTCTAAAATTTAAAAATGTTACTACCATCATAACTTTGCATGGTCAGTAACAGACTGGCACTTTATTCAAGGGCTTCCTGGGATTTTGAAGTACTTCCTTCTCTCAGGAATTCCACCTAGTAAGTTTGTTTGGGTCCCCATGAGGATCAGGGAGAAGAGATAAGATAAATTTGGTGAACTGAATACAGTTCTCTACTTAAAGGTGAGCTTGGTTTCTTTCTTTCATTTCCTTTTTTTTTCTGAATGAACTCTCATCCACATAATTTTAAAAGGAGCATGATAGTGGAATCTATTAAAAACTTATGAGACATCCAGAGACTGGCTGTTAGGAGGGAGGGAGATACAATGCAGCAGGGAGCACAAACTGCAGAGACCAATATTGTGGGCCAGTGAGATGCTCTGCAATGACCATACAGTGCTAAAACAGAGTATTTCTAACTTCTTGCGAGACTTGATAATTAATGGCTAATATATGTCAATAGTTAATTATCAGGATTATACAGATTAATAAGAGGAAAGGTATGAATATGAAGTTTTACCTCCAGAATCTCAATTCTTCTCTCTTTCTCTGCCAACTGCTTTCTAAGCAGCATTATTTCAGCTGATGCTGGATTTAATTTAGGATCTAAAGTTTTTATAACCTGTTTAAAGAAAAAAAAAGTATGTTCACTTTATCTTATAAATTGTTGAAATATAAGAACACAGTCTACAAAATCAGTGTAAGTGGAAAATTATGCAGAAAGTGATCCAGCAACTAACTATAATTTGTCTCATAATTTAATTTGAATTACAAAATAACTTATTCTATAGGTGAGAAAGAGAATAAAAATTCAGTACAAAATGAAAAAATTCCCATCTCAAAATCAAATGTCCCTTCTCCAAGGCTCAATAATCAGGGATAGTTATTTGGCTGTATCAAACCTTGAGCACTGAAGTCTTGAAGCATATTAGAAATGAGGGAGGTAAGATGCCTTCTACTTTTATATGCCTTAAACATTTTTTAAAATGTTAAAATGAATTCAGTAATTATAGTGAAAACTGCTGACTGTACAAAGTAAGAGTAATACATACAAAAATTCTTAGCAACAATCTTTTTTACTATCTAGTTAAATGTACTAATTCAATACATAAGATCAATATAATAGATATTGGTGATTATTTTCTGCAAACACTGGGGTGCCAATCATATGAAATTACTAAAAGTTGAGTAAAACTCAGATGTTTTAGCACAATGTTGTTCTGAGACTTTGCTAAACTATGTATAAATCAATTTAGAAGCATCAGGAATAAATTACAGCAAAATCAAGTTGCCAGTAATAAAGTCACCTGTATATTGTAATTAAAAACCCATTAAAATATTTAAAATTATTTAATGAGTTAGGAAAATATTGTATGTAGTTACAGATGATAGAAAAAAAGAGTACAAAGATAATGTGCCTAATAATTTCTGCTGTTCATTCAAAATGATTTACTTAGTGCCAAAAGTGGCAGGCACAGTGACAGATGGGGGTACAGCAAGTTATGAGAGACTTGGTGCCTGCCCTCACGGGATTCACATCATACACACAACATACAGAGTTTAAATTATAATTTAATTACAAAGAAAAAAATCATAATCTGTTAACTCTAGTGATAAAAAGTATGCTTGTGACTTTTCTATATTTCTGAATTTTCTATAATGGACATATGTTACTATTTTAAACTCTCCCCCAAATAGTATAAGAGGGGAAAAAAATCATGTTTACCAAACAAGTATCATTTTTTTTAATGTGAATATTCAATGATGGCAAGAATATGGTATTTTGCCATTGCTCTGTTCAATTAATTATAGTCCTTTTAGAGTATCATTTAGAAATACAGAAAAAGCATCTTATTAAGAAGTTCTTAACCTTTGACCCAATAATTCTATTTCACCCATTAACCTAGGAACAAGGTTATGATAAACCAAAATAAGTCACAAGCTTTCTGAATAACTATGTTGCCTATAGCCTTATTTCTAGGAACAAAAAAAGAAAAAAGAATGGAAACAAGCTATTTTCAACAATAGGATGACAACTAAATAACTGTGATATATTATACAACTGAATATTATGTCACCATTCTTTTACTTTTGCCAAGTCTGTTCTGTAAGTGTGATATCTGTCTTGCTTAGTGCTGTACGACCACGGCTTAGCATAAGAGACACTCAATAAAAATCCAATTACATTTATATTCCATGAGGAAATTCTTTTAAGTTTAAAAAACACACAAATCATATATGTGTATATTATGGTAAAGAAACATAGAGAAATATCCATTGAAAAATATACAGTGTTAAGGTAGTATTTCAAAGGTTAACAGCAGTTGTATCTGGGAACCTTTCTATGCTTTATATTTTTACTAAAGACACTTACACTTCTGAAACAGAGAAACTGAACTGTGGCATGGACTACCTCCTGAGAAGCTGAGTGTGGCTATGTACCTGAGCTCTGCCCACTGAGGGGAGTGAAAGTGGTTTACACGGTTTCCAGGTCTGACCCCATGACCTACCTCCCACACAAGCTATGCTCACTCCCTCATCCACTAGTTGGAGAATGTCAAGTGAACTTGGGAACTGTATGTTGAAGAAGGTGGTGCCTCTCTCACTTTAAGACTGAATGACTGCATGGAGCAGAGTGCTTCCCCCACTGATGACTAGATTTCATGTAACATCCATCTTGCTAAGCTTTAAGAAGAGCTTGCAGTTTATCTGCTACTGCAGATACTATTTACACCTTAATGAATATTATATAAAACATTAAAAGGGCAGACATTAGCAATATTATAAAACTTCATCACAAAATTCTTTTTTTCATTCAGTAAATTGAAAACAATACATTGACATTTTGTGAAAGAACACTTATAATTGGGAAAATATATGGTATTCATGAAAATAAAAGATTTTATAAGAATATCACTTACAGATATTTAGTAAAGAATATAAATAAAAAGAATAATTAGTGTGGTGAACACTAGAACAGTATATAACTGACTAAGCTAGACTAAATGCTAAAATACTTTCAAACAAATTTAAAAAGCTAAATTTTCACAAAAGGCAAACATGCCTTCATTTTAAAGCTAACAATGCCGTATATCATAGTGGTCATTTTCTCTAAAGAGGTCACTGCTGTCCATGCTTAACTGTTTCTGTAAGCCATGTGGTCGTTTTACCTGAGGCTGATGAGTGAGAGAGAATGGGAGTACTGACCTAGGGAAGACAGAGAGTGGGTACAATCAGGTGGAACAGGCCTACTTAGCACCTGCGTCACAGAGATGGGAGCTCTGTAAGACAGATGACTCACATTTCTTGCTTTCTCTAAATACATTTTATATCGTTCCTCCATTGCTTTCATATCTTCATCTTTCTTCTGAAGAGCAGCTTCAAGTTCATTGATCTTTTGTGCTATTGTTGAAAATGAAAACAACCAATTACTCCCTGTTTAAAATATTCCATCCTCACACACAAAAATATACATTTATCACATTTATTTTCTAGGGACTCATAAAATAACTTAAAAGAGAAACCTTTTATTTATTGTTTGTAATGAATTTTTATCTAAAACTTTTGAATTGCAACCAATACATCCCTGATCATTTCATATTATTTTTGTCTTAAAAATACCTATAATCTGCTTTATTTAGCTATTTCTCTTCTTTCAATTAATTGTTTCAATGAGCAAACATACCGTACAATTTAAGCACAGCCATCGTGAGAAAAACATTCTTTTATACAATGTTTGAAGTTCATTTTAATCTGATTTTAAATCCTTTCATTTATTTATATTTTCATAGTATCAATGCTATATTACAAAATGTTTGATACTCCTATATATCATAAGTTCATTTTATTAGACTTACTTTTTTGCATCAACATTAGATCATTTATTACTTAAATCACTAAAAATTATAATAGCACTTATTTGCAATGTATCTATACTTTGTCCAAAAACTTATACATAATTCTTGTAATTTGTCAACTAAAAAGGGCAAGTCCTTAGAACCAGCTTTTTACAAATACCTACCATTCTGGTTTACATCTGGCTGAAGATCTTCAATGAGCTCTTGTTTCTTCTGTAATTCTTCATGTACCTCTGTTAGTTTTTCCCTAAGCAGTAGAAAGAAGAGCAAGGAGCTTTGGAGCCAAACAGATTTAAGAATGAAAACTGGTTTTCTGCCACATAACATTCGTGGACTGTGGGCTCGTCACTTTCTGATCCTTACTCTCCTCACCTATGAAATGGGAATAATATCTGCCAAATATTATGGGGATTGTTGTGAAGAGGTAAATTGGTTGGCACATGATGGGTGCTAAAAATGTGCAATATTCCCCCTACAACCTTTGCTTCCTAAGAAAGTTAAAAGAAGTATTTTATAGGATAAACATCCCTCATTTCCACATAATCTACTGCCGATATTGCCAGTTCTGTAAACTCTTCAATGGCATTAGTAAATGAAAAATGAGAGCATTGGGATCACTGGCAGGCAGGTTGAGCCTTCTAGCACATTTTTCTTTTCACTTTTTAATGGCAGTGGTGAACATTAAATTGGCATCAGGGTATTTGTTTTCATAAAACAAAATCAGAAAAGGGTATTAACTTTAGATCCTTTTAAAACCCTTCCCCTCACATATTTGAAATGAAATACCAATTTTACTTACATATGAGCTTCCAACTTCTGCTTTAGGTTGCTGGACTATAAAAATTAAAAACAGTTGCTGTAAGATAACTATTGTGGCAACAATAAATTTTCCAGACGTCAGAATCACTTTATCTCCTCTTGAAGGAGATATATTATTTAAAATATAAATATACTAAAAATTTGTATTTTTAATAATAAACTTTTAAAAACATAAAATTTAGGTATTTTTCACCTCAAAGGGAAAGAAGAATAGGAAATGAAATAAGAATACAATAGTAGAAAGAAAATGCTTCATATTTCTGAATATAATGCAAATACAATTTGAACTTGAAAAATAGAAAATGCAAGCTGAACGTGATATATGGAGGAGTATCAAACACTGAAATGGCTACAGAATCATTTATCCTATATAATAAAAGGCTAATATGCAAATTAACCAAATGGCAGAACGACCGGTTGCTATGACACACACTGACCACCAGGGAGCAGACACTCAATGCAGGAGCTGCCCCCTGGTGGTCAGTGCACTCCCACAGGGGGAGCGCCACTCAGCCAGAAGCTGGGCTCATGGCTAGCAAGCACAGCGGCGGTGGTGGGAGCCTCTCCCACCTCCGCAGCAGGGCTAAGCCATCAGTTGGACATCCCCCAAGGGCTCCTGGACTGCGAGAGGGTGTAGACAGGGCTGAGAGACCACCCCCTTTAAGTGCACGAATCTTGTGCACCAAGCCTCTAGTTTAAAATAAAATGTTTAAGATTTTAGGCCTTTAATGAAGAATGGACTGAAATAACTAACTTATCTTTATAATAAACCTTTATCATTATAAATGCAAACACTTTAATATTAATATAAAAATGAAGTCATTAGATTTTGTTAAAAAATCAAATTCAAAACATAAAATTTCCTCTTTAAAAAAAACACAGAAATGTAAATTGCAATAGTAGTTCTGTATCACCTACTAAATAGCTGTAGAGCTTAAAAATATATAATTTGAGCCCTGGTCAGTGTGGTTCAGAGGTTAGAGCATCGGCCTGTGGACCAAAGGGCCACAGGCCTGATTCCTAGTCAAGGGCATGTACCTAGATTTATAGTTTGTTCCCCAGCCCAGGTCAGGATGCATGTAGGAGGCAACTAATCAACGTGTCTCTCTCACATGATGTTTCTCTCTCTTCCCCCCCATCCCCAACTCATTTTCCTCCCTTCCTCCCACTCTCTCTGAAAATCAATGGAAAAAAATATCCTTGAAATATAATTTGGACACTAACACTATTTTTTAAAAGATAAAGAAATTTAAAATCTTAATCCAATATGTACTCCCCCAAATAGATCCAATTTTTCAATTATTCCCTAATGTGCCTTAAAATATATTTGTATTAGAGAGGTTACAATACCGTATATATGCACATATGAGATGCCGCCATGCATGAGACGATTTCTATTTTCCAAGCCCCCAGGAAAAAAAGAAAAAATCATATAAAGCATAAAAAAGACAGAAAGGAAATGTAACCCTTTCAATTTTCCTTTTCATCTCTTTATTCTTCTGAGTTTTCTCCCTCCTGCCCGCCCCCCAACAACACAGGTAGAATCACCTAACACTCCATCTAATCAATGTCTACCTAACACACAATTAGCCCTATCTTCTTGCTGTTTAGTTAAATACATCCCTCCCTCAATTATTACTTCTTTCTTTTTTCCCCTCTATACATAGAGATCCAACTATAGGAACACTGCTAAGTATATTTAGGCTGTTTGATCCTTTTTTAAAAAAAATGATTTGAGAGAGAGGAAGGGAGAGGAGAGGGAGAGAAAGTTAGAAATATCAATGATGAAAGAGAATCATTGATCAGCTGCCTCCTGCACACCCCCCAATCGGATGGAGACTGCAACCCAGGCATGTGCCATGACCAGAAATCTAACCATGACCTCCTGGTTCATGGGTAAATGCTCAACCACTGAGACACACCAGCCACGCTGTTTGATCTTTTTTAAGTTCTTTTTTTAAGTTCTCTTATTTCTGCTCTCAAATATATGCTATCAAAATCCATTAGAAATGGCAAGGTCATGAGCTAGAATGGAAGGGGCAATGTCTTCAAGAATGCATTAAGGTTTCTGTCCTTTTGAGGTCTGTTCTTTTGGTAGAAATCATTTTCTCATTCTTCTTTTTCTTATTAAAAGTTTTCCTCAATTCTAGCTGATGCTTACTCTCACTAGAGTTTGTCTCAGGCCAGCCCTGTTGGGTTCCCAGCAGAACTGGGAAAGCCTCAACTGCAGCAGGTCTCAGTCAGGAATTGCTAT
This sequence comes from Myotis davidii, assembly GCF_000327345.1. Taxonomy (NCBI): domain Eukaryota; kingdom Metazoa; phylum Chordata; class Mammalia; order Chiroptera; family Vespertilionidae; genus Myotis; species Myotis davidii. Next base: position 7,431,293 of record NW_006294339.1, on the reverse strand, counting down.
GAACATAGTATTAGCTGTTGAAGTAGGACAGTTAGAAATCACCTTCCAATACAAATGATCAATTTACAGGTTCCAAATTGGCAAAATCACTGCATCTGTTATGCAAATATATACGGTATTTAAGGGTGTCATCAATGATAAGGTTAGCACTTTCAAATACAAGGTTAATTTGGGCATCAGGACCTAACAGAGAGGCCAAAGAGCAGAATCACCATAATTTTTCAGGTACTTACACTTTCTCCTTCAGACTTGGAGCCTTGTTCCTGTAAAGACTTCTGGAGATCTTCAATCTGCTGCTGCAATTCTTGGATGCGCTCTTTGCTCAGCCTATTTTAAGATGAATCATATGGGTTTATTTGTATTGAAAGTCAAAGTAGTTAAGGATCTAAAGAGGTGCATTTATGCAATGCAACTTAAACTATGTATTTACTAGCAATAACAGATGCTGAACAATGTTCTGTGGTGAGGTATAATATACAGTATATAGGAGGCTACTTTCAAGGAAATATTTAATAAAAGATGACATTTTTATCCTGCAAGCATATTTACCCACATTTAAAATTTTAAGGTACTTTATGTGTCAGTAGTAAAAATACAACATTTCTACACTGTACTTACCGGAATAAAAATTAGAAAACTAGCTTGCTTTTCCTACAGTTGCATTTTTAATGAATGGAAACTAGGTTTCCTTTTCCTATTTCAGATTTCACAGTGTACTAAAAGAGGAAGGTCACTATTTTCCAATCATTTATTCATGACTTGTTATTTAAATTAAAGAGATTGGCACTACCAACTAATGTATATTTTTTTACTTGCCATAATCTCATTTCTTGAAAACCTGCTTTAGAGTTACCATAGTTGGAAGTTACCAGAAAGAGGAGTATCTGTCTGACTTTCTTCACATAGTTATCGCATAATATAATAATTATCTATTGATACATCTAGCTTCCTATATTAATTCTCTAAAAGCTAAAAATTAGTATCTCCAGTTTCAATTGATATTAAACTGTGTCAGTAATATTTAATGGTCTCTTCAGAAAGCCAAAATGCATTCTTCATTTTACCACAGCTGATGTAATGTGTGCATACAAGTATGAGAGACAAGGTTAAAGTGTCTCAGATTCCTGTGGTTTCTAAAATCCAGTGGAGGTTGGTCAAGTACATTTAAAAACCTTCACTCCAAATATACTATTTATAAAGGGAAGATTAATATAGTGGTTAAAAGCACAGACTCAGGAATCAGATTGACAGAGGGTCAATGTAGGATCCACAATTACCAGCTGTGTAACTCTGGGCAAGCTGCTTAATCTCCTTGTAGTTCACTTCCTTACCCATAAAACAGTGGTAATCATACCTATTACTTCATAAAGTTATTATGAGGATTTACTAAGTTAATACCAAAATGTGCTTAGAAATGTGCCTGGCATATAGTAACCACTATATTAAATGTCATACCTACATATATAAAAGCCAAGCGACCGGAACAGCAGAACAACTGGCACTATGATGAGCACTGTGGCAGCCAACCAGCCCAATGGGGGCCCCAATCGGCCCCCCAAACCTCCTGTGGCCCCTCTCCCGACTGGCACCCCCAACCCCGATCAGGGGTGGGGCCGGCCAGCCTACTACCCGCAGCCCACTCCTGGCCGGCCTTGCCCTGATTGCCTCCCCACAACCCTGATCAGGGGCAGGGCCGACGGCCAACCTCCTGCTGGCCTGGCCCTGATCGGGCCCCCATCAGGGCGGGCCAGCCGGACCCCACCCATGCACAAATTCGTATACCGGGCCTCTAGCTTTTTTTAATAATATAATATTTGAACACCTCTCATTGGTATTATATAAGTAAACCATTTCTGTAATCCTCATAACTTGCAAATGGGTATCACCTCCAAGATACCAAGTGTGTATTTAAGTAACTTGCTCAGAACCAAATAATTAACAAGTTTAAAAAGAAGTGGGATTCAAATTTGACAACACAATCTATGCCCATCTCTGCACCAGACTGCAGTAGAAAGCCAGGTTGTCATCTATTCATCTGTTATATTTTCTCTAAATTGTGAAGACATGCAAACAAAATTCAAGGATAAGCAACCTGGTTAACAGAGTTTGCTAAAAGTAAATGGTAGTGAGAGACTAAAAACAACAACAAAAATTTATCTTCTAAAAATCCTAATTAGCCCTAGCCAGTTTGGCTCAGTGGATAGAGCATCGGCCTACAGACTGAAGGGTCCTGGGTTCGATTCTGGTCAAGGGTACATGCCTGGGCTGTGGGCTTGATCCCCAGTAGGGGGCATGCAGGAGGCAGCCGATCAATGATTCTCTCTCATCATTGATGTTTCTATCTCTCTCTCTCCCTTCCTCTCTGAAATCAATAAAAATATATTTTAAAAAAATCCTAATTATGTGAACTACAGTGATATTTTCCACTTCTGTGAACCACAATTTTGTGGTTGGTAATTAAATCACCGTGACTTATTCACAGTGAAGGAGCATGTCACCTTTGCTCTGTTTCCAGTTCGTTCATCTTGCGGTGCTTCTGCTCTAGCTGCTCCTGTAGTTCTTCAATGCGTTGGTTCTCAGTACCTTCCTGCTGCAGGCGAAGCATCTTATTTTCATGTTGCAGTCGAATAAACACCTCCCTAATGTTGACAAGTATAATTTGTTTTTCAATTGTTTCACTGAGGCCCCCACTCCAAGTGCACAAATTGTTTTAATTGTTTAAAAATTGTTTTATAAGAAGTTTTACATTCTTAACTTTCTAAAAAGGGAAATGCCTGGCAACTCAATAGCTGTCATTTTAAAATTTTACCAAAGCTTCTGAAAGGTTTTAAAGAAAAAACTATGTACATTTTAAGACTATGTCTCAAAAACAATTAGTAAATATTTTAAAGGTAAAGATGTAAGATTATGCTACATATTGTTAAATGACTATGCAAATTCCTGAAATACTTTGTATTATTTTAATTTTACAATTTAGAAACTATTTACCAAAGCTAATATAGAGCATATTCTTAAAGAACACGTAAAGGAAAAGTAATAGATTTAAGAAACCACAGTTGGTACACAATTTTTAAATACACTTTTATGATAATTGCAGTCATATGACTATCTCTAGATATTTTTGTTTTAGAGAAAAAAATTATTAAAGACTTACATACACATGGTTTTTAAATACAAATGATAGAAATTATCCTATATAATAAAAGGCTAATATGCAAATTGTCCCCTCGGGAGTTTGACCACTCGCTATGACGTGTGCTGACCACCAGGGGGCAGCATGGAATGAAGGAAGGCCCCATCCGGCAGTCTGGGAAAGGAAGGCCCTGGCCAGCAGCCGGCAGCCTAGGGAAGGAAATCCCCGATGGGTTCTGATCAACAGCCAGGCCTAGGGACCCTACCCATGCATGAATTTCATGCACCAGGCCTCTAGTCCTATATAATAAAAGGGTAATATGCAAATTGATCGTAACAGCAGAACATTTGGGAAAGACTGGTCACTATGACACTCACTGACCACCAGGGGGCAGATGTTCAATGCAGGAGGTACCCCCTGGTGGTCAGTGCGCTCCCACAGCGGGAGCTCTGCTCAGCCACAAGCTAGGCTGATGGCTGTCAGCACAGCGGTGGTGGCGGGAGCCTCTCCTGCCTCCTCAGCAGCACTAAGGATGTCCAACTGCAGCTTAGACCTGCTCCCCTCTGGCAAGTGGACATCCCCCTAGGGCTCCCGGGCTGCCAGAGGAATGTCTGACTGCCAGCTTAGGCCTGATCCCCCAGGGAGTGGGCCTAAACTAGCAGGTTGACATCCCCGAGGGGTTCCAGGCTGCAAGAGGGCACCGGCAGGGCTCAAAGTGCACTCCAAGTGCACAAATTTTTGTGCACCGGGCCTCTAGTATTAAATAAAAAAGTAACTATCAACAATAAAAATATATTTAAAAATGAAAATAATGCAGGCATACCTGCTCCCCTCCTAAGTCCCATTCCCCAAAAGCAACCACTATCAATCTCAATTTTTAGTCTTCTGAATGCTAGCACTATAACCTTAAAAAATAGGCTCATATGGCCATTTAAAAAATATTAATAATATCACTAGATATTGACTAAAAAGTACAAATGGTTTCCTGTCTAGCATGACCAAAAACTGAAATAAAAATCAACAACATTGTAAACATTATGCTTAGTGAAAGAAGCCAGTCACAAAAGGCCACATATTGTATGATTCCATGTATATAAAATATCCATTACAGGCAAATTGAGAGACAAAAGTAGATAACTGGTTGCCTGAGGATGGACGTAGAGAAGAGGCAGGAGTGGGGAATAATTGCTATTTATATAAAGGTATATTTTGGAGGAATAAAAATGTTCTGAAATTTTACAGCAATAATTGTTGCACAGTGTGTGACTATTTTGAAACCCACCAAATTCTACACTTTTAAATAGGTGAATCTCAATAAAGCCATTTAAATAGAGTTTGCAGTACTGAACAAATACAGCTGTCATCAAAGAAAGGACAAGCATAAAAATGCCAGATTAGTCAAATGTCTAAGTAAACATAGCACTAAAATCCCAAGATAAAAGATGGGTCAAGAGGAACCTCTAAAATTTGTAATTTAACTTCTGCTTAATCCTCCTTCTATTATTGGCAGCTCCTCTCCTTTTCTTTTTACCACCTGGATTTGAATGCCATGTATTAAGATTTTTCGTAGAGTTTGAAAGAATAAAGAAAAAAAGTTCAACACAATAAAGGTCATGCTATAAAAACTAGAATAAGTGAGTTAGTTTGTGAAATTTTACTTATGATAAATTTGAAACTGGTATAGTAGCAATAACAAGCTGACTTAGAAAGCTTAAGCAGCGCTGGTTGGTACTGCTCAATGGATAGAGTGGTGGCCCAAGCACCAAAGGGTCAAGGGTTCAATTCTCAGTCAAGGGCATATACCTGCATTGCAGGTTCAATCTGTACCTGGTTGGGGTACTGCGTGCAGGAGGCAACCAATAGATGTTTGTATCTGTCTTCCGTCCTTCCCTTCCTTCTCTTCCCTCCATCCCTCCCTCCCTCTCTAAAAACCAATGGGAAAAATATTCTTGGATGAGGACTAACAACGAAAAGACATCATATTTCTAATATTAAGTATAGATTATCAATTAATAAAAACAAATTTACCTATATTCCACTGGCATAATCTCAGCAGCAAGATTCTCATAAGTTTTTGCAGCAGATGCATCTAAATAACAACAAAATAGAGGAATAATTCAGTATTTCTACCATTAAAAAAAAAAACGCGTTTCTAAATTCAACAAAATTTACCTGTTTGGTTTAGGTGATCCTGTTGTACTTGTGAACACCGAAGCTCTTCATTCGTTTCTTTCAGGGTATCACGCTGTTCTATTAGTCTCTAAAAAAAATTGTTCATATAAACAAAATTTTTAATTATGCCCACAGGTGGTATACTTTATACTTACAATAATTTAATTTGATAATTATTGCTTATTTAATTAAAAATGGCAATGTTTTAGTTTTAGTTTTAGTGCTGAGGGGTAATTTTCTCTTGTATAAATCACATAACTATATAGTTTTTGTATAACCCAAAGCTTATGATCTCCCTATTAGTTTGTCTCTGAACCAAATGAATGTAATTATGCAACACAGTAAAAATATACAACTGCAGAGTAATAAAAAAAGCATGGAGTTTGGAGGCAAATAGACTGTGGCTTGAATTCCAGTTTCACTCCTTCCTAGCTATATTATCTGGGGCAAGAGATGTGACTCTCTGGTTTTAGTATCCTCATCATCAAAACAGGAATACTGACATATACAAACCCTTGCAAAGGTGTTTTGAGCAACCAATAAGATAATGTTTATCAAGTACATGAAATATAGTTTTATGTGTACAAGATGCTGGAGAATTGTTATTTCTTTTTATCACTGGAGTGAAACTCTACTGAAAAAGTGATAAGTAGCATCCTGGAAGTATGAATTTGTGGCTTAATATCTAAAAATCATTGCAATTACTAACCACACTACTAAGTAACCACATTAATACAATAAAAGACAAAAATCACATATCTCAATGAACCAGAAAATGCAAGAATATGCAACAAACTAGGAATAAAGACTAGTCAACTCCATAAATGCTATCTACAAAACAAAACAACAGAAATAAAAAATCATGGCTAAAATGTGCTTAATGGTGAAAGAATGAATGCTTTCTCCTAATATTAGAACCAAAAGAATGATGGCCGCTCTTGACACGTCTATTCAACATAATACTCAAGGTTCTGGTCAGGACAATTTGACAAGAAAAAGAAAAAGGCATTCAAACTGCAAAGCAAAAAACAAAACTATTCCTCTTTGTAGATGTCCTAATCTTGTATCTAGAAAATCCTAGAGAACCCAGTAAAAACTATTAGAAATACAAAGTGAATTCCACAAAATTGCAAAATGCAATATCAATGTACAATAATAAGTTGTATTTCTGTATATTAGCAATAAAAATGAAAAAGAAAATAATTTCATTCATAATAGCAACAAAAATAACAAAACACTCAGAATAAAAATTTAAAAAGTCCAAATCTTATATAATAAAAACTATAAAACATTGTTGAAAGAAGCTAAAAACCAAAATAAATAGAATGTGATCCAACATTTAAGGATGAGAAACTTAATACCATTAAGGTGGCAATGTTTCCAAACTGATCTACAGATTCAGACAATTCCATCTTTAAAAAGAACTTGGAGAGCTCATACTTGCCAATTTTAAAACTTAGTGGTACTAGCATCAAGCTAGACATATAATCAGTGACAAATAACTGAAAGTCCAGAAATAAACTCTTACATTTATGGTTAAAATTATTTTTACTTTTAATAATCAATCAATAGCTATTAATTTTGTCCCCCAAAATTGAGTAGATAGTACATTCCCTCTTCTCCCACCTCTCCCACTCCTATGCTGCCTAGTTTCCCTCATTAGCATCTTGCATTAGTATAGTTACTTGTAAGAAAAATGAACCAATATTGATACACTATTACTACTAACTAATGATGACAGTTTACATTAGGTTTAACGCTGCTTTACTTTTATGAGTTTTGACAAATGTACTAGTATAACATATCCATCATTACAGTCTCATGGCCAATTCATTTTTTAAAAAATATATTTTATTGATTTTTTTATAGAGAGAAAGGGAAAGGGAGAGGGATAGAGAGTTTGAAACATCGATGAGAGGAACATTGATCAGCTGACTCCTGCACACCCCCCACTGGGGATGTGCCTGCAACCAAGGTACATGCCCGTGACGAGAATTGAACCTGGGACCCTTGAGTCCGCAGGATGACGCTCTATCCACTGAGCCAAACCGGTCAGGGCTCCAATTCATTTTTAACATCGGTACCAAAACAATACAGTGGAGGAAAGAACAGTCTTATCAACAAATCGTGCTAGGACACTTACACCATATCCAAAAATTAACTAAAAATTGATCAGACTAAATATAAAACCAATAAATATAAATATAAAAGAAAACACAGGAGTAAATGTTTATATCCTCAAATTACTCAATGCTTTCACAGAAACACTACCCACAAAAGCACATGTAACAAGAGGAAAAAAAAGATAATTGTGACTTCATCAAATAAAAATTATTCTGTAAACAGTAACATCAAAGAAAGTGAGAAGATAATGCACAGACTAACAGAAAAATATTTTTAAGTCATATATCTGAGAAGGATATGTATCTAGAATATAAAAAGAAGTTTAAAAATCAATAATTAAAAAGCAATTAATGTACATCAAAATGAGCAAAAAATTTGAAGAGACATTTCTCCAAGGGAGATATTCAAATGGCCAATAAGCACATGAAAAGATGCACAATAGCATTAGTTATTAGGAACCTACAGATCAAAACCACGATGACATACCACTTCATACCTAGGAGGATAATTAAAACTAAAAATAGTAAGTATTGGTAAGGATGTGTAGAAACTGGAACCTTCAAAAACTGCTGGTGGGAGGAAAAAATGGTTCATACACTTTAGAAAACAGTCTAGTTCTTTAAACAGTTAAACTTAGTTATCACATGACCAAGCAATACCATTCCATACTCAAAAAATGATACGCCCAAATAAAAAACTTGTATATAAATGTTCATGGCCACATTATCTGTTTAACAATGAAAAAGTAGAAATGGCCCAAAAGTCCATAAACTGATGAACAGATAAATAAAGTGTGGTATATCCATACAATGGAGTATTACTCAGCAGTAAAAATGAAGCACTGATACATACTACCACATGGATGAACCTTGAAAGCATTATACTAACTATGGAACCAAGTCACAAGACCACCAAGTGTATGATTACATATTCTGGATAGACTAGACCAGTGGTTCTCAACCTTCCTAATGCTGCGACCCTTTAATACAGTTCCTTATGTTGTGGGGACCCCCAATTTCATTGTTACAAATTGAACATAATTAAAGCATAGCGATTCATCACAAAAACAATATGTAATTATACATGTGTTTTCCTATGGTCTTAGGCGACCCTGTGAAAGGGTCGTTCGACCCCCAAAGGGGTCGCAACCCACAGGTTGAGAAAAGCTGGACTAGACAAATCTATAGAGACAGATTACTGATTGCAACAGCTGGGGAGAGGGCCTAAGCTGTCAGTCAGACATCCACCAAGGGCTCCCGGATTATCAAATGACACAGGCTGGGCTGAGGGACCCCCCGAGTGTACAAATTTCGTGCACCAGGCTTCTAGTATCTTAATAAAGCTGCTAAAAACTGCATCTATGGTCCTCATTTTCAAGGAGTTGATAGTCCTGAGTTGAAAAACATTAAACCAAGACGTATGACCTTGGCTCTGTCACTTGATTTTCCCTTGTGAAGGAAACTATCAAAACTGCACGAAGAATTTTTACAAGACTTTCTTTTACACCAACAACTTCAATTTGAAGAAAGACAGAAGAATTGGTTGATATCACTTCTATTCTTAGAACAGCGGGATCACATTAAAATCTAAAAGCAAACAGACATTTTACTTATCAATTATAGTGACGTTTACCTCTTTTTCCTTAAGTAAAGCTTCATGTTTTTCTTCAAGTCGCTTCATTTCAAATGCTAGTGTGTCAGCCCTTTTGGATTCAGAGGAAAGTTTACTGTGTAGATCCTGAACCTTTTGTCAGAAACAAAAGTAAAACACAAGAATATATGATAATGATCATTTGATTTCAGAGCTCAATAAATGAAAAACTGATTGTAAATAAAATTATAGCAAGACTACAATCTAAGTCTAAACATTTGTGGAAATAGCATGTAGATAAGAAGATTTAAAATAAATTTTAAAACACCCAAGTAACAAGTTAGACAAAATACACAATCAGCCTTTTATTGTTTCCATAGGGTGGATGATAAATAACAACAGAATATTTTGGGTTATAGTCCCATTATCTAGGCTTTTATCACTGGTTACCAAAAATCTTAAAAAAAATAAACTATCCAAAAATATATATATATATATGCTCAGATCCAATAAAATGTAGAAGACCTAGATAACTCACACTCAATGATCAACCCCTGAACTGAAATTATACATAGAAGAAATTTATCATAAGTTCATAGTTTACTATAGGCAATGTTTCTTCACTTCTGTGCAAATGGAATAACCAAGTTGAGGTCTTTATATTTTAATGATTAAAAAAATTATTTTCTTACCTGTCTCTTGTATGTTTCTAATTGTGTACGTGCTGCATTTGCCTTCTTTAATTCTTCTTCTAAACTGACTGTATTGTGCATATACATCATGTTTGTTTCCTGCAACGTTTTCACCTGCTTCCGAAGGTCATTCAGATCTTGTAGCTTCTGACGATATATCTCAACTGTGGACTCCAACTTATTTGCTTTATCAGAGGTAGCCCTATAATAATAAAGACAAAACAATACTGTGTCAAAACTAGCAATGCACATCATTTTCTTCTGGCTGAAAAATTAGTCTTTCAAATAAACTCTCAATTGGCAAAAAAAAAAAAAAAAAGGAAAGAAACAAAGAGAGACAGAATAATAAACTTTGTGAGAACTCTGGAACTGGACTCAGGCATAACACTGTCTATAATTCAGCCTGTTTGTTACAAAGGCTTTTTTTAAAAAGGCTTCAAATTTGACACACTAAATAAAACTGTTTCAAGAACTAGCATGCTGTATAAAAAGAATGGGTTTGTAAATATAATTGAATAATTCTGAGCTACTCTGTAGATTATGGACCAATTGTGCTTTGTGCATAAATAACATTTAATATAGTTTTATTTCAAGTAACTGATATGCATTGGAGGTTAATTCAACTTATACTTTGTCTCATAAAGCATTTCCCTTTAGACTTGTGCTTACCTGACCAATTGAGCCAGAACAAAAATAAACAAACAAACCAAATTAATTCACCCTCAGGTGCAGGTTCAAATAACTAGTTATACAGATTTTGTTTCAAATAGACATTAAAAACTGTGCATCAAAATGGCTAATTAAGAAAATGTAACAGAAAATATAAATAGCACGTGGATAGTCTATTTATTTAGGCAACATTTTATAGGCCAAAGGTAAATATAAATTTTATATTTTCAAATACAATTAAGAGAACCCGGGGGTGATCCTGAAATAAATGTTAGTATTCTTATCTGTATTTATCTATTTATTTTAGCAAATACCAAAATGTGGATTGTGACAGTGTGCATTTCCTTACATAAAAATTCGACAGGATAAACTAATGAGTAGATAGAGGTCAAGATAAATGTACCTGAAAGTAACTCAGCTTTTAAGAAAAACAAACTATTAAGGAACTTTTAAGAAAAAAAGTTATCATTTTGTTTAGGCTTATCAGTTCTAATATAAAATAGTCCTAAGAAGAATTGAGTATTATTTTTAAGTTGCAATTATCACCAATAAGCCTTAAAGAAGAGTAGGAGTTTGGATAAAAATTGATTAATACTCCATGTAGGGGTAACTGAGAATCACTGATTAAAATATGGAATACTGAAATGAGTAAGTAAGGACTTAGAAGTGACAATCCTACTTAGGCATGCCATACCTAAGAACATCAATTTCATCTTTCAGGGCTCTTGTTTCCTCAGCAAGACTAGTCAATTCATCATTCCTATGCTGAAATTCAATTAATTGCTTTTCAAGTTCTTCACAGTGAACACGGTAATCATCTTTTGCAGCTTCAAGCCTTGCATAAAGAAAACAAATTAGATATTAATAATTCAATTTCCATCATTTACTTTCTCACTGAGACTTGAGGTTAATAAGACTTACTTCTATATTATTTTAAATCCCACATTCAAAGAAGAAAGACTAAAGAAATAAGATACTTTGGAGTACTTGCTTTTCAAATAGACTTGAGAAGTAAATAATGTTCTGAATTTTCATTTTCACTTCTGAAACATTGTGTTTGGTTATCTCTAGTCCAAACAGGAATTTAATTTCAAAAGGTGAAGAGAATGCATAGATATATATTAAAATTATTCAAAAATATAGCATATAAAGTAGCAAAATATTAACTCTTTGTAGACTGGGATAAATTAACGATTAATACTCAAGCCCTACTGCAACAACAAAAACTGAAGTGACAATACAGTGATTAAAATCAAATATTAAAAAATTAGTCGATCAATCCCAAAAAATGCAGCAAAGGAAGAAAAAACAAAAGAATAGATATGAAAAATAAAAATGGCATGTTGACAAACAGACCTAAATACAACCATATCAAAAATTACATGGAAGCAAAAGGACTAAATGCATCAATCCTAATTACAAGAGACATATTAAACATAAAGACACAATTAAATTTAAAAAGATAAAAAAAATATCATGCAAACAGTAAGAGAAAGCTGGGGTGATTATGTTACTAGAAACAATAAATTTTAAGACAAAAGGTATTACCAAAGGTAAAGAAATATTTCATAATTATAAAAGGCTTAATTTAGCAGAAGGTATATAAACGTATATATACCTAAAAACAGTTTTAACGTACATGAAGCAAAACTGACAAAATCAAAATTAGAAAACCACAAATCCATAATCATTGTTGAAAATTTTAAACACCAGTCTCCTAATAAATGATAGAACTAAAGAAAAATATCAGTAAAAATATATAAGAGATCTGGATAACACTATTAACTAGCTTGATTTAACTGACATTTATAAAACGTATGTCAAAAACTACAGAACACACATTATTTGCAAGTACACATGGAATACTGACCACACTAAAACATATGATGAGCAATAAAAAAGGATCAGAAATACCAGAAGGTTGAAATCTCATGGAATATGTTCTCTAATGACAAAGAAATTAAATTAAAAACCAGTCACAATAAGAAACCTAGGCCCAGCCAGCATGGCTCAGTGGTTGAGTGTCGACCTATAAACCAGGAGATCACGGTTCAATTCTTGGTCAAGGCATATATGCCCGAGTTGCAGTGTACTGGGAGCAGCCGATGCAGGAGGCAGCCGATCCTTGATTCTCTCTCATCATTGATGTTTCTATCTCCCTCTCCCTCTCTCTCTCCCTTCCTCTCTGAAATCAATAAAAATATAAAAAATAAAAGAAAATGGATAAACGAAGTGTGATATAATGCGGAATAATTCCATATCTACACTAAGACAAAGATGCTAATTGACCGTACCTTTGCTATGCCCTAAGCCACACCCACCAGCCAATCAGAGAGACTATATGCAAATTAACCCAACCAAGATGGTGGATGGCAGCCACAGAGCTGGAGCCCAGGCGATGGAGGAAGCCAAGCTTCCTGCCTGCCGCCTACCTGAGCCGGCTGTGGCTTCAGCTCATGGCAACAAAGTTTCAATTATAGAAGACAAAAAAATCCCAGATATCTACTTCCAGCCAGCCTCCACTGGGAGCTTGGGTGGCTGGGGGTTGTGGCCAGCCTGCAAACAGCCATCAGCCCCTAACCCAGGCTGGACACCCCCCTGGTGGTCAGTGCACTCCCACAGACGGAGTTCTGCTCAGCAACAAGACAGGCTGACAGCTGCCAGTACAGCGGTGGTGGTGGGAGCCTCTCCCGCCTCCTCAGCAGCACTAAGAATGTCCAACTGCAGCTTAGGCCTGCTCCCCACTAGCGAGTGGACATCCTCCGAGGGCTCCTGGGCTGCCAGAGGGATTTCTGACTGCCAGCTTAGGCCCAATCCCCAGGGAGTGGGCCTAAGCCAGCAGGTGGTCATCCCCCAAGGGGCCCCAGACTGCAAGAGGGCACAGGCCGGGCTGAGGGCCTACCCCCCAAGTGCACAAATTTTTGTGCACTGGGCCTCTAGTAATAGAATAATACTCAGCAAGAAAATAAATTATTGATACATTCAACATGAATCTCACAAACATGCTAATAAACAAAAGAAATCAGTCACCAAAGAGTTCACACTGCATGATTCAATGTATGGAGAATTCTAGATGAGAGAAAAGAAATCCATGGTGAAAAATAATCAGAAGAAAAAGTAAATAGCTCTGGAAGGTAGGACTGACTGGGAAGAAGCATAAGGAAACTCTCCGCAGTGACAGAAATAATTTACCTGATGATAAAAGTCTGAGTTACACAAATGTAGGCATTTGTTAAAACATGTCAAATTGTGCTTAGTATTTCTCATTTCACAATATGTAAATGTTATCTTATAAAAAGAACTGTAAACATACCAAAGTCTATTATTAGCCTGCATTAGCAATACTTAAATTATTTTCTGTGTATTTTGGGGTTGAATAAATATACTGAGGAAAATGTAAGGCAGGTTTCTGGCTGTTGGAGTAGGAAGTTACCATATCAAAATGGAGATTAGAATGAACCCTGAAGTCATTGGACTAGAATAAAAGAGGTCAATATAAACTGATTTCCCCAGTTATTATCAAGTTCCCTGTACTAAATAAGAAATGACCCATTCTCACTAGGCTTCAGCAATCCCTCCTTTAAACTCCCAGTGAACTTGCCTGTGATCTTCATTTGGCGCTTATCACATGTTATTTTGAATGGTTTATATATGTATCCCACTTGCCTTACTGGATTATAAACCCTGTGAGGTCAGCAGTTGGTATTTCAGTAGCTTACTCAGTGTCCTAAACATGCTTTATAATTTTTACAATTTTTTAGCTATCAGCTTAATAAAACTCTATAGACTGATTTCAACTAAAAATGCTACCTGAAGTTTTCTTCCTGTAATTGCTCTAGTTGTAACTGTGCATGAAAAAACTTTTTTGCAACCATTGTATTTGGATCATCAAAAGATCCATCCAACTGGTCAAGTTTTTCATTCATCATTGCATTCTCAGAAACCAGTGAATTCTTTTCATCTTGAAGTGCAGTCACCTACAAAAAGACAAATACACAAATATAAGCATCAATAGTAAAAACCTTGAAGTCCAGAGTTTTAAGTTCTAATTCTGCCAAACCCATTAAATTTGCTTGAGCAAGATAATTCCTAGGACCCTTCCAACTCTAGAATTCTGGGTCTAAGAGGTTCCAAACATAAGAAATCAGATTAATTAGATTAATATACAGAAAACAGAGTACATACACGTGTACACACACACACACACACACACACACACATACACACACACTCTAGAGGCCCAGTGCACAAAACTTGTGAACTTGGGGAAGGGGGTTCCCTCGGCCCGGATTGCAAGAGGGTTCAGACCAGGCCGAGGGACCCCACCAGTGCATGAACAGGGCCGGGGAGGGACGCAGGAGGTTGGCCAGCCAGGGAGGGATTGTGGGAGGGCTGCAGGGCATGTCCGGCCCGTCTCGCTCAGTCCCTATTGGCTGTACCCCAGCAGCACGCTAATCTATCAGTCAGAGCGTCTGTCACTGGTGGTCAGTGCACAGCAAAGTGAGTGGTTGACCAGCCTTAGCATATCTACGCTAATAAAAGACAAAGATGCTAACTGACCACACCTCCGCTACGCCCACCAGCCAATCAGAAGAGTATGCAAATTAACCCAACAAAGATGGCAGTTAATTTGCATACACAGGCACCCAGGGAAGACTGAAGACAGTGTAGAAGGAAGTCAAGCACTGTAGAAGGGAGCCAAGCGGCGAAGAAGGAAACGGATCGGAGGTAGCAGAGATGGGAACGGAGCTGAGGCAGGGGACATGGGAGGGAGCGAAGTGGTGGAGAAGGGAGGGAGCCAGGCGGTGAGAAGGGAGTGAGCGAGGTGGTGGAGAAGGAAGGGAGCGAGGCGGCAGAGATGGGAGGAATCGAGGCGGCAGAGATGGGATGGAGCGAAGAGGCGGAGAAGGGAGAGAGTGTGGAGGCAGAGATGGGAGGGAACAAAGCAGAGGAGACAGGAGGAAGCCAGGTGGTGGAGGCGGGAGGAATTGAGGTGGCTCCCCTCTCCACTGCTTCACTCCAGCCTCAGGAAGCCCTATTCTTTCAGGAATCTTCCTGCAACAGGCCTCTAGTCATTAGCATATTACACTTTGATTGGTTGAACAGACGACCAGATAACCAAACACTTAGCATATTAGACTTTTAATATAGGACTAGTGGCCCAGTGAATGAAATTCATGCACTGGGGGAGGAAGATGTCCCTCAGCCCAGCCTGCACCCTCTCGAATCTGGGATATCCCTCTCACAATCTGGGACCGCTGGCTCCTAACTGCTAACCTGCCTGCCTGATCGCCCCTAACCACTCTGCCTGCCAGCCTGATCACCCCTAACTGCCCACCCCTGCTGGACTGATTGCCCCCAGCTACCCCCCTCTGCTGACCTGTCCCTAACTGCCCTCCCGCCGGCTTGCTCCCCCCCAACTGCCCCCCTGCACCCCCCCGCCAGTCTGCTCGCCCCCAACTGCCCTGCCCACCAGCCTGATTGCCCCCAACTGCCTTCCCCGCTGGCCTGCTCGCACCCAACTGCCCTCCCCTGCCGGCCTGATCACCTCTAACCACCTCTGCCTCTGCCGCACCACTATGGCTTTGTCTGGAAGGTCTTCCAGAAGGTATCCCAGTCTAATTAGCATATTACCCTTTTATTAGTATAGATAATGAAAATATTTCCAAGATGTTATGCTTGCCTTGGTTCCATAAAGAAAATGTTTCTAAGCCTCTAAACCAGTGGTTCTCAACATTCTGGCCCTTTAAATATAGTTCCTCATGTTGTGACCCCAACCATAAAATTATTTTCGTTGCTACTTTATAACTGTAATTTTGCTACTGTTATGAATCATAATGTAAATAGCTGATATGCAGGATGGTCTTAGGCAACCCCTGTGAAAGGGTCATTTGACTGCCAAAGGGGTCGCAACCCACAGATTGAGAACCACTGCTCTAACCTGTGATATATCAATTAACTTTAAAAAATTAATTTGTTCCCTTTTTAGTTATAAATTTATTTGCAGGATGCTGTTACCTAGTAAGCCAAAATACACAGATGTATGCACAAAGTTATCATTTTAGTTTCATAGCAGAAAATGATCAATTGCACATCAAGTCTTCAGGGACAAATACATTATTTAGTTCATGAATCAATAACAACAATATAAATTAAATTTATACGTACATTGAGACTATTCTCTTATTTAAAACTAGAGGCCTGGCCCATGAAATTGTGCACGAGTACGGTCCCTAGGCCTAGCCTGAGATCAGAGCCATCTTCCGCCAGTTTGCCAGTCCCCAGTCCCACTTCCACCACCCACTCTAGTTCCCCGTTCGCCATTCAGTGATATGAGCTTGTGGGCCAGGGGTGGGACCAAGAGGTAGTCAGTACACCTCAAAGTGATTGGTCAAGCAGTCATTCTGGTTCTTATACTGTTATGGTCGCTGGGCTTTTATTACATTGGATGGCTAAAAACAAGTAACTTTAAAATCACATCAGTATTAGTACCAGACATTTTCCTACTTTAGTTAAAATTTATGTAATAAGCATGATTTGCTCTCTTGTTCTATTTGTTTTCATTTTAAAACGTCTTTAAAATTTTATAGCAAGGCTGTGACTTTTTATAAAGCCCTAAGTTTACATATGATTTTATTGAGATTTATTAAAACAAAAAACTGGAGCTGCCCTGGCCAGGTGGCTCAACTGGTTGGAGCATCATCCCACACACCAAAAAGTTTCAGGTGCAATTCCCAGTCAGATAACTAGTTTGTAGGTTCAATCCCTGCTCAGTCCAGGCACATATGGGAGGTAACTGATTGATATTTCTCACATCAAGGTTTCTCTCTCTCCCCCCTTCCTCTCTCTAAAAATCAATAAAAACATACCCTTGAATAAGGATTAAACACACACATACACACACACACAAAACAACAAACTTGACCTATCATGACTTCTGACATACTGTACAAGTCTGGTATTTTTATTTTCAAAAGGTGTAATTAACTTAACCCACTTATGTGAATGAGACTATATATTGACACATTGAGCTAATAACAGGAAATTAAAATTCTTAATTTTACCTTAAATACACTATAGGAAAGTTACAGACATTGTCCTCCTAATGAGAAACACAAAAAAGTCTGGAAAACTGTCCCCAGGCAGCTATAGAAGGAAACAATTATCCCTCTTTGTCATAAAAGCAGTTTAGTGACTATTACCGGTCATGTATAATCCTAAGTGACTGATATATAAATAAAGAATAAGAATTTGTGCCCTTAAGATCCTTACAATAGAAACATACACAAAAATTAAATTTACATATAGGATATCATGACAGTACAATTAACCTTTTGTATAGTTTTAAGACTTATTGCATAACTTCTACATTTGCATCTTCACATAATAGCAGTAACAATGTATGTATGCAAATATACAGTGCTATGTGCCAGACCTTATTCTTAGTGCTTTATGTATATTAACTCACTCAATACTCATAATCACTCTGGGAGATATATATTATCACATCATTTCTTGACAGATGTGATAGAAATTAAGATGAAGTATAGAAATTAAGTGACTTGCCTGAGAGGATATAACCAGTTAATAACATGGTCAGATTCTGGATATAGATGGCCTGGTTTGAAAATCTCTCTCTTTAACCATTAATAATTATTTCTTACATCAAGTTTATTCTGCTAACATGCATTACAGATAAACACAAGAATTATATATGCATGTGTTCATATTCACATACATGCTAGCAAAACAAAATTGGCACTCAGTTATTGGGGGGTCAAGCACTTCTAAGCATTTCTATCCATCACCTCACTTAATATACAAACACTATGAAATAGATACTTTAATTTCCCCTTTTTACAAAAGATAAAACTAACACATCTAAATATTAGTTAAAATTCTATAATTAGAATGATCTTTTCGAAGTAGTTAAGCCAGCAATTTTCAATTATAGAGAAAATAATTATGAAAATCATACTGGAATATTCAAACCTTTAATGCAGTCTTTTTTTTAAAAAATATATTTTATTGATTTTTTTACAGAGAGGAAAGGAGAGAGATAGAGATAGAGAGTCAGAAACATCGATGAGAGAGAAACATCGATCAGCTGCCTCCTGCACATCCCCCACCGGGGAAGCGCGCGCAACCCAGGTACATGCCCTTGACCGGAATCGAACCTGGGACCCTTCAGTCCGCAGGCCGACGCTCTATCCACTGAGCCAAACCGGTTTCGGCTAATACAGTCTTTTAATGGGCCCTTTATGAAATGAAACCCAACCTCCAATACACTTTGCCAAATACCTAATTAAAATTAAACCCTGGTACACTTAAAACAGGAACTTTCTTAGATCGGGTTTCTTTTCCGCACCTGCATATCCAGTTCTTGGCATCTCTGCCTCAGTTCTTCTTTTTCTGAGAGTGCTTCCTGAAGTTCTTCCAGAGCCCTTTTAAGCTGAAATATAAAATGTCCTAATTGTTAGTAAATCATGTTTTGATACAAACTGAAAAATATGCTTTCATCACAACACATATATACACTGATATTGGAAAAGGTTTTTAAATTTTACCTATTAACAAATAAGTCTTAATATTTTGTTTTTATGTGATGTTTACATATCATTAACATTTAAGGCTAAGGTCCCACAGAAATAAAATTTTATGTAAATCCTTGTGAAATATTTAAGCAAGAGTATTAGCAGATGCACTGCTTAATTTCATCACAGAAAAAAATTAGAACACAAGCTTAAATTAAAATCTTTCTAGAAAAAAATATTTTAATTTGAAATACTTCTTCAGATGAGTGGTGAATTCATGAAAACAAATGTCTAAAAATGTAACAAGAAAAGTTCCTGATGCATTTGCCTCTCCTCTTACCCTTTCCTTTACAACCAGACTGGGTTATATCCAGGCGGAAAGGGCATTTTCCCCCATTAAGAAAGGCATATAATAAAGCCAGGGGAAGGAGACTCAAGTACAAAGTCTTTGAGCTGTTTCTTCAATATTAAGAGAAAGGAAAGCAACTGTGACAAAAATTATATTACCTTAGTACAGCCATGGGCAAACTACGGCCCATTTGAAATGAATAAAACAACACAAAACAAAAAAGATCGTACCCTTTTATGTAATGATGTTTACTTTGAATTTATATTAGTTCACACAAACACTCCATCCATGCTTTTGTTCCAGCCCTCCAGTCCAGTTTAAGAACCCATTGTGGCCCTCGAGTCAAAAAGTTTGCCCACCCCTGCCTTAGTAGATAAATGTGAACTTAGCAGAATTGTTTAAACTGTCTACTACTTCCTAACTATATAAAATGGGTCACATCCTATATAATAAAACCCTAATATGCAAATCGACCAAAAGGCAGAAATATCGGCCAACCAGTTGCTATGATGCTCACTGACCACCAGAGGGCAGACGCTCCCACAGGGGGAGTGCCACTCAGCCAGAAGCCGGGCTCACCGCTGGCGAGCACAGCGGAGGCAGGAGTGTTTCCCGCCACCGCAGTAGCACTAAGGAACAGCGAGCTGGTGGGTGGAAAGGAGTGAGTGGTCCCAGACTGTGAGAGGAATCCCAGACTGTGAGAGGATGTCCAACTGCTGGCTTAGGCCCGATCCTGGGCACAGGCCAGGTTGAGGGATGCCCCACCCCCAACCCCAGTGCACAAATTTCGTGCACCAGGCCTCTAGTATGCATTCTAAGTGTCAGAAGGAAATTCGATACCTTTCAGCTCTTCAAATGATCATAAAAATCTCTGCAGACCAGCACTACTTGTATTCATGAAGGAATGGATAATATTCAATTGAGATCTCATAAACTATCTAAACCTCATGGAGGAAAATAATCTTGTATATGTTCTCTGTAAGCTTTATGACAGTAACTGGCAAGCACTATATCATTGCTTTCAACATCTTCCTCACATACTGAAATACTCACCTGTTGTTCTAATTCTCCAACAGCATCATTTGTAGGAGAGTTCAATATTTCTTTACTCATCAACTAGGAAATTAAAATAGTAAATTAAGTACAATAAACTGATGTTTCTACAGTAAAAATGTTTACTTGAAAGGACAGTGGAACACTTTATAATTTTTCCTTATCTTAATTTGACAATCCTTAGAATATTATTCAAATAAAAATTTTACAGAGGTTTAAGTTAAATAACACAATATTCAAGGCATTATACAAGTGAGGATATTATAAGTAAAGTATGCTTAAAATAAGTACACATATTGAAAACATGTGTACTAAAGAATTATAATCCAAGTTCTAAAAGATGAATAAAAATGAACATAATAAAAATGACTCTTCCATAATAAATATTAACTTTTAAAATACAGCCTTTAAATGAGTGATACAACAGAATTGTGCACCTGAAACCTGTATAACTATGTTAACCAGTGACACCACAGTAAATTCAATTAAAGGGAAAAAAGAAAAAATGAGTGATATGGCAAAATTACTAATTTAAAGAGATTTTAAACATAGGAGTTATATGAAAAAATTTCTTTAAAATAGTTATTTTTGCATATAAAAGGCAGACTTATTTATGTATAGTGACACCTTGAATTCAAACCAAAAATGCACATTCAGAGTACACAGACTTCTAAAGTCCTATATAATGCCCCTTCCAAACTATGGTTGTCCTCAGTAATCCTTCACTCTACTTTCCCTCAGTTTTCCCCTGCTCTGTATCTCTGCCTTTTTAGTCTGATTTTAAGAATAAACATGCATGACATGATTTCTGAATCTTTATGGTTCAACTTTGATAACTGGTCTGGCTTGAACCCAGGCTACCTGGCTCCAAAACCTATTAAGTATCACCATGTTTTCTCACAGTTCTAACATTCTGAAAATGCAAATGTTACACACACATACACATACATACATACACACACATAAATACAAATACACAGAACACACTTTAAAATTTCAGGAGAGATTGCTGTAACTGGCAGAAAAAAGGAGAATAAAAATTCCTACCGCCGAAACCGGTTTGGCTCAGTGGATAGAGCGTCAGCCTGCGGACCGAAGGGTCCCAGGTTCGATTCCAGTCAGGGGCATGTACCTGGGTTGCGGGCACATCCCCACTGGGGGACGTGCAGGAGGCAGCTGATCGATGTTTCTCTCTCTTCGATGTTTCTGACTATCTTTCTCTCTCCCTTCCTCTCTGTAAAAAAATCAATAAAATATATTTAAAAAAAAAATTCCTACCTAGAGAGAGGTTATTTATCCTGCTTAACTGAAGTTATTTAAAGGATCTTGACAATATCAATTTATCTTTTAAATGCAGAAAAACTAATATTGGGCTTGATGTCCTTTTAAGATATTTTTTTTTGGGGGGGGGTGGGGGACAGGGAAGACACAATAGCTAAAAGTAAACATGCTGCAAAGAGCAAATCTATACAAACAGAAAAATATACATCCATAAAATTTATGTGAAGTTTTATAACATTTGGTTTAAGATTTTCATGCATATGTGAATATGACGTAACTTACCTCTTGAATAGCAGTCATGACCACATGTTGAACAGACTCTTCCAGTGTCATTATGTTTTGAATATGTTCTATGATTTAAAAAAGAAATCGATTTTTTCTGAAAAAGAATCTACTCTTTACCCATAGTGCTTTAGCCATTCAATTAATAGCATAAAAATGCATTTACCACATATAATTGTCTATGCAAGTACATTATTTTTCCACAAGAAATATGTCAATTATAAACAAGCAGAGAATTAAAAATATTCATATAAATATTTTTAAATGGTTTATCTACTTATTTTTAATCCTCATATAAGCATGTTTTTATTGATTTTTAGGGAGAAGGAGAGAGAGAGAAATCGATTAGTTGCCTCCTGAATGCGCCATGACCAGAAATGAAACCCACAACATTTTGGTGTAGAGGATGACAATCCAACCAACTGAGCTACCCAGCCAAGGCTAAATCGTTTATTTTAAAGAAGAAAACTTCTAATTTTCTTATAAGGAACAGAAAAAGAAGAGATTGCAATTAATCTTAAAACAATTATGACAATTTCTTCCCTCTTGTTAAAATATTCAGTATCATGGAATAAAATCACATGTATTAAATGAACTTCTAAAATTTTAAGCCCAGAAAGTTTAATTTGATCGCCTATTTAGTTCATTTCAGGAAGGCTTTCAAAGAAAGAAGTTATATAGTTTCCTGTAAAAGCCCATCCAACATTTACCCAGGCTCATCTTAAGGTGATACTGATACAAGCACACATGCAATAAGTTAAGCTGATACTATCCCAATGAGAAAGGAGGAATGATGAGACGTCTTTCATGTATTTGTAGATTTAAATCCATTTCAACTACATGTTTTCTAGCTAAGACAATTTTCTAACAACTTTAAAGACTTCGTATTATCTAATAGTTTTATTATTTTAATAACTCCTCTGGAAACTTCTAAGAAGTTCTTTAAGTCTTTCTTTTATTTGTGAAGCCAACAAGTAGACAGATTCTGATTCTGATATGTACCTGACAACTAAGTGCTATACGAGTGTGTGTGTGTGTGTGTGTGTGGGGGGGGGGGGTTAACTAGAGAATGCACAAGAAGTGGAATGGTTTCCTTTAACTGAATTTTTGGGATAATAGAGTACTTCCAGTTTGCTAAAGTGGTCAAAAAAATGATCATTTTCCTCACCAAAATATACAGGGTACTGTTTACCAAACTAGTTCATTCATTCATGATTAGAATGTTGCAATACCTTGGATGGAATCATTTTGAAAATAAACTTTGCAAAGCATGAAGGTTTGGAAGCAACATTATATTCTGGATGTGTTTTATTTTTACATTTTAATTAAGTTACTTCAAGAATTTTTTTTTCATTTATCTGCTTACTCCTAAAAATTGCAACCCCAGACACATTCCTCCAAAAATAAATTCAAGTAGATAATCCTGATTTTTTAAAATATATATTTTATTGATTTTTTACAGAGAGGAAGGGAGAGGGATAGAGAGTTAGTAACATCAATGAGAGAGAAACGTCGATCAGCTGCCTCCTGTACACCCCCTACTGGGGATGTGCCCGCAACCAAGGTACATGCCCTTGACCGGAATCGAACCTGGGACCCCTCAATCCCCAGGCCGACGCTCTATTCAGTGAGCCAAACCAGCTAGGGCTAGTCCTGATTTTTTAATAATGAAAATTAAGCTATCTCCTTATATTCACTACTTTCTAAGCTTTTATTTATTTATCTAAGAACTGAATTTCCTTTTAAAAATATAAGGACAAAATTGCTAAGTAATGCTTAAAATTATGAAAATACTACATATTACATTAAAATTTGTAAGAAGCAACAAAATTATAATGTAAGGGAAAACTCTAGCTTAACATGCCAATCATAGCTTGAAATAGAACTGATTTATTCAAGTGAAACAAGATAGAAGAACGAATATTTACCAGTACAAATAGAACAGAATCAAAGCCAAAGTTGTTTCTTTAAGAAAAGAGTATTAAAACTGACAAACATGCTAAAATTAAGCAAAAATAATGTGTGAACCCTGAGAAAGAAGACACCTACTAAGAAGGGCTCTTGGTGGTTAACTGGGCTCAAATTTTAAAAAAACCAGAGCCCAGCTCGTCTAGCGTAGGTCAGTGTTTGAGCATAGACCTGTGAACCTGGAGGTCACGGTTTGATTCCCGGTCGGGGCAAATGCCCGGGTTCCAGGCTAAATCACCAGTAGGGGGGCATGCAATAAGAGGGAGCTGATCAATGATTCTCATCATTGATGTTTCTATCTTTCTATCTATCTCCCTTTCTTCCTCTCTGTAATCAATAAAGAATACATAAAACAGATTATCAGCCATTTCTACACAGGAACCTCACATGCAAACTGCACTTCAGGGAGAATCTGCACTTAACTGCTTGCCTGCACTGTGTTTCTTCCATATGAGCCTACTTATAAAGGAATTCCTGAGGCTTTCTCCATCCAATCAGAGATGTGAAGTTCCAACCAACTAGAGTGGCTCTATTCTAATCAATCAGACAGTGCCTTTTGGACCAAACTGTGAGGATTTAGATTCCTCATTTGCATGAGGACTGAAAGATCAGGGAGGAGGGGCGGGCACTCCTTCCCATATAAGCCAGCTCCCCCTCTAGCTCTGAGAGAACACTTTCCCTTTCCACCAAAAACTGAAGACTGTGTCTCCCTGGCTGAGCTGAATGAGCCAGAGAAGAACAGACCACAGAGGAGCAGACCAAAAGACCACAGCAGAGCAGAGCAGACCAGTTCAACCCAAGGCAGACCATGGAGGAGCAGAGCAGAGGCGTCTAGCTGGAGAGGAGCCTGACCCCAAGTCTGCCTCACAGCCCTGCTGTTTTCATAGTTGTGCTGTATCACAGTTGAGCTGTTTTGCCCGTATATAGTTTCCTTCTTCACAGCACCCAAATTGAGGATTCCTATTGGCATTAAATTGGTGCCAATGCCCACTATTTGACAAATGTTATATATACCCAGTAATTGAAATAGAAACAAAGGATTAAAGACAAAATTCAAAAGATCACAACAGAAAAATGCTAAAAATGAGCTTCGATTTGTCCATTTTTAAACACTTACTGAAGTTTTAACTTTACATTCCTTACATTCCAATAGGTAGACCTTTGACATTATCTGTTAGAAATAAAAGCCTCTAGGGAAGTGATGTGCCCTAAACAAAACAGCTAGGTAATGACAGCTGGAAGGATTAATATCAAAATTTCCAGATACTCAATCCCTTTTTATTGATACAGGCAGTCCTCGGGTTACATAGTCGGACGTACTCAGTTTCATGGTTACGTCACCATCTCCCATTTATTTATACTAAAAAAAAAGTTCTGTCATTTTGACGTATGTACATATGTGCTTTATGTTTATTATTATTTATTTACCACAAGTAAAGGTCAGGAACTGTTATCTTTCTTTTAAATTTTTTTTACTGTTTCACTTCATTACTGCTGTGTATGTGCTCCATGTGAGTGACGTAGCTGCTTATGTAGGTGGATTCCAACTTATTGCGAAAATCATGTTTCGTCACATGGTAGTAACGGATCTCCAACATAACCTGAGGGCCTACTGTAACTAGAGGCCTGGGGCACAAGATGAGTGCACTCAGGGGCGTCCCTCAGTCCGGCCTGCACCTTCTCGCAGTCTAGGAGCCCTCAGGGGATGTCCGACTGATGGTGTAGGCCCACTCCAGACATAGTTAGTGCTGCCACAGAGGCAGAAAAGGCTTCCACCGCTGCGCTCGCCAGCCCTGAGCCGGGCTTCTGGCTGAGCGGCGCTCTCCCTGTGGGAGTGCACTGACCACCTGGGGGACAGCTCCTGCATTGTTTGCCCCTGGTGGTCAGTGTGCATCACAGCAACAGGTCATTCTGCCGTTTGGTCGATTTGCATATTAGACTTTTATTATATAGGATTAATGTCAAGTTTTTTTATTTTTCTCCTCCCTGAATTTGCTTTATTGAACTTATCCTATCTCATATGCTCTCTTCTTTCAATAGATAACATGGAATGTGTTTTCTAAGGCCCTGATTAAAATACTTTACAAACTTAGCCCGCCTGGTATGGCTCAGTGGTTGAGCATTAACCTATGAATCAGGAGGTCACCAGTTGGGTTCCCAGTCAGGGTACATGCCCAGGGTTGTGAGCTCAATCCCCAGTAGGGGGTGTGCAGAAGGCAACTGATCGATGTTTCTCTCTCATCGAAGTTTCTATCTATCCCTCTATAAAAATCAATAAAAACATATTTTAAAAATATTTTACAACTTAAGTATCCAACATTTTGTTTTAAAGGTAATGTACTAAAGCCAAGTTTGGCCGGCTCATGCAAAAAACACCAGCATCAAAAATCTTACCACTTAGATCAATGCAAGGCCTTCAGCCAAGTAGATCCTGGTTTGTTCAGTTCATCATTTTATTCAGTATATTCAGCCAAAATGCTTTTCTTCTACTCAGTAGAACATGGATCACTGTGTTTGTTTTTATCAATATAATATACCAATTCCATTTATATCATTAGACTACTTATTAGGAGGATTCACTGGACAGGCATTCTTCTGAAGAGCAGAATATCATCTAAAGAAGCCTGAATCATAATTTAACACCTGCATATTTATTTATAAATCTAAAGGCCTGGTACACAAAATTCATGCATGGGGGTGGGGGAGTCCCTCAGCCCAGCCTGCACCCTCTCCAATCTGACTGCTGGACATCCCTCTCACAATCCAGGACTGCTGGCTTCTAACCGCTTACCTGCCTGCCTGACTGATCGCCCCTAACCAGTCTGCCTGCCTGTCTGATCACCCCTAACCACTCTGCTTGCCTGCCTGATCACCCCTAACCGCCTCTGCCTGCCTGATGCCCCTAACTGTTCCCCTGCCGGCCTGATCGCACCCAAACTGCTCCCCTGCCGGCCTGATCGCCCCCTAACTGCTCCCCTGCTGGCCTGATCACCCCCTAACTGCTCCCCTGCCAGCCTGGTTGCCCCCAACTGCTCCCCTGCTGGCCGGATCGCCCCTAACCATCTCTGCCTCAGCCTCCACCACCGCAGCTTTGTCCACAAGGTCATCCAAAATGACGTCCGGAAGGTCATTTGGCTGTCCGGTCTAATTAGCATATTATACTTTTATTAGTACAGATTCTGAATCAACCTAAGGTTCTATTATCTTACAAGTGAAAGAGATACTATATCAAATGAATAAGTACAATATTTACTGATTATCCACTAAGTCTTAAGCAATGAACATATTAAACTAATTAAATTAAAATACATTATATATAGCCACTGAATATGAATCTCAGAATCCAGTTATAATTATGATACTCAAGACTGGTAACTTTTTAGTGGCAGAGCTGTGCTAGAATTCCTATTTTCTGGCTTACATCTCAGGGTGCTGTCAACCAGTAACAGGATACTTTAGTGCTATTTTCTATAGAAATGTAGGTTGTTTATAGAAAGTACATATTCTCAAATGACAGAAATTCACTTACCTTGCTTCTTTTCACAGTTGACCGCACAACCTAAAATAAGCTGCAGTAACCTCCCAAGCTCCACAGAATCTGAACTTTCAGTTATTCGATTTAAATCAGGAATAAGTTCTTCAGAAATCTGTTGCCCCAAAAACTGTGGTATTGAAACAATAAATTAAATCATTCATTTATGTAGGCTACAAAAAATTTACTGCATTTAATTATTACTAGAAAAATTATAAATAGGTTCCTAAAATGACTCAGATAAATTAACAAATGATACACCCAAAATACCGACTAAAGCCAGTTAGTAAAGTTCAAGCCACCTCCCAAAATTTTGAGTAACAAACCAAAAGCAACTAAAATGCTTTTGTACAAAATATCCTTTGATCTCACTACAAAAAAAAGGATTGTTTAAGAAGCCCCTGGCCTGATCTATTTTGACAATACTTAGGCCTTTTCATTAAAAAAAAAAAGATATATGTTATGCCAAAGAATATTCATGATATTTTGATATATAATCAGTTAAGAGAATCACAAAATAAATCATCACACATAAACAACAAATCTAATGAATTAATCTTTCCTGACCTGATCTTTCTTTTTCAGCTAATTAAGAGTTTTTGTGGCATTAGAAAAAGCTTCAAAATGAGTTTTAGGCATAAATAAATTGAAAAATTTCAGTCTTAAAATTATTTGGAAGAAATAACAAGCTAAACTGGGACAACTTTAAAAAATAGAAACATAATTTTGTAATGGCAATTGCTACCATTTCCAAACATTAAGCAATAAACCTTGTTATATCAAATAATCCTAGCAGTGAACTTATGATGCTGAATAAGAAAAAAAATACTTAAATGTACTAGCTAATGTGTTTAATACTACTTTTACTTTGCATTTCCCCCAATTCATTTGCAAAAGCATAATTTCATAGTATATTTGTGCTACTGTTTGCATTGCAAATAGCTATCAAAGCAATGTTTTAAATATGAAATAATTGCAATTTCATTATAAGGTCTACTTTACAGCATTGCATAAAATCAAATCATTTGGAGGCAATTCTATTTCAAAATATAATCAATTTAAACAGTATCAATATAGAAGCAACATTATTTCCCAAATCAATATATTAAGTTTAAGCCTGTTTATGTTCACATAATTTGAATGTTCTAAAAATGGCAAAAAGATATATATACATTATAAATTATTTTCCAGTAATATGTTATAAATGAAAAGCCAAGTCATTTTTCAGTGTCATATAATTATCACATAGCATTTTGTAGTTAAACAAAGTCATATTTTCTCATACCTCGCTGTAATAACTCATAATTCCTTGAAGTACCTTCTTTAAATTACTAGCCTAATAGGGGGAAAAAATAACAAATTTCACAATTTCATAATGAAAGAAAATGTATGCCAAGGTGAAAGACAACAGAAACTGCCCCCTGATAAAAATAAAAAATATACTATATGTTACAGTTCTACAAATATTAAGTACATGATAATTTTTAAACACTGAAGTGTTAATCAGTTTGAGTGAAAGAAAATAATGTCTGCATGCTTACAAAGTTTAACCAGGGTGATTCTATTTAAAATGAGACAGAATGAAGTCAAGTACCAACTTTAAAGATTTAGCACGTCCATGCTCAGTCATGAGCGAGTAATAGGTCTAGACTTAATTTTCCTGACACAAACTACTAGAAAACAGAAGAAGATACAAGGGTCAATTGTTTTCAAGCTGTAGCCAACAAGTAATATAGAACTATAATTTCTGAGATAAGGAAAACAAAAAAAGATGACCCCTACACTATCCAAGATTTCTTTCTAGAGGCAATTTTCACACCATAGCACAGGGCCTGATGTTCTTGTTGAGTTGAAGAGAGAGACATCAGATGTTCATGAAGATCACAGTATTTAGAATTTGCAGGGCAGACAAATGAAAAATTGAGAGCTATAGAGAAAAAGAACTCCAGGAATCTGCATTAATGGTTCCTTTGACGCTATGACTGAATATTAATTTGCATGTGCACGGGTAAAACTCAATGAGATTTAACAAAAATAATTTCCAAGGAAAGAACAATCCTGGGAACTATAATCTGAACAATTCTCAATGATTATAGAAGCCAGAAACTGAAGAAATTCCCACCAGCCAGGGTGAAGAGACTATGCTGTATAGACAAGCATTCACTAATAACTCCCAAAGATCACAACTTAGTAGTAGGTCTAACATAGCCCTAGAACAGCGGTGGAGAATGTTTGGCTTGCAGAATCATTTGGTCTGGCCCTGCCAAGGCATTAGGAGTGAATTAATTAAATGTTTGACCAAATATAGCAGGCTAATTTTTAAGCTGATAATTTTGTATGGCCCGAGAATTATGTTATAAATATCCAAATGGCCCTTGGAAGAAAAATGGTTCCCCAGCCCTAACGAGAGAATCTGCTTTCCACACCCCAAAACCTTTAAAAAAATGACCCAGTGATCCCACTTCTAGGAATTTATCCGAAGAAACCTGAAGCACCAATTAGAAAGAATGTATGCACCCCTATGTTCATAGCAACATAATTTACAATAGCTAAGATCTAGAAACAGCCCAAGTGCCCATCATTAGATGAATGGATAAAAAAGCTGTGGTACATTTATACCATGGAATACTATGCAGCAGTAAAAATAAAGAATCTCTTATCCTTGAGACAGCATGGAGGGACCTGGAGAGTATCATGCTAAGTGAAATAAGTCAGTCAGAGAAAGATAAGTATCACATGATCACACTCATATGTGGAATCAAATGAACAAAATAAACTGATGAACAAGTGGATTCAGAGACTTGAAGCATGGAACAGAGTGTGGAATCTCAGAGGGAAGGCAGGGGGATGGGGCGGGGCAGGGAGGTAATCAACCAAAGACCATGTATGCATATATGCATAACTCATGGACACAGACAATAGGGTGCTGAAGGCCTGGGGCGGGAGCGGGTTGGAGGGGGTCAATGGGGGGGAAAGGGGGACATATGTAATTCTTTCAACGATAAAGAATTATTTTTTTAAGAAAAAGGATCAAACTGATTCACAAGTATCTTAACTGGCTGCAAGAACAAAGTCTAACACACTATAAAATACAAAAAAAACCTCAACACTAAACAATAATGCTCAAACTAGCTAGCATCCAATAAAAAATTACCACACATGTGAAAAAGCAAGAAAATGTGTACTATAACGAGGACAAAACTCAAGTCAATGAAATAGGCCCAGAAATGAGAAATGAAAGAATTAGAAGATAATGTTATAACTGCTAGTTTAAAAATGTTCAAGGATTTCAATAAAAACAGGGATATAAGGAGACATATGTACTACTATTTGTAATACTTTAAACCATTTAAAAAAAAACTAAAATAAAACAAAACAGGAATATAAGAATGTAAAGTTTGTTGTTGTTTTTTTAAAGAACCAAATAAGGAGTTGTTCACTGGATAAAAAAGCAAGACCCAACAATTAGGTGTCATGAAACACTTCTAATACAAAAACTTAGAGATTAAAAGAACAGAAAAAAAAAACACTAAAGCAAAACATAATAATAAAAATGAAGTTGCTACATTAGTACCAGACAAATTAGACTTCAGAACAAGGGATATTATAAGGGATAAAAGAAAGATATTTCATAATGGTAAGTATATTCATTCATATTTTAGGACATAAAATTAATGTATATAAACCTAATAATAGAGATTAAATCATGAGATTTAGAAATTAACAGAATTTAAAGAAAAAACTGACAAATCCACAATCATCATTAGAAATTAAAGGAGTCCTTCTACCTTGATAAAATAATCAGACAAGAAATCAATAAAGATATAAAAGATACAAACAGTATTATCAATAAACTTGACATAAATTGTAGAACTGCAGAATACAAATTATTTTCAAGTATATATGGAATATTCACCAAAGACAGATCAGATATTAGGCTATAAAATCAGTCCAGGAAATTTAAAGGAATTTCTTAATATCAAAATGGAATTAAATTAGCAATTAAGAAATTTTTTTAAAGTTACTTAAAAATTCTAATTTTTTAGAATTTAAAATATTACTTCTAATTAACCCATGGATCAAAGGAAAAAGCACAAGGAAAATTACCAAATATTTTGAAGTGACTGAAAATAAGAACACTGCATGTCAAAATATGGGGGATGTGTCTAAGGCAGCCGTGGGCAAACTAAGGCCGGCTGCCGTTTGAAATGAATAAAACTATTGGGGAAAAAAGACCTACCCTTTTATGTAATGATGTTTACTTTGAATTTACATTAGTTCACACACACACTCCATCCATGCTTTTGTTCGGCCCTCCGGTCCAGTTTAAGAACCCATTGTGGCCCTCGAGTCAAAAAGTTTGCCCACCCCTGGGCTAAGGCAATGCTTCATAAGGGGGGGAGGGGGCGGGGGAGAGGACAAAGATCCAAAACTGATGATATAAGCTTCCACCTTAAGAAGCAAGAAAAAGAAGTGAATATGTAAGTAGAAGAAAGGAAATTTAAAAAAAAGATTAAAGAGAAAAATCAATAAAACAAAACATAAGCTAGTTGTTTGGAAAAAACAACAATAAAATTCAAAAAGATTGATTGAACCAGACTTATCAAGACAAAAATACAAAACACATAAATTACAATATCAGGAAAGAAAGAGGAAAAAAAAAACAATTCAAACATCCATCAATAAGTGAATGTGGTATAGTAATGTAACGAAATAACACTTAGTAAATCTACTGTTAATACAGTCAACATGAATGAGTCTCAAAAACATTATACTGAGTAAAAGATGCTAGAGACAAAGAGTACAAAATGTTTGATTCCACTCATATGGAACTCTAGAAATGAAACCTTTAGAGACAGAAAGCAGATCTGTGGCCAACTGGGGCCAAGGTAAGAATAAGAATTAATTGGGAAGGGGCATAAGCACATATTTTAGATTAATAAAAATTTCCTATCTCTAACTATGATGATAGTTATATAGGAAACATACATGTGTCAAAGCTCAAACTGCATACAATAAGTGCAACCTTAAGTTAATTTTTTTTTAAAAATTTAGTTGAGCTTAGTACTAATTTTAGAACCAATGCTTGGATCAAGTGGGTTCTTCAATTCATTCTGCATACCTTTATCCTCCAGTTGTCGGCAATATCCTCCTTAATTCGGCTTAACCAAGATTCATTGAACCAAGCTGCATCACTGAAACAAAAATACAAATGCTAAACATGTAAAATACCAAATTCAGTCAACAGAAAAAGTTACTTCATATTTTAAAGCCTGTCCTTAATAAGAATAGTACATATTATTTAGAAGATCCTCTAAATTTTTTGTTATTCCTAATGACTTATTTTAGAATTTCTCATAATAAACTACTTAAGTGATTAACAACTTCAATTTAAGAAACATTTACTAAATATGTCAACAGGTATCCTGAAAGTAGGAAGATGTGAAAGTCCCTATCCTAAAGGAGAAAAAAAAAGAGAAAACTAATTTTTCATGTCTACTATGTCTCAAGCACTGTGCTTAATGTTTTTCCATATTATTTCATATAAATGTCACATTAACTTGGGCAAACTATTTTTTTTCAATCTTACTTTTCAGAGAACTGAGGATGAGAGAACCTAAATAATTTGTCCCAAGTGAAATTAAAATTAGTATCTGGCAAAACCCCAAACAAATTTCACTGTAACTGAGTAGAATGAGTATAAAGAGAAATCTACAAGGACAAATTTAGTTTTAAACTAAGTACTATTGATATTGAAGGTCAACACACAAAAAAAACCTGCTGTATCAATATGTATGTATTAAATAAGGTCTAGAACAGCGGTTCTCAACCTGTGGGTCGCGACCCCTTTGGGGGTCAAAAGACCCTTTCACAGGGGTCGCCTAAGACCATTGGAAAACACATATATAATTACATATTGTTTTTGTGATGAATCACTATGCTTTAATTATGTTCAATTTGTAACAATGAAATTGGGGGTCACCACAACATGGAGAACTGTATTAAAGGGTCGCAGCATTAGGAAGGTTGAGAACCACTGGTCTGGAAGAATGACACTAACCGTAAATAATGGACTATATTAATAGATTATATTTAAAACAAATATTTGGATACTTGCTCTGAGTAAGGTATTAAGCAAGGTTAATCTGAAGATAAATAATTTACTCTTCTGACTCTTAGAGAAGTAATTATTAAAGGGAAAAATAGGAAGCAAAAATAACTATACTCAAAGGAGAATGAGATAAATGCTTTAAGCGTTAAGCCAACACGACAAAATCAGAATATAGTGCTAGAAGACGTCTTAAAGGTCCCATCTAAATCTTGACTTTACAGATAAGCAAATAAAGTGAGGAAAGAAATCAAAGTATTATTTTTCATGGCAGTATCTTGAATTTAAAATGCAAAGCTGAAATTAGAAAACAGTGATTAGCTTTTCAGAAACTGTCTGCCTTAGATGTTCTAATTCAGAAGCTCTCACTTCTGACAGGAGTAACCAAAAATGGCTTCACCACTTTAAATTCCTTTATTTTGAATTTTAACTGTTTTCTTTTTTGTTAATCCTCACCTGAGGAGGATTTTTTTTTCTGATTTTTAGAGTGGAAGGGATTAAGATGTTGGCAAGGTAGGTTTCATTCTGAAGTCTGTTCTCTTGGCTTGTAGGCAGCTGCCATCTTGCTATGTGTGCTCACATGATCTCTTCTTTGTACGTTTGCAGGGAGTGACCTCTCTGATTTCTCTTTTTATAAGAAGTCTAATCCTAGCAGATCAGGGCCCCCACACTTACCATCTGATTAACATTAATGACTTCCTTAGAGGCCCTATCTCTAATACAGATACACAATGAAGCCCTACACAGTTAAGTCTTCAGCATATGAATTTTGAAAGGGCACAAATATTCAGTCCTTGAGAAATACTTGCTGACGTGTCCATAAATATATACTAGGTGTATCGGTTAACAATGTGGATATTATAATCAAAGAAAACCCTATAATTTCAAGAGAAACATCAAAAGTGCTTTATTCAAAGTAATGTCCATCACTAGCTACACATTCCCCCCAATCTTTCAGCTAATTTGTGGATACCGTCCCAATAGAACTTTTCTTGTTTTGAAGCAAACCATTCAGGGACCCAATTTTCCACTTCTTCCTGTTTTAAAGTGCTCTCAGAAAGTGCGTGTGCCATCAATGGGAACAAGTGGTAATCTGAAGGAACAAGTTCTGGTGAATACAGCGGATGGGTAACACTTCCCAGGCAAGATCTTTTAATGTGTCTTTAACTGGTTTTGAAGTGTCTGATGGTGCGTCATCATGAAGCAAAATTAATTTGCCATGTCTTCTGGCACATTTTGGTCATTTCACTATCAAAGCATGGTTCAAATTGATTATTTGTCATAGCGATCA
This sequence comes from Myotis davidii, assembly GCF_000327345.1. Lineage (NCBI taxonomy): Eukaryota > Metazoa > Chordata > Mammalia > Chiroptera > Vespertilionidae > Myotis > Myotis davidii. Next base: position 7,396,514 of record NW_006294339.1, on the reverse strand, counting down.
GTATTAAGATTTCACCTGGTTTTAGAAGCTCATAATACACCACACCTTCCTGATCCCACCAAACACAGAGCATTGTTTTTTTTCCGAAGCGATTTGGCCTTGCAGTTGATGTGATGGTTGACCTGGATCAACCCATGATTTTGTGCACTGGGGATTCTCAAAATAAATACACTTTTCATCGCCAGTCACAATTCGATGCAAAAAAGGCTTTCTTTTGTGCTGCTGAAGCAACATTTTACTGATGGCTTTTTGGTTTTCCACTTGTCTTTCGTTCAGTTGAGGTGGCACCCATTTTTCTTCCTTTTAAAATCTTTCCCATTGCTTGCAAACGATCGGAAATTGTTTGCTGAGCAATGTTTAATCTTTCTGCAAGTTGTTTTTGAGTTTGACACCCATCTTCAACCAATAATGCTTGTAATTATGGGTCTTCAAACTTTTTTGGTTGACCTGGATATTCTTTGTCTTTCACATTGAAATCGTCACTTTTAAAGCATTTAAACCAGCATTCACAAGTATCTTGAGATGGAGAATGCTCACCATAAGCTTCCCGAAGTATTCAGCAGCACTTTTCTTCAAAATAAAGTAATGAATTAAAACTTTCCGCAAATGTTCTTTTTTGGCACAAAATTCAACATTTTTAAGTGTAAAAAATATCTATGTTAACACCTTCAGAAAATTTGACATATGAAGTTTTGAAGCTTGTTGTCAATACAACAAAATAGAATACATATCAAATTGCATATATATCGACATATGTGTAACTCCATCTATTGAGAAAAATCTGAATTATTAACCAGTACAACTAGTATTTCCTGCTTCTTTCTTATAAACAAATCCATTCTTCTCAAACAATTAAAATGACAGTCAATCTTTGGCATTATTAAACTTGATATCTAACCTCAGAACTCTCTGGACATTTATCCTCCTTTTACTTTTTGCACTGCCACATCTACATGCCTTTATACTCTTGGCCCCAGTAGTTAGCTCCTTTTCTCATATTTCCCAGAACTTCTGTGAAAATCAAGAAGCACCATGTAAGAAAGGGATATGAGACTAAAAAAGCAAATTATGATCCAACTGTCTTCAAATAAAACTAGGTGAGAATCAGTACACAATAATTTTTAACTCCACCTATGGCATTTGTCTTCTGACACTTTTACCAACTAAACTCAGGTAGTAATTAATGCCTACTGATTACTATATATATATCACAATTATATTGCTTCAATGAACTGATACTGCTCTCCTTGAATAATCAAAAGGCCTTTTGTGCTCAACACATCAAGTTGTGATCTGTAATTTGGACATGTACACCTAGCCTTTCATTTAGTCATCTATCAGTAGGGGATCAAGATACTAGATTTCAATGATTATAGCTGACTTGGAGCACTGGCTTTAGAGTCAGGTCAAACTGATGGTATTTTGTTATGGCAACCTCAGAAAACTAATATCATTGTAGTTACAGTTTTCCTACATACATTTAAAACAGAGAGATACATAGTATGTAGTCAAACTAAACATAATTAAGGAACTACAGAACCCTAGCAATAACCCCATGACTCCCACATCTAAGTTATATAGTTTAGGCATTGATTTTTAAGATTTCATTATATGGAAGCTGACACTATGTTAAACATGAGATACAGTTCTAGAGGATAGGAGATCAAAGAGTCATTGTACCATATCAGGTCTCTTCTATTGTGGCTTGGTATAAAGTTACTAAAAGCACCTTCGGCTAGCACTGCTGGGGTGAGTACGCATCCGCTATGGAAGCTGACACTATGTTAAACATGAGATACAGTTCTAGAGGATAGGAGATCAAAGAGTCATTGTACCATATCAGGTCAAAATGGGTCTCTTCTATTGTGGCTTGGTATAAAGTTACTAAAAGCACCTTCGGCTAGCACTGCTGGAGTGAGTGAACACACATCCGCCTTACATCCATACCAACCACAATGTAGCTGTATCTACACCAATACCTACAATATACTGCAATAAAAAAAGGCCAGGTGTATATCCTTATGACAAAAAAAATAATGATGACATCCCCAAATCATCAAGAAAGAATCATATTCAGAATGCTTGGTTCTGGCTAATTAAATCACTTGAAACCAATCAGGGTATAAATAAACAAAACATTTAAGAAACATCTTTAAAAAAGGCAATAAGAAATATTTCAGAATGACAGCCTCCCCAAAAAGTTAACATGTTAAGCTTATCTCTTAAAATGTTAATCTTGAGTTAACTATGTGTCTATTTAAATTAGACCATTTTGAATATTCCAAGGAATGAGAATTTTTATACTGTTTTAAGTTGTTTTTCTAAGAGTGGTAAAGAATTTTTGCTAACCCATCTATGGGGGTTTTCAATCACAACAAACCTTTATAAAATAATAGCAACTATTCAATAGAAAATCTCTGACTATAAAATAAGATAGCAGAGATAGGATTCTGGTCTCATTGAAGATACATTATCATGAAAGTAAGCTTATACAAAATCAATGACTATTAATTAATAAATTATGACTACAGAATTGCCCATGTTTTTTCTACTAAGTGCATACCTCATATTGTAGATGTCATAACCCTAATTCTTATATAATGTTTGGCAAAAATCAGGAAATAATGGGGTTAAGAACTTTTGATATTATGTATTTAAATAAAATGGGCCTAACCCAAAGAGAACTGCTTTATTAGTTTAGGTTCCCTAGGATTTGTAACTTTAAATTTCATTTATACAACATTTCATTATTGGTGGATTCATACATTTACTCTTAGTTTAAATATAGGTTTAAAAAGTTAACATTTTTTCTAAATCCAGTATTTTGTTTGCATTGATAACTTCAAATGACAAGAGTATATCCAAAGGAAACATTTTAAGCAATTATACCATTAATTTAACCTGTTCCTTTCAGTTACTATAGGTTGTGGAAGTGATCAGAACAAGTTTAAAATTAACATCTCTGGAATAGAAATCCTGATTGCCCATTTAAAATTAAGACATATCTTTATTAATAAAGATTAATCAGGTGATATACCTTTTTGTTTCGTAGATGCAAGAATGCTTTGATACCATATGTGTGTCATCACTGAATAAAGTTTCAATAACCTTTAAAATACAGTTTAAGTTTTCTTCCTTGGTATTGGGTTTACAATTCTTTCAGGAAGAACCAGGACCACTACTTACATTTGATGAAGAACTTGTGCCATAGCAACTCCATTAGTCAGCTGTTTTACATCCTGACAAGGTGCAGGGGTATTGAATGTCTGCAGCTAAAAGGACATAAAGCAAATGACTTTACTGCCTCTTTACACCTACCAGGTAGCATTACCAACCTCCCCTCAAACACACACACACACACACATATATATACATATAAACATATATATGAAAATTAGAGAGAAAAATAGCTAATTGACCTGTTTTGTTTAAATTAAGACCCTGCCATACAAGTAAAACTAATAAGTTTCTGTGACTGTGTAATATTTTTAGAAAAATGAATACTTAACATTTCATAAATCATAAAAATATACCTTAAGTCAAATATACTGATGTCATGTATGAAGTACTTCTGACTTTCTGAAAGCCAAGCATGGAACTCCTACATATAGTATGTTTTTTGTCTATTTTGGGGAGAATAACATCAGAAAAAGAACTTCAAGATAACCTAACATTTGCAAGTGAAAATTTCAGTCATATCATTTGATAGGAAAACAAAGGCTAGAATGTCAAGTCTAAAACTACTACTTAGGTTATTGATGAGCTCTAAAATAAGGCAGGACTTCCGCCTGCTATCCAAAATTAGCCTTAGGGCATGAACAGACCAAAGCCCATCTACCATGTCAAGTTCTTTCTATCTAATTTGGCTTTAGATATTACAACTTTTCAAAGCTCTATTTGTTAAACATTCATGCACATATTAAAAAGGGAAGTTAAAATGGTGGCATCATTTTCTAAAAAGCAAACACAAGATAGAAAAATTTTTAAAAAGCATATTAGTCCTGGCCAGTGTGGCTCAGTTGGTTGGGGAGTCTTCCAGTATACTAAAAGGTTGTCACGTTGCTGATTCAATTCCTGGTCAGGACATATACCTAATTTGTGGATTCAACCCCAGGTTGGGGCACGTACGGAAGGCAACCAATCAATGTTCTTTCTCACCTCTTATCTCTCTCTCTCTCTCTCTCTCTCTCTCTCTCTCTCTCATATCCACTCTCTCTAGAATCAATAAGCATGCCCTCCAGTGAGGATTTTTAAAAGGCAAATTATAACAGAGCAAAAATGGATCATCTACTTTCTAGAAATCTAATCTCAACCCATAATGATCTTTAACTCAATATACTATGATTCTTTTTTCTCACATATATTCATCTCCTTTAGTTTACCACTTACATTAATCCAATAAAATTCCCTCTCACCATAATTCACCTTTAGTGGTTGTGTATATTTTGAGATTCTATAAATCTGTCTCCCTTATCCTAATGCAACATGGAAGAATGACATAGACTAACTCTAGCCACAGTTACTTTAAAAGTACACAAAGATACTTTACTGAGCTTCTACTCTATGTGGGACACTGTAATACAGGGCAGATTTACCAAGGAAAATTATCAGGTTTCTACCCTAAAGTAGCCTCAATCAAGAGATAAGGAGAGGAAAAAAACATAAAAATCATTTCTAGAAAATGTGATCTGTAGTCCAGTGATTGTAGTATGCACAAAGTGTTCTGAAATATACCAGTCAACTAATCTAATTAGGTCTTGTATTTAAGAAAGACTATTTAGAGATGGTTCCTAGATGGAAAGTCGAGTAAATAAAGTGTCAAGGGAAGGAAAACTTCAGAAAATAGGGACATAATAAAAGCACAAGTATAGGAAAAGAGATGGTATTTTCAGGCAACATGCAGTTCAGAATTACTGGAATTCTAGTGCAAAGAGGGACGGGAAAGGGGTGAGGACAGTCAGGGGTCAGGCCTCTGAAGAGCCATGACAAAAAGTTTGGCCTTATCCTTAATGGTGTCATCGATATAATGAAAAACAGTAAGAACAGCTTCTACTTCACAAGATGGTTGTGAGAATTAAATTAACTGGTAAACACTGTACTTAGATTAGTGCCTGGCACATGGTATAAACTCAATAGCTGTTAGGACATTCGCTATGACTCAAGGTTTCTGGATGTGTGGGGTCTAAGAACAATAGATATCACAAGCTCCAGACATATAAAATCAGAAAATCCCCAAGTGATTCTAATGCACATCAGTTTTGTGGGAACACTGCTCTGGGTGATGAAGAGAGTGACATCTTTAGTATGTTTTAGAAAATGGAAGAGAGTATTGTAGTATGCACAAAATGGTTGATGAAATTGAGTAAGGAAGTGGAGGCCTTAGAGAAAACAAGCTTAAGGACAGTGCATTGAGGTGTCGATGAAAGTTCAAGAAGTTTAAAAAACTCAAGAAATGTGACCATAAAGGGAAGGGGCAATACAAGAAGTGGTGGCTCTTCGTTCTCTCCTGTTGAGACAGAGAAGATTGGAGCAAGTTTGCATGTGGAGAAGGAGGAGCCCATGGAGAGAGGAAGAAGTAGTAAATACAGAAAGGGGAGAAGAAAGAGCAAAGTTTTAGAAGAGGTGGAAAGGATGGGATGCAGAGCCAGAGCCAAAGATGAGGAGGTCATTTTCCTGAGGGGGAGGAATGTTGGGGGCTCAAACAGGGTACTGATAAAGGTTTTCAAAGAGAAATGTGTGGCTATTCTTAATCATAAAGCTGGGCAGTGTTATGGGTACAAGTGGATTTGGCTGTAGCGGCATTTGTAGAGGTAACAGTCTGCACAGTAATTCCATTTTCTCCACAGTGTTTCAGCAGCCTGAGAACTGGAGAAGCAAATGACCAATTACACTCTGCCATCTATGATTCCTCATGACTTGGTTTATAATGTTTGTACAGTTTTTAAGAAATGTTGCCTTCCATTGTAAAAGCACACAGCTCTGCCAACCACTCCAATCAAAATAGAAAGTTCTTTAATTTTTCTTGATATTGGTCTTCCTCCGTGCCTTATACAAAGTAGGGACTCAATAAATACTGGTTAAAAGAATGGACATAGTCACCTAATACTTAAAAATATTGCAATACAATTCAAGAAAGCCCTACACTTCTCCACCACTTCATATTTAAGTCAATGACATCATAAACACTGCATTTACTACGCTAGTCGATGTTTAGCGCAACCATGCAACAAATTAGGATACACTCTCTAATTAGCCACTTGTTTTAACAAAACACATCATTAGAAGTAAGGTTGCCCTGCCTATGACAGTCTTAAATACAGTACCCAAACCCCAATACTTACTGTAAGTGAAAATACACACGAACAGTTAATTAGCTAATTGCTCTAACTCAGAAGCCCTGGACACTTGCATTCCACTTAAAAGCAAGCTAATTACCTCCAAAGTGCTCCAGTTGCTTTAAATAATGGTAATTTCCAATATGCTTGACAAAGCACCAGAAACCTTCCCTGATGTCTCATTCTTTTGAATTATGTGCATTAGGAGATCGCTTGGGAATGTCATCAACCAATTGCCACCTCACGATCCAGTCCGCTTACATTCCATTTTGCACACAGTACCTTACACAAAACTCAACAACTGGTTTGGGCATGGGCATCAATAACATCTTGTGGATCCTCCAATAACGACTTAAGAAACCACATCACTGCCAGCTCTCCAACAGCTGAGCACCTCCAAAAGGTAAGACATCATTTTGAGGAAGGGAATAAATGGGGGCGGGTCCTGCCTGTCCAAACCCAACACAAATGAACAGAAACACTAGGCATGGCTCAAGTACAAACAAAAATGCCAAGACTCTTCCTTTCAGGAAAATGGTTGGAGGGGTGGGATGGGGGTGGGGGGGGGCAGCGAGAAACAGGGAATAGGAGCCCCTACCCCAATATCTTTTTCTCCTCAAAATAGGCGTAAACATCTCTTCTAAGTGGCTTGTGCAAAATCGGATGCCCAGGTGGCACGGAGTAGCACTAATCCAAGAACTAAAACCACCTCTGGCCCCCTGTACACACGGAGCGAGGCGGCTGGGGTGGAAGGGAGGTTTCCAGAGGGGGCCTGACTCCCAAGTGGCACAAAGGTCCCTGTGAGAAGGCCGCACAGCAGATGGAAGGTGAGCAGATGGACGGTGAGCAGGGCTGTGACCCAGGAGTCCAGCACCTGGTCACGGGGCAGGAGGAAACGGGCCGGGGAAGAGCAGAGGGGCTGGGCCCACTGGGGATGTGCCTGCAACCAAGGTACATGCCCTTGACTAGAATTGAACCTGGGACCCTTCAGTCCACAGGCTGATGCTCTATCCACTGAGCCAAACCAGTTGGGGCTTCTTTAAATGTTTTAAAGCATCAAACTATATAGGTAGGTACATTGTTATTAACTTAATTAGGGTACTCCTAAGGCTTAGGAAGAGCCACACTAA
>NW_006294339.1:7385890-7388845 GCF_000327345.1 Myotis davidii | reverse complement strand
GTGTCCCTCCTTCCCCTCAGCACACCTCTCCCCGCCGCGCTGAGTGACCTGGGCGCGCGCCAGTCACGAAGAAGGTGGGAGCCCGAGGGGGGCGGGAGGGGGCGGGCAGAGCGCCAGTAGGTTGCTCTGGAGGGACGCGCTCCTTTGGTTCTGACCAATCAGCGTGAGACAAGACTGCTCCTCCGCTACGGACGCGTGCGGGTGGGAAGGGGTTTGTGACCTGGCAGGTGCCGGGAAGGTGGGATGCAGCGCGCGTGCGCGGCGGGGCCACAGAGAAGCAGAGGCGGCGGGGGGTTCCCCTCCGACTCGCCCCAGCGTTTGTGGGTTCAGTTTCGGGCATCTTTCCGCCTTCTTCCTCGCGGTAGGGCAGCGCCCCTGGGTTCACCTGTGGAGACCCACCCCCAGCTCCATTATGTCTTCAGAATTAGATCCTACCCATGAAGAAAACCAGGTCGAGATAGGGAGAGCTGATTTTTCTCCAGGCGTTCGTTGGAAACGGATATTTTAATTTGAAGAGGTGGCACCGACATGTGTTTCCCATGGGGGGTGTGGGTGGGGGTGGAATACACCTTAAAGCTGCTTAAGTCAGAAAAACTCTCAGAAGGTCACAAACCATGTGCAGTTTGATTTCAAATGGGGCAAATGGGAAGATTTTTTGAGGTAGGAAAATGAAGTGATCGTTTTCAAAAAACATGGGGGATATCAATGTGCAACCAGTCCTATTTTCCTGTGGTAGTTTGGAAACCTATGTTCTGAGAATGCTCTTGGCGGAGGGGTGGTGCAAATTGGAACCCCCTGAAGTACTGATGTATGGTCAGCAAACTCATTAGTCAACAGAGCCAAATATCAACAGTACAACGATTGAAATTTCTTCTGAGAGCCAATTTTTTAAACTTAAACTATATAGGTAGGTACATTGTTATTACCTTAATTAGGGTACTCCTAAGCTGGCCTTTGCTAAAAATGTCCTCAATCGTCCACCTCTCCCATCCACACTCATCTTGTATACTTGTTTCGTCTGCCTCCTTCCCGACTTCTGCGCATGGGACAGGAAGTTTCAATCGCACTGTATATACCTCTTGCATGTGGTATTTTGTGGAAGAGGCACACACAAGGGGCCAAAGAGCCACATGTGGCTCGTGAGCCATGGTTTGCTGACCACTGGCTTAGGCTATTGGAATGGGCTAGACTATTTTTACTCATGCTGTTGATTTCCATCACTTCACTCATTCATAAATTCAGCAAATCATACTCTGTAAAAATGCAGCTGGCTCATTTATATCACTGCATCTTTATATTTAGACATTGAAAGTTTAAATTGGATGGATGACTGCAATTAAAAGCCCCTACATGAAAATCAAGTCTCATTCTTGATAGCATGCATTTGCTATCAAGTCCCTTAACGTTATTCTAGAACTTTCTTACCCTGTGTGGAGTCATTTTATCTCTGGTCCCTAGCAACATTGGCAATAAGACAATGAAAAGTAAAGGATGTAGGAACGAAGACCTGGTGGACTGTCTTGGCTTTACTCCCCACTGGCTGTTGACAGCTGTCTTTTTCTCAAACCCAATCTCACATTCCCAAAATAATCCTAATGACACTAGCCTACCCTGCCTACCTCACAGGTGAGCGAAAATGTAATGGATGTGGAAGAGTTTTATGAATTAAAACTCCTTTGCACACATGCGTTACTACAATTATATGCTGAGAAGTATATGGGAACACTAATCACTAAGAGCAACAGGTGATTGAACTTCTGGGAGTAATTGAGTTATCCTGGGCTCTGTCCAGAGAATAGTTTCTCAGGGAAGGATGCTCAATGCTCTTCATGATCCTAAATCTAATGGGAAAATATGCCAAGGACATGATCAGTGAATTCAAAGAAGAAATACAAACATTCAAACAAATATGGAAAAGTTAGATAAATGTAAAATATGAACCGTTGAAATAGGAAAAATAATGCCAAGATGAGTGAAGTGCACTTTCATACACAGCTGGAACAAGCATTTTAGAGAAATTTTCCTAATTTGTATCAATATCAAGAAGCTTTAAAATATACATACTACTTAAACCCATGGTTCCATAATTCCACTTCCTATCATAAAATCTATTGAAATCATCAAAAATGCAAAGGTTATTGAACAATGATATGTGTTGATATTCTGTATATACTGATCACTACATGTCCAATAAGCAAGAAAGGTTAACTACATTATAGAAAGTTTGTAAGATAGACTATTTAGCAATTAATAAAAATAATGGTTTGGATAATATTTGATATTCATAAAATATTCATGATATATATAACAGTAAATTAAAAATTTAGGCATGAGATTATGAGTCAAGATTTCAACATTATAAATATTATGTATTTAATATGTGCACAAAAAGACACATGCTTGTCATACTACTATGTCATTTTTATATATGGATGGTATCATTATTTTCTGTAATCTTTTATACTTGTCAATCTTTCTGCAAGTAGTTTATATTACTTTATAATCAGAAAAAAAGACATTAAAAGGAATGCCTAATACAATGTAGACTATTATTTTCAAACTATTAGCATTCATTTCTAAAAGTTTTCATTCAAATTTGGAAAGTTGAATGAAACTAACTTTTAAACATTAATTGTAGGATTGTAAATTGGCACGCTTTCTCTGAAAAAATTGTGACAATATATATCAAGACTCTTTATAATGTTCAAGGCTTTTAAGCCAATAATTTCCCTTTCAGAATCTATTCTAAGAAAATAAGCAGATGCCTACAAATTTGTTGATTGCAGTGCTAGTCATTAAAGCAAAAAAAGAAATGAACATTGAATGTATGAAAGAGTGATTAAGTACATTATGATATATCCATACATTGAAATATAATGTAGCTATTAAAATATTTTGAAAGAAGTTTAATTACTCAGGAAAATGCTTACAACATAATGTTCAAAGAAAAAAATG
>NW_006294339.1:7355608-7385877 GCF_000327345.1 Myotis davidii | reverse complement strand
ACTGGTACATGAATCCATGCACCGTGCCTCTAATATATTTAATATATATATACACACATATATATATGTGTGTATATATATATATGTATATATATGTGTGTGTGTGTGTGTGTGTGTGTAACTATAAACCTACTTTTGCCCATATATATATATATATACAAATATATATATACACACACATATATATTTACATTTGTTATGCATGCTTGTGTATATATACACACAGCAAGAGAGAAAGAGACAGACTAAAGGAAATAAGCCAAAATGTTAATAGTCGTATAATGATAGTTAGGTGTTGGAATAATGGGTTTACCGTCTTTGTGCTTTACAGTAATCTTGTCATTTTCTAAAGTAATTTTATTATCAGACAAAAAACTAAAGGCTGAAAAATGCTTGAAATTGTGAATATGTTCCAATTTTAACTGTTGAAGAATACATATAAACACACACACACACACACACACACACACACTGCCTGGCTGATGTTGCTCAGTGGTTGAGCTTCCACCTGTGAACCCAGAGGTCAAGGTTCAATTCCCAGCAGGGCACATGCCTGGATTGCAGGTTCAATCCCCAGTAGGGGGCGTGCAGGAGGCAACTTATCAGTAATTCTCTCTCATTATTGATGTTTCTACCGCTCCATCACCCTCTCTGAAATTAATACAAATATATTAATTCAAAAAAGATACACATACGTCTGAGTTATATATACAGAAAGGTTGAGAAGAGAGTGGTTAAAATTAAGCACAAACTTTAGTATTACAGAGATTTGATACCCCTTCTTATTTTCCTGGGTGATCCTGGCAAGTAAAAGGGGGTATCAGCTTAATTCCATTAAGCTTCAGTTTCAGTCTCTGTAAACTAGAATAATGCTTGTATATTTCTGTGCGTTTTTATATTGTTTAGGGATTTTTTGGTAGTGTGTGGAATAAATCAAATCAGGTAACTTTATTTGAAAACTAGAGAACCGATGCACGAAATTCATGCAAGAGCCTTCGCCCCGGCTCCTGCTGCCTCTGCCTTGGCCCCGCCTGCTGTGGCTTTTTCTGGAAAGAAGGACCTCCGGAAGGCTGTCTGGTCTAATTAGCATATTATGCTTTTATTATTATAGATGACAACAACAATGTTATTGTAAGAATATGGGAAAGATCATAGATTCAGAGGAAAATCTAAGGAACCCATCATGAGAAAGGGCTGGTCCCAGAGCAGCTCCTCAGACTTAGTAGCAAAACTAAAGGAAGCCTTGTCAGGACAACACTACCTGGGTGAATAGAATAAGATGGTTGCTAAAGCTTTCTGTGATGTCCTACTCAAGATTCAACTCCCAGGGAAAGCATCTTATTGGTTTATCATGGGATAAACTCTTTGCCAAAGGGGGATAGAGCACCTAAACTGGCCTCCCCACCAGGACTGCAAACCTAAGGTGAAATCACAGGGCAGTTGACCCATGTAGATGGAGGGTGGGGAGATGGATGCCTGCAGACAAAAATAACTCTATCCACATCTTTTCATAGGATTGCTGTGGAGATAAAATGTTAAATAGAAATCTTAGCACATAATAGTTGCTCAGTACATTTTAGCTATTATATACACTGTGTATATGTCTTGGTGTGTGTGTGTGTGTGTGTGTGTGTATGTGTGTGTGTGTTTGTGCTGATTTAAAACACGACCTGAAAAAATATGTTAAAATATTAATAGTGGTTATTCATGGTGATTATTATTAATTTTTTATTTTCCAGCTTCACCAAAATGGACAAATACCTTCACAAAAATAAAAAAATAATACTTATTTTAAGAGAGAGAAAAACAAGATCAGGATGAGATTTTAAGTCTGAAATGAGCATAAATAGATGAAGAAATGATAAGAGAGTACCTTGCTTAGGTACTTTAAACAGAACTCTGGTAGGTTTGACTTGTGAAGAGGAACTCCATGCCTTGCACATACAAGTGATGGAATAAAGAAATGGAGAAGTCTAAGGTTTTCCTTACTGATATCTAGGTACCCTGGATGGCTGAGGGTAGACAGTAACTAGAAGAAAAGTCTGGCCTGAACAGGCACCTGTCTAGATATTTAGACAGAGCAACCATGCTAGCAGAGAGACCATATCAGCCACAAACAGACCTCACCAGAAAAGTGAAGCAACTTGTTGGGCTCTCACACAAGATCCTTTCAGCATTGCTTTAATGCAGTTATACCTTCCATCATCCCTCAAACAGAAGTCCTACAGATGTTTTCAAGACAGAAGGAAGGGAGAAGGGATAAAGGAAGGGAAGGAAATAGGAGGAAGTAAAGAACTGCAGGGTAATAATATTTATTGTATTTTAAACTTATGGGAAAAAATTTTTAGCTTGCCATCTATTGAGTGAAATAAATAAAACCATTTCACTTATTAAACATATTTAAACTCACCCCAAAGCTCTAAGTTAAATAAAATTAGACATCATTATTTTATCTTTGTTTTAAGTAACTCAGATGAGAAATTAATTCTCAAGTATATGTACTACATTTCTAAAAATTTAAAAATAACAGGTACCAAGAATAGACATTTAATAAAGTGTACTGATAATGTAACCAATCTAAAGTATCATTTAAACATATCAATCCTGTACTTTATATATCAGTTTACCTAATCGGGGTGGAGAACTGTTTTCTACCAAGGGTCATTTGGATATTTATAACATCAAGGGCCAGACAAAATTATCAACCTAAAAATTTACCCTACTATATTTGGTCAAACATTTAATTCACCCTTGATGCCTTGGCATGGCAAGACCAAACGATTTGGCGGCCTTTTACCGCCCGCAGGCAGGACCCCTGAAGTGAATCATAAGATGTCATCATTTTACACTCTATTAGAAGAGATGATCCATGCTTCTCTTTCAGCTGGTGACCTAGTTTTTTTATGTACAAAATTCCTCTAATCCATGTAAGCAGATTTTAAAAATAAATACCAAACACTGACACATAGTGGCGAATCATTTAATCCACAGATATTTGTCTCTAAAAAGCAAGCACAATCTCACTTTACACTATAACTACCCAAGGTACTTCCTGTTGTTTGCAAAGATATTGAAAATTAATATTTGGAAACAAGAAGTTCTTTAATTTTCTGTATAAATGGAAAGTGGATAATATTATCTCCACAAAACAGGAGTCACAGAAATAAGAGCAGGATTTCTAAAGCAGACAGGGATCTCTGTGTTAAAAATCCTGCTGCTTATTATTTATTACGAGAAGCCCAGTGCATGAAGTTCATGCACGAGAGGGTGTCCCTCAGCCTTGCCTGCACCCTCTCCAATCTGAGACCCCTCGGGGATGTCGTACTGCCGGTTTAGGACATCCCTCTCACAAGCCGAGACTGCTGGCTCCTAACCACTCGCCTGCCTGCCTGCCTGATTGCCCCTAACCGCTCCCCTGCTGGCCTGATGGCCCCCAACTGCCTTCCCCTGTTGGCCTGGTCACCCCCAACTGTCCTCTCCTGCAGGCCTGGTTGCCCCCAACTGCCCTCCCCTGCCGGCCTAGTTGCCCCCAACTGCCCTCTCCTGCTGGCCTGATCACCCATAACTGCCCTCCCCTGCCAGCCATCTCATGGCAGCCATCTTGTGATGGCCATCTTATGATAATGTGAGGGCGGCCATCTTGTGGTGGACATCTTATGATGATGTGAGGGTGGCCATCTTGTGGTGGCCATCTTTTGGTGGCCATCTTGTGATGAAGTCGCACATGATGCCTCCTGGCTTTTATTATATAGGGTAGTTTGAGAAAACTATATGCTATTCTCAAACCTCTTCATGTATATCAACTGAAAATACATTAATGTTTGCCTAAGGATATACAAATACATGAGGAAAGAGAGAGAGAGAAAGAGAATGAGTTATGGAGCAACTATAACCTTAAAAAGTTACATATCTAAAGTATAGAGAGTGAGCAAGTTGTACACTGAGTGGCCAGATTATTATGACCACCTGACGTTTGTAGGCAAATTAGCCATACACTGCATTGGATGGGATATGGAAGCCTAAGGCCTGTTCGAACACCTTTGCTGTCTGCAGTTACCAAGATAAAACATCTCCAATTTGCACAGGAACACAAGGATTGCACAGTGGAGCATTGGAAAAAAGTCATGTGGTCTGATGAATCACGTTTCCAGTTGCATCATGCAGATGGCAGAGTGAGAATTTGGCAGAAACAGCATGAAAGCATGCACCCCATATACATGAGTACAACCCTTCAAGTTGGTAGGGGTAGTGTTATAGGTTGGGGCATGTTTTTCTGGCATGATTTGGGCCCTTTAATTCGTGTGGAATGTCTGAATAGCACAACGTACCTAAGTATCATTGCTGATCAAGTTCATCCGATCATGTTGATGGCGTATCCCAATGGAGATGGCTTCTTCCAACAAGACAATGCGCCATGCCACGGTGCTTGTATTGTGCAGGAGTGGTTCTAATCAGCTGCCTGGCTGCTGGCTGCCATCTTGGTTGGCAGTTAATTTTCATATCGCCCTGATTAGCCAATGGGAAGTGTGACGGAGGTATGGTCAATTACCATTCAAAGGCTGTTGTTAAATCGTGTTGTTTACCCATATCTTCAGAAAAAAATCACTTCTACTGTCATGGTAAACAACCTGCTTCCCTCTTTATAATGGTCTGGCTCTCTAGCAACTTCAGTGCAAAATTATAGCTAATTTGCCTACAAACATCAGGTGGTCATAATAATCTGGCCACTCAGTATATAAGGATATTCACTTAGATAACCATATATAATTATCACACTTGAGAAATCTAACATTGATACAATATTATTATTTAATATATGATCCCTCTTAACATTTACATAATTATCTCCAATTATTTTTCTCTTTTCTTTTGGGGTCCAAAAGCAAATAATCAAGGATTATGCGTTATGGTTATTGCCATGTAGCTTTGGTCTACTCTAATCTAGGTCCATTCCCCAGCCCGTGTGTGTGTGTGTGTGTGTGTGTGTGCATGTGTGTGTGTGTGTGTGTGTGTGTGTGTGTGTGTGAGAGAGAGAGAGAGAGAGAGAGAGAGACTCATGTTTGAATTGTTTAGTCCAGGAAAATCCATCAGATTGTTTCTTTGTGATCAGATTTGGTTTAACCATTTTTAGCAGAGATTATATTGTGAACTAAGTATATCACATTGGCAGGAATACGGTACTGAATTGTCCAACTATGGTGTATGTTGAATGTTATCATTTGGTTAGAATGGATGCCCACCAGATTTTTCCATTGTCAAGATCTTTTTCTCTTTGTAATTACTAAGTTAACTTGAGACTGTGTGAATATAGGATTTCCCCCAAAGTTTGTCATCCAATGCTTTTAGCATCCATTGTTAATTATCACTTGAATTAATTATTACTGTGGTGATCATAAAATAGTGGGTTTCTATTTCCATTCCATCTATATCCATTAGTTGGCATTCTGTTAAAAAACAAACAAACAGAATTTTTCTTCTTCTCTTCACACCCACCTTAAAATTTTTTAAATGTAAACATGGATTCAAATTTACTTTTATTCAATATGATATAATCCATTCTTATCACTATTCATTTTAATCATCAGAATGTCCCAAGTTCAGCCAGTGAGAACCCCTTCAGGTTGGCTTCTGTGTTCTTTCTGCATACCTCTACAAGTTTTTAAAATAACTTCCTGTTTCCTGGCACAAGATGTTCCAGGTTCACTTTGTATTTTCCTTATCCTGGAATCAGCTGTTTTTCTAGAAGCATTGGTTCCATTTTTCGGGGAGTGGTGTTTAGTAAAGCTGAATGTATTTGACCAAAGTAGGTTCCATTTTATAATTAGCATTTCATTTCTTGGATATTAGATTTTAGTCCCTATTAAAACAAATGCATCCTAGTAAAAATTAAAATACTGAACATAATTGTCACACTTTAGGGTGAAAGTAATTAACAGCCAATTTATTTTACAAGGATTTGGAGGCTGAGAGACTGAGGACATTGGACAAGGTGAGAGTGGGAGGGGCAATGGAGAAGTGCCCCTCCCACTCTCACCTTGGATAAGGAAGGAAAGATAACACTAACTTCTCCTATTCCAGGCACCATCACACACACAATTTACGTGAATCCTCACAATGATATTTATTTTTGTAAATGAGGAACTAACCTGTTCAAAGTTGCAGTGTGCATGGCAGATTAGAAGAGCCAAACCCTTTCTTTATTTGACCCCAAAAGCCTCATCAATGCCTTCCACTACCCCTTGCCATTCTCTGAGCCTTGGGCTAAGAAGACAAGGTTCACCCATTTCAAGGTTTGAGAAGGGCCAACTATGGTTGTGCTACCTTCCCTGTTCCATGTGAAGTTGCTCACTGTGACTTACATGCATAGCCACCCTCACAAACATTGTCCTTCAGCTGAGAATAAGGTCCAAGTGTTTCTCTTTCGCTCAGGAAGTCTGTGGGAAACAATTCTATTTTATTTGCTTTCAGTGTTTTTTTTCAAAAAGAACAGATAGGCATCGCAAATTGAATGCGGTCTCAGTTGGATTACTCATTACAAGTATTGCTTGTTGCCAAAAGTTAGTGTTGGTGGTGGGAAGGCCTGTTGTAGGCTTGTAAGAGATAACCGAGGCAAGCTGCCTAAAAAACAAGGTTGGGTACAAAGTCCAAAAGAACATGGTTTTTTTCCCTTCTTATTATTACCTTGGTCAGGTTCCTGAACTCTTGGTTCTCTGTTTTCTCTTTGTAAAGGAGGATAATAATAGCTTGCCTGTCCGAAGAAAGGAGGCAGGATATCTAGGACAACATCAACAACCACCTATTAAGTAACCCCTCTAGATAAAACATTTCCTTTGATGCTGGAAATGTAGAGAAATATAAGGCAGTGTCTCCACCTTTATTATGCTTACCATCTGATTGGGGACTTGCATATAAAAAAAGGCAAATAACACAGAGACATATTTGCAACATACCTGTGAATGTCAAAGATGAGAAAAAGGACTGATCACCAAGAACATTATATGCTTTCCACTTAAAAATAATAATAAAATACAATGTTCTCTTTTTCCCTACCCATGTTCTAAGAAACAAAAGAAGGAACAAATAAAGGAAAAAGGGAATAAATGAAGGGGAAGGGAAAAGGGAAAGGAAAAAAAAACACATGAGTAACAAAAGCAATTACATAGGTAAATATAAAAGTCCATATTTATGTATTTTTAGTTTTTAACTTCTAATTTTCCTGTATAATTTAAAGAAAACTTCATAAAATTATAATTATAAATCTATGTTGAGTATATAATGCATAAAAATGTAATTTGTGACAATAATAACATAAAGAAAGAGATGGAGTTGTATAGGTGCAAACTTTTTATTTTTGATTGAAATTAAATTAATATTTATTCAAACTAAATTGTTATAAATTAAAATGTTCACTGTAGTCCTCAGTGCAATCAACTAAGAAAATAAGTTGAAATGTGTAGAAAAATATGAGAAAGGAGTTGAAATGGTAAATATATATTTACATATATATATACACACATACATACATACATGTTAAATATATATAACTAGGTCACATCTGGGACACATGAATATGTGTATATATTTAACACCATACAATGCAGTCATGTAGGTATTGAGGAATAAGAAAAGGTATAAGACATATGGAAAACATAGCAAAATAGATGTATTTTCTTATCAGCAACTAGAGGCCTACTGCACAGACCTCAGCCTGGCCTGTGCCCTCTTGCAATCTGGGACCCCTCGGGGTCTGTCGGAGAGCCGGTTTCGACCTGATCCCTGCAGGCAGGCCAAGGGACCCCATCAGAGCATGATCTGGCTAGAGAGGAACCGCGGGAGGGCTCCAGGGCATGTCTGGTCTGTCTCATCCAGTCCAGATTGGCCGGACCCCAGCAGCAAGCTAACCTACCAGTTGGAACATCTGCCCCCTAGTGGTCAGTGTGTGTCATAGCAGCTGGTCAAATGGTCGAACAGATACTTAGCATATTAGGTTTTTGTTATATAGGATTACATTAAATGTAAATTAAATAAAAACTCCAACCAGAATGGATTTTAAAAAAACATGATTCAACTATATACTGTCTACAAGAAACTCAGTTGAGATCCAAAGACAAGCTAGGTTGAAAAATTAAAGGATGTTCAAAGGCATTCCATGCCACCAAAACACAGCTGGGTTACCTAGATTAATATTATACAAAAATGGAAGGTAAGAAAAAAATTGTTACAATAGACAAAGAAGGATATTACATAATGGCTCATTGATTGGAGCATTGGCCTGTGCACTGAAGGGTGATGGGTTCAATCCCAGTCCCTGGTTGGGGCATGTGTTGGAGGCAATCAATCGGTGTGTCTCTCTCACATAGATGTTTTTTTTCTCTCCCCTCTCCCCCATCTTTCTCCCTCTCCCTACTTTAAAAATAAAAGATCAATCCATTAGAAGATAATCAATTATACACACACAGAGCCCCAAAACATGCGAAGCAAAAAACTGACAATAAAAAGGGAAAATAGTTCGACAATAATAGTAGGACACTTATATACCCCATTTCAATAACAGGTAGAACAACTAGACAGACTAACAAGGAAGAGAAGACCTGAACAACACTATTCTCCAAGGGGATCTAAGAAACATATAGGACATTCCAACAACAGCAGAAAACACATTCTTCTTAAGTGCACATGTAACATTCTGCAGAAATGACCATATCTAGGCCATAAAATGTCTCAATTCATTTTAAAAGACAGAAACCATACAAAGCATTTCCTCTGAACATAATGAAATACAATTAGAAATCATTGGAAAACTCCTAGAAGAAAATATAGGGGAAAAGCTCTTGACATTGGAATTAGCAACGATTTCTTGCATATAACACCAAAAGCACAAGGAAGAAAAGCAAAATAACACAAGTAATCAAACTGAAAAGCTTCTGCACAGCAATGGAAACAATCAACGAAGTGAAAAGGCAAACTATAGAATGGGAAAAAATATTTTAAACCATATAACTTATAAGGGGTTACTATCCAATATATACATGGAACTCCTACAATTCAAGCACAAAATAAAACAATAACAACAAACTTGATTTAAAATAGGCAAATGAATTGATGTTTCTCCAAGGAAGACATACAAATGGCCAGCATACAAGTGGTACATGAAAAGAGGCTCAACATAACTAATTATCAGGGAAATACAAATCAAAACCACAGTGAGATATCATTCCCATATGTTAGGATAGCTTTTTTAAACACACACACACACACACACACACACACACACCAACACCAACAACTGTTGGTGAAGATGTGGAGAAATTGGAACCCCCGTAACACTGTTGGTACTTATAAAATGCAAAATAGTACAACCTCTATGGAAAACAATAGGGAGTTTCCTCAAAAAATTAAAATTTAAATTATTGTATGATTCAGAAATCTCATTTTGAGGTATATACCCAAAAGGATTGAAATCGGGATTTCAACAAGATACATACACCCCCATGTTCATGGCAACTTTATTGATAATAGCCAATATATAGAAACAACCTAAATGTCCATCACAGATGAATGGATAAAGAAAATGGGTAAGGAAAAATATATGTTATTCTACCTTTAAGAAGAAGGAAATTCTGCCATATATAAGTTCCAGAGATGTGCAGTACTACCTTCATTTCATTGTGCCCATCAACAGATGAATGGATAAACAAAATGTGGTATATACATGCAATGGGATATTATTTAGCCTTAAAAAGGAATGAAGTACTGATTCATGCTACAGTGTGGATGAACCTGGAAAACATTATGCTAAGTGAAAGAATCCAGACATGAAAGACCACATATTGTATGTTTGCATTCATATATGTCTAGAATGGGCACAGAGACAGAAAGCAGATTAGTGGCTGCAAAGTGTGGTGGGAGAGGGAAATGGCCAGTGACTGCTGACAGGCACAACGTTTCTTCATGGGATGATGAAGGTATTCTGAAATTAGGATTAATGTTTACAAAATACTGTGAATATACCAAACACCATTATGCTGAATGAAATAAGCCATTCAGAGAAAGACAAGTATCACATGATCTCACTCATTTGTGGAATATAATGAACAACATAAACTGATGAACAAAACTATATCCAGAGCAATAGAATCATTGAACAAACCGTCAAACCTCATAGAGAAGGGAGGGGAAGGAGAGGTAAGCAATTACCCAAAGAACTGGTATGCATATTAGCATAACCAATGGACACAGATAATGGGTGAGGTGTAGGCCTGGTCTGGGGGGCAGGGGCAGACTGGGAGATGACAATGGAGGGAAAAGGGAACATATGTAATACTTTCAACAATAAAGAATTTAAAAAATAAATCCAAGGGAAATTTTATGTTCTATGAATTTTACCCCAAAGTTAAAAATACAGGAGGAAAAGTATTCAATGATTCTTCTTTTATGCCCAGCCTTATTGTAGGTATTTTCCAGCTGTATTCTCATTGATCTGTGGATATTCGTCCATAAACTGATCATGCCTTAATTGAAGAGACTATCAAAACTTGAATCAAAACTTTACAATTTGCTCCTAAAATTTAGAATTCTACCTCTGTGAAGCAACCCCTTAACTTTCCTAAGACAGAAAAAAATGACTACATTTTATGTAATGCTTCTCAAACCTTTTTCCAGCTTCTGATATTTACCCATATTATGCTTTGGTTTTTATTTTTACATTTGTTTTATTTTACAATGTGACATGTTTGTTTTATTTCTCTCTTACTAGTTTATATTTCTTCACTCACACATAGTACATGCTCAATAAAGTTTTCACTGGCCAGCTGGAATTACATATTTGGTTCCTGTAAGTGTATTACATTAATGGCTCCTAAAATAGCCAAGTCTGTTTGACTTGCCTGTGCAACACTCAGAATCCATTTCTAGAATGAAACTAGGTCACATCTGGGACACATGAACAATTTTAAGAAAAATTCTTTCTGAAACACAAAACTCACAATAGTATGTAAAATACAGTAAAACTCATCATGCCAAAATGTTTTAAAGGATTAAAACTTCATTATTACACTTCTGGGTTTTGCTCTTTTACTTCATTTAATTCATTTTATAGCAACAGAATGATTTACACATGCTGAAAATCAAAACAGGAAGAAAATGACAAAAAGAAAAGCAAGACATTTTACCTTTATGAGTTTTCTCGATGCTGTGGTTATCTATATATATATAAAACCCTAATTTGCAAATAGACCAAATGGCGGAAAAACTAAACAACTGAACAACCAGTCACTATGATGTGTGCTGACCACCAGGGGGTGTATGTGGAACATGGCAGGTGTTGGCCACAGTGGGATGGTGGAGCAGGTGAGCAGGGCACCAGACCAAGGCAGGGTGCCAGTCGCTGTCATTAGGGTGAGCCTCTGGTGGTTACTGAATATTCTTCACTCCCATGCCTTGCGATTCTGCCCTGTGCTTGAACCTGCTGCCGGTGCCAGCCCCACTCACACTCGCAACCAGTGCTGGAGCTGCCACTCACACCCACTGCCAGCACCCAGCACCAGTCCGATCACTCGGCGCTGTCGGTGGTTGTGAGCGGTGGCTGCCAGCCCTGATTGCCCTCAGGGCTTCTACAGCTCCCCCTGCTCCTGAGGGGTGATCGGGGCTGGCAGCTGCTGCTCGCACCCACTGCTGGCACTGGCCCCAATTGCATTGCGCTGTCAGCAGGTGCAAGCAGGGCCAGTGTAGTCGGCGCATGGGAGCGGTGGTGGCAGGAGCAGAGCTGCCAGCAGACAGGGGACTGGGGCTGTGGTGGGAGGGGCTGGGTGGGGGCACGGAGGATGGGCCAAGACCCTCCCCTGTGCCCATCGTAGCCTCACAGCCACAGTTCCTTTCAAGGTGCACGAATTTGTGCACTGGGCCCCTAGTTTTATATAATACTAGAGGCCCAATGCACGAAGATTCATGCAAGAATGGGCCTTCCTTCCCCTGGCTGCTGGCACCACCTTTACTCCAGCCCGGAGCTGCCTTTTCGCCTTCCCTTGCTGCCCAGAGACCTGGAGCGGCTGGGGCAGTGTGGAACGCCTACGTCGTCACAATGGCAACAATGCAAGCGTCCTGCCCCACCCCGGCCACTCGGGGCCTGCATATGCAAATTAATTCACCATCTCTGTTGGGTTAATTTGCATACTCACTCCTGATTGGCTGGTGGGAGGCACAAAGTTACAATCAATGTGCATCTTTCTCTTTTATTAGTGTAGATCTGTTTGGTTATGGACACAACTTATCCACAAAGAACTAAGGCATCTCTCCTTTACTGTTAAATCATGCGTCAAAAAGGCACATACACACAAAAATAACTAGCAATAAAGACGGTCTGAGGAATAGGGTCTCTCCTGGCCACAGTAGCACATAGGATACTTTATAAGGGATGCATGTGGAATGGTCTAACTTTGGTGGTTTCTAGAAACAATAGAATTTGCTGGATGCACATAAACCTTTTCTTGTACCTGTGCTAGACACTGTAAATAACAATGGGTACTACTCTCTTTATTATTTAAGTAATTCATAAAGTTGATCCTTTTTTTATGAAAAGGAGGCCAAATATTTCTTTTCTGATGGCACATTATGTGAAAAATGTAAATCATCCCCAAAATGCTTAAGCAGGTACTAACACTAGCCATTCCATTAATTCAGGTGTGCCTACTTACAACTACCCTATGCCCAGGACCTAAAATGGTACAAAGAAAAAGCTCCTTGCTGCACCATTTCTCTTTGAATTTCATTAAAACCTAGAACTATATTTTACATCTTCATAAATGCTAGCCTCTGGTTGTTGTTTTTCAGGTTAATGAGCTGATTAATCCTGATACCCCTTCTTTCTTCTGTTTACATTCCATATTAGGGACTGAAATTTTAATCCTAGAGGGTTATCTGATGGAAAGGACTTGGTCTTATGTCTCAAATTGTTGTGAAGCTCTCCCTTATGCTGTCTTATACCCCTCACTTCAGATTTATTGGCATTTATTGATATTTACCCTATACAATAGAAGGGTAATATGCAAATTGACCCAAACGGCAGAACAACCAGGAACGACCAGTCACTATGACACGCATTGACCACCAGGGGGCAGACGCTTAATGTAGGAGCTGTCCCCTGGTGGTCAGTGCATTCCCACAGTGGTGCACCGCTCAGTCACAAGCGGGCTGATGGCTACGGGCGCAGTGGCGGTGGTGGGAGCTTCTCCTGCCTCCTTGGCAGCGGTAAGGATATCTGAGGCTTAGCTGGCAGGTGGACATCCCCTGAGGCCTCCCGGGCTGCCAGAGGGATGTCTGACTGCCAGCTTAGGCCCGATCCTCCAGGGAGTGGGCCTAAGCCAGCAGGTGGACATCCCCCAAGGGGTCCCAGACTGCAAGAGGGCACAGGGTGGGCTGAGGGATGCTTCCCCCCCGCCCCCCACAAGTGCACAAATTTTTGTGCACTGGGCCTCTAGTCTACTATAAAGAGTACCTGGAGTTGGCCTGTAGTGGGGGCTCAAAAATGGAATTCTGTTCCTTTTCTTTTCCATCTTGTTATAAATATTCCTTGTATGACTCAAGGCCCTGGCCAGGAACAGAATACATGCTCACATTGGATTCTGATGAGAATTTAACAAAGGGATTACTTACAAGAGTATGAATAGGGTTGAGAAAACCAACAAATGATCCTGAGGCATCTAGGGATAGTGACATCAAGAAGCCTTTACTCCCTTCTGCCCAAAGGAGTGAGGGGGGCAGCAGCCTTGGAGCTTGCTGAGAGCACTAGGGAAGGCCGCTGCCCATCAGGAGCTGTAGTCACAAAAGGAACAGCCTCCCTTCGACTCTTGGCATTGAGGCAGTAGAGAGATGTTATTTCTTGTTGGCTGCACTGAACAGGAAGTCAAGGGTAAAGAGAGCCTAGGTGGTGCAGTTTGCAGGGTCATCCTTCTAGGGCATAGAGCAGGGAAGAGAAGTGAGGGGAATGGATCTAGATGATGAAAGGAAAAAGAAAGAGCATGCTCACTTCATAATTTAACTTAGAACTACTCATAAAGCAGTATTATCCAAATTTAACAGGTGAAGACATTGATATGTCAAGTTTTAATTGCTCAAAGTCACATTGCTACTAAATAGCTGACCTAGGATTGAAATTCATGTCTTCCCATTCCATTTCTTTTTCCCTTCCTCTGTTTCTTTCTTTCTTTCTTCCTTTCTTTCTTTCTTTCTTTCTTTCTTTCTTTCTTTCTTTCTTTCTTTCTTTCTTTTTTTATTTCAGAGAGGAAGGGAGAGGGAGAGAGAAAGAGAGAGATATAAGTAATGAGAGAGAATCATTGATCCTGCATGCCCCACACTGGAGATTGAGCTCCCAACCCAGGCGTGTGCCCTGACTGGGAATTGAACCGTGACCTCCTGGTTCATAAGTTGATGCTCAACCACTGAGCTATGCTGGCCAGGCCATTTCTATTCTTTTATACCAAAATGTCTTCCATGCATATGACTCGTCTTATATTGTTGGCAATGTGAATCTTGTGAATGATTATGTCTTACATTTTAAATTTGGCTATTAGAAATTTCAGAGTCAGATTTTAAGCCCTCTTAGCTAAGTGTGCTGGATTTTATGGCTTGCATTTCTCATGGACCTTACCTCACTATTTGATCTTACTTTACTTTCATCCTGATTTCTTTATTTTTTTTATATTACATATATTTTCTTCCATGTCTTTTTTGAAGAGGTGAAGAATAGACAATGAATAGTGAGTAACTAGGTAACCTTGGGCCTATACTTAGTCTTTTCCCTAACAAAAAATTATGACTGTCCCTGTATAGGCACTGCTAACCCCTCACCTCCATCCTCAAGCACACACATATATAATATTTACTCTAAAGTTGGTTTACTAACATAGTCTTATTCAACAAAGTGCCCCCAGCAGCCACTGCCAATCCATTAGTATTGGCAGGGGAGTTGAAATGTATTTGCTAGGCTTGCTATAAAATGACCAGGAAATTAACTGGTGATACTACAGTATCTTTAATATGTAAATGCCCTATGGAGATAGTGGCTTCCATATTTAATAGACAACCTGAGAGCCTTTTACTCAAGCTTCTTGTCTGTGAAGAACATCACTATAGTCTGACTGTTTCCCATATTCCAAGTACTTTAGTAAAGGAAAGACAAGCAATATGTGAATGCACTTCCTCTCCAAATAATTAATTGTCCTTCTCCAGACTCAAATGTGTGGCATTATTCCAAGCATATCACAATGGTTATTTTTTAAAGTGCTGTGCTATTTGTTTTTATCATCCTAGATAAATGCCTATTTGGCCTTATTAATAGAGTTAGCTCCGCTAAAACTGTTAGGTCACAATTCCATTATCTAACATCCTGAGGCAGCACTACAACGCCATTTAGGAGAGAGTGGAATTCATTTAAGCAATTCAAGACTTGGATCCCATTCAAGACCATTTAGTGAAAGTCCCAAAGGATTGTTATCAAGAAGCCTTGCCCATAAAGTCATAATGTCATGGAGCAGAATAACGATCAATGTATTGACAATAGCAGTTTCTTCGAGTTCTATATTTGTAGGTTATAATGTTCTCACCTGTATTATTGTGAAGTCCAAAATAAAGGTTTAACAAGTTTTCTTTCACACATGTGTATGTGTATGTAAATATATAATCAAAATAGGAGATTCATCTTTCCAAACTCTTGAATTGTTCACCTTCTACTCAGTCTCTTGAAACTCAAGTGTATTGGCCTGTGAGCTCTGATAATGAGGAATGACATTTCTTTACTCAAGCTGACAGCCTGGGCACTTTCCCTTTCTCCCCCATGTCTAGTTCAGTAGACTTTGACATTGACACGGATGAGGTTGTTTCTCCTTCAGAAACCAGCTATAATTTGATATGTTTGAGAATTAAAATTAAGCACATGTTCAAGATTCTGACCCCTTTCAATATAGAATCATTCCTGATATTGTTCTTTTCCATGTCCTTTCCACTCCTCCAGTTGTCAAAGGTGAACAATGAACACTTTGATGAGGTTTCAACCTTTTCAAAATTGCTTTCCTATATATTATCTCATTGTCTTTCCATATCATTCTGTATAGTAGATCGTGATTCTCGCTTTACCAATGAAGACATGAAAGTCTGACATTCAGCAGTAGACAAACTTGGGGAGGGGGAGGGGGCACAGTCAGCTGTTCCAATGCTGCCAGAGGTCAGTGGTGTTCACCATGCATCAATGATTCAAAAATATCTGATGCTCGTCTCAGTGTGTTCATCACAGTACCAGACATTGTGAGGGTGACATAGATATACAGAACAGCTCAGAACATGTCTTCTTTGCTCCAGGAGGAACTTATAGGCACTAAGTTCTTCCTACCTCTAGCCCTTCCCAAGTGCTATTTCCTTTGCCTGGATGATTCTTCCTAACCTTCCTTAACTCTTCCTCACTTCTCTAGACTCCATGAAGGGGGCATTAGTGTAATCACTGCTGTGTTCCCTGTGCCTAGCACAGTGCTTTGTACATGGTAAATGCTCCATCAGTATTTGTTGCATGACTGTTTGAACTTGGCATGTTATCTTGCTGTCCATTGCTTCTCCTGTGGTCATTACAATTCGTTGGTGTCCTGTTGCAATTATAATTCAAGTTTCTCCTGCACTTGGAGTCAATGTGGCCATTCTGCTTCTGACTTTGAAATAAACTACTAAAAAGTAGGTCCTACAGGTGGTCTTTCCCTGTGAGAATTTGTATTGAAAATCTGCCTAGACCCACTGCCAGTTCAAAATAGGAAGCGTTGATCAGAGACAACACTGGGAACTAATCATAAAGCCTGATAGGATTTGCCAGTTTAATTTACAAAAATTAACCAGTTTGCCCTGGCAGTGTGGCTTGGTTGGTTGGAGTGTCGTCCTATACATGGGTTCAATTCCCAATCAGGGTACATAACTAGGTTTGCAGGTTTGATCCCCAGTCGGGGTGTGAATAGGAAGTAACAGACCTATGTTTCTCTTTCATCAATGTTTCTCTCTCTCTCTCTCTCTCTCTCTCTCTCTCTCTCTCTCTCCCTCTCTCTCTTTCTTCCCCTCTCTCTCTATATAAAAAAAGACATATCCTCAGGTGAGGACTTAAAAAATTAACCAGTTTTTAACTTTTCTTCTAGAAATAATAGAATTATAAATTATGCCCTATTTGTAAGTACAGTCTTACAGCTACATTGTTGATATTCAGCATTTAATATCTAGGGCAGAGTTAGAATAAAATTATTGCTTCCAAAGTGAGTAAAACACACATTTAAAAGATTTAATAGGAGAAAATGTCATTCAAATACTCTGATGTTATATAGATAAAAGAAATATTTAACCTTATGAAACTTTGTTATCATCATCCTCTTCCACCATTCAAACATCTTTACATTTCTGGCATGAACATGGGGTCTGGAAGATAGTGTGTATTCAACAAATGTTTCTGAAATGAATGAATACACATACTATGACTGATACTTGACAAGAACTTTACAGTATGCAAAGTGAACAGTTTTCAGGCCATTATACCATTTGAACCTTATAACAACCCAGCCAGCTGGACAAAGGAATGATTACTAACTCTATCTTAAAAGTGAAAATAAAAAGAGCAAGCCAGAGGGATTAACTGATTTATTCAAGTTCACACATAACTAGTGTGTGATAGGGTTCCACTTACACCCAAGCCTTGTGACTCCAAGTCTAGATGCTATTCTGGCTTGCCTTTCACACATACAGTTATGTATGGTGTAAGGACAGACTTCCTTAATCTGTTAAATGGCACTCAATATATTTTCAAATATTGGAATGAATTTGTTCTATTTTTTTTAAATTAGAGAATCACTAACCTAAATAAACATAGACATCATTAAAACAAATTTAGGACCTGAAAATAAATGAACACATTGTCTTGGGACTAAAATGAGAGGAAACCACCGGGTGTGCGGGATAAAAATAACCGTGCTGTTAGTGAACTGTCAGCCTCTCTTAGTCTGAAGGAGTGAATAATTATCACTAGAGGAAAAAGAAAATAAACCATAATTAAGCCATGGTGGTAATAGTGCTCCTTTAGGGATAATTATTTTTCTTTATTGCCTTCTAACAGTACTACTCTATAGATGATATAGAACGTTCTATTCTTATTTTTATAGTTATATTTGATCCATGAATTTTAAAACCTATGCTTTTGATAAACAAATTGTTTTCTTAATCTGCTTTAAACTTAGTAAAACCTTTAGATTTTACAGGAGACACTATAAATATTTTTAAACAACCACTGACTCATTATTTAACAAAAACAACAGACCGTTGTTAATTCATTTAGCCCAACAATCAATAAACATCTAAAAACTGTGCAGTAATGGGAGTTGTGAGAGAGACAGAGCGGCCCGGTTGGAGGCGGGGCGGGGGGGACGGCAGGGAGGGGAGGGGAGAGGTTGGCTCTGTGTTACTGGAATTCTCCTGCAGAGGCTGGTAGTTGAGTCAAAGAGAAATTTCCAGAATTGAATTGTAGGATGGGCTTCTTTGTTACTTTTTGGAAATTTTGTAACTGTGCTAATTTAAAAAAAAAAGTCTTCAATTTGCCTACAATAAAATTACAGGTATAATAAAATAAACAACCCTAGCATTCACTGAGGGCAACCAATCAGGAAAAGAGAAATCTTTTATCAAGAATTCACAGCTGAGGAAAGTATACACAATTCGGTGAGTATACAATACAGTCCTGAGCTAAAGAGGGGAACATTATTCTTAAAACTTAGTGGAGCCTGGAGCTCTGTGAGGCATTGGGTAGAAGCCTGGCCCTGGAAAAAACTTTGACTGAAATAACTAATATACCTAACAGCGTATGTCTCGGCGAAAATGCACCAGTATCCCCGCTATGAGCTTATTTTATAGATATGGCCTTAGTGCCATCCAAACACTGGGAAGACAAGACTGTGAATCAGGTTTAAGTTTCCTGAAGATGACTATCAGCAGAGAAATGCTTCTATAGGAGGTGGGATTGGGGGGCTGAGAAGTCGGAGAGGCTCCCACTTCACATGCCTCCATTTCTATGTGAACTGGGGTGCCCTCCCTTCCCCTATTTAAAACTCTTCTGTGGCAAACTATTGCATTCATGACAAAATCTGAAATCATTACCATGGCTTCAAGGCCTTGGCTCACTTGCTCCCACCACAATGGACCTCTTCCAGTTCTTCAGTTCCAATGAGCTCTTTTAACTTGATGCTTCTTCAGATGCGGCTCCTTCCACCTGAAATGCTGTCACCTGACTCATTCCTGTTCATTCAGTAGATGTTGGCCTAAGTATTCTTGCTTCAGAGAAGACCACTCTCACCTCCACCTCACACCATTTGTCTTAAATCAAACCTATAATGCATTTTCATAGAATATGGCACTTTTCTTCATGGCATTTATAACAACCTATTTGGACTTGTATTTCCTATTAGTAGCCCATTGCACAAAGATTCATGCACTAGGCCTTCCTTCCCTTGGATGTCAGCACCGGTTTTCCTCTGGCACCTGGGACCCAGGCCTTTGGTCCAGCCACAGCAGTGAGGCTTGGCTTTTCCACTGTGGCTGCTCCCAGCCCCTCCTTTTTTTCCCCCTAGCTCCTCGAGCAGAGCCCAAGGCAGTCTGGAAGCCTGGGCCCCTGGCAACCCAGACCCCCAGCCACTCCTTGAGCGGGGTCCAGGGCTGGCAGGAAGCTTGGCTTCCTCCATCACCAGGAGAAACCCAAGTCTCCTGCTCGCTCCAGCTCCCTGGCCGCCGCCATCTTCAATCGTCGTCAGTATTCACTCTGCACCTGTGTATGCAAATTAACCACCATCTTTGTTGGGTTAATTTGCATAGTCACTCTGATTGGCTGGTGGGTGTAGCGGAGTGGCAGAGTAATAGTTAATTTGCATGTTTCTCTTTTATTAGTGTTGATGGTATATATGTGGGTTAGCATCCATGCACTCATAAATGTTCTGGAACTGACCACTGAGAGGGCCTAGAAGTATAGCTAGCACCCACGTGTTGGTTTCTAACAAGGCTCCCTGGGGAACGACTGAGTCTAAGGCTGAGGCAGGAAATACACAGGAGGAGCCTGATGCATCTTGTAGTGACAGGAAACAAAGAAATGCTTTTAAAGATGGTGACATGTGAAAAGGACACAGTAGTAAAACTGGAATAGCTCCCAGGAGCCAAAACTGGAACAATTTGAGAAACATCTATAAGTAAATAATGATAGTACTGGATTATAACCTAAAGAATAAAAGAAACATCTATGAATCTATACTGATATAAATGATTGAATAAATGGGTAAATAACTGGAAGGGACAAATGTTTCCTATAGAAGAATTACAAATAATATAGTTGCTCCAGGAAATAGAGCTTAATTCCTCTCCCCTGGAATGTGGGTGAGACTTAGTCACTCACTTCTAAGTAACAGGATGTGAAAAGAGAAAAAATAGTAACTTTACAGTAAAGAAATCTGACATAGGCTACCTTCACTCAGTGATTAAGGTTAACGTCACCAGTGATAAATCATGTTTATAGCATGTATCCTTGACATGACATGATGAGAAGGGCAAGCCACCTTTATATTATTCACTCCCCAAATCCATAACTCCAGTTTATTTTGAGAAAGCATCAGGAAACCCAAATTGAGGGATTTCCTACAAAACACCTGACCATCAATTTTCAGGAGCATTGAGGTCATAAACAACAAAGGAATTCTGAAAAGCTGTTGACTAAATGCAATGTCCTGCCTGGGATCCGGGACAAGAACACCAGTGGGAAAACTGGTAAAGTCTATTGAAGTCTGTAGTTCAGTTAATAGTATTGTACCCATGTCAATGCTAGGAGAAGCAAGAGGCAATCCGTATGGAGACTCTCTACCATTTCTAACAATTCTATGAAACTATAATTACTTAAAAATGAGAAGTTAAAAACATTTTCTCCCCCTACCAGTGGTTCTCAACCTTCCTAATGCCGCGACCCTTTAATACAGTTCCTCATGTTGTGGTGACCCCAAATCATAAAAATTATTTTTGTTGCTACTGCATAAGTGTAATTTTGCTACTGTTATGAATCGTAATGTAAATATCTGAAATGCAGGATGTATTTTCATTGTTCACGACCCACAGGTTGAGAACCACTGCATACCTCCTTGAGCAGGGATCATCTCTGTAGTGATACTGTATGTCCACTCCAAACAGGGATGGATGCTGGATACGACTGTGGGCTCTGGAGCCTGGCTGCAGGCTTGGTTCCTGGCTTTGCCACTTGTGAACTATGTTACTAGCAAATTTCCCAAATATCAGTTTTCTCATCTATAGAAAGGAATATAAGGCGGTTGTGACACTGCTTAATAGGTGTGAAACACACACAGCTGTGCAGTGTTCCTTATTATTGATAGAATTCCCATTTACTATGTATCACTGTTGAATGAATGAATGACAAAATATTTTTTGCTAAGAGAATTACAAGTCAATTAAAGTCAGGAAGAGAGAGTGTTTGAAGAATTTCAGGGTACAGAGTAGTATGAATGGAATGGGGGCTCCATAAGGCACAGTAAATAGATTGGCATAAGGATGGCAAAGTGTAAGGATAAAGTCTGGGGATGAAGCAGGGGGCAATACTGACATGGAAGTGTGTCTAAGGGCCTTATATACTGAGTAGTAGTGCAGGTTGACAAAGAAGGGTGCTTAGTTTCCCCGGGGCATTTTGCCCTTAGGTAGGTTTCCCACTCTTCCCTGCTCTGCACTGTACTTGCTGTGGCGGAGCCCTGCAGGTAGCCTTTCTCTCTGACTATGGCTGATGGGAGGCTCTGGGGGAGTGGGCGGGTGAGAGGGAGGGAGAAGCCAGAGTGTTTTATCCATTTCTTCTCTGTTGGGCAAGGACTCCAGCAGCTAATGCCTCCATACACAGTCCTGCCTGAGTCTCAGCTGCTTCCCTCTGTAACTATTCTCTGGGTTGCCTCACTGTCCTCTATTGGACCCTCTGTTCCTCCTTTACTTGTGTAACTTCTTCCTGATTTTGAAACCCCTGCTGTGGATGCTCTGGTGGCTTCTATTTTCTGGTTAGCTTCTGACACAAACAGAAGTCACGGTGAAGTTCCCTGTTTTCCAGACTGAGTAAAACTCTGGGGAAAGATTTTCCAGTACTGCCATAGGCAGGGACACTGGCTGTTTTCCTAAGTATCCATTATATAGTCAGTCAGCGTGCTGTAACAGTCCTGGGCTGCAGATATCGGGACATTTAGAAGGAGGTGCTGGTGAGAGCCTATTTAGATTCACTCAAGAACCACTGTCCTCTAGACAGTCCCAGGCAGATCTGAAAAATCAGAACCTCAGTGACACAATAGCTAGTCCCCGTAGGGTTATTTGGGCAAATGAGCATCCCCTGCTTAGAAGTATCAGAGCCAGAGCAGGGTAGCCACACCATTCCAGCCCTCTAAATAAGTCTGGCTTACTCATCCTGGGACTTCATGCAAAAAATGCTATTGTCATCAGCATGTTGTCTCTAACATTCATTTAGACCACATCTCCCTTGAGACCCTACTGTCTGTCTTCCTTATGTGGGCTTCATAGCCTATCCTACCCTTGATCTTGGTGTCTCTTCTAGAACATCATTTCAACATTTGTCTTCCAGCTTCTCACACAGTATTGGACTCTACTTTCATATCCCACATGTTCTCCCTCTTATTTGAATTTACCCTTAAAAATAGGAAACCAAATGAAAGACAGGGTGGGAGAGTTGATGATGAGATTGGCATCACAGTCAGGCTAATTTAAAGTGAGGAGTGTTGTAGGCAAAAAATTAGCTAGGATGCTGTTAGTGTAATTAGAACCTAGACCAGGGGTGGGCAAACTTTTTGACTCGAGGGCCACAATGGGTTCTTAAACTGGACCGGAGGGCCGGAACAAAAGCATGGATGGAGTGTTTGTGTGAACTAATATAAATTCAAAGTAAACATCATTACATAAAAGGGTACAGTCTTTTTTTTTTTTTTTAGTTTTATTCATTTCAAACGGGCCGGATCCGGCCTGCGAGCCGTAGTTTGCCCACGGCTGACCTAGAGTCTGGGAGTGGATGAGGTGATAATAGATGGGAAGTCCAAGAGATTCCTTTTAAAGGGGATAATAATGGTAATGATATTTCATTATAAAAGACACACTGAATTGCAGCACACCTACTAGTAATTCATTCCTTTTAACCTTCATTAGATGTTACATACACATCCTTGCCTAGCTGGTGGACAGCAGCAGTGACAGGTATGTTTTCCAGCATGAGGGGGCTTTGCTTTCCCACAATTTCCACCAGCTCCCCACTCAATTATATGAACTCGCCAGTAGACATTTTCTCATTCTCAGAGAAAGGACTTTGAAAAAGCAGTTTTATGACAAATCTGCTCTTTTATCCTTCCTACCATACTCAGGCCCCTGAGCAATTCCTGTAGAGAAATTCTAGAGTATCTACGGAAAGAAGTATTCTATGGCTATCAAATGCTGATCGTTGCACTTGAAATGTATACTTTTAAAAACACTGCCATAGCTAATATAATCCCGGCAGTGCTCACTTTCCCAGAGGTGGCTCTCTGATGAAGAATAATGAAAACATTTGTCATCACAGGCTGATAAGGAGAAGTTATCTGCTCAGCCTAGACAGCAGCCGTTTTTTAGCTATGGATCAGGAAGAAAATGTATGGAAAGTGTGATATTGTGAAGAGCATGCATTTTGCATCCATGCAGACCTAGTTGGAGTCCTAGCTTCACTATTTACTGGCTCCACGACCATTGCTCACTTTCTTAACTTCTTTGTACTTCAGTGTATTCATCTATAAAAATGAGAATAATAGTATGTCCCTTATACTTTTTATTTAAATTTAAATAAGTAATAAATAAAATCTGATCTGGCCTGTTTGCATTTAGTGGCTTGTCATTGTTGGCGAAGGTGTTATTTCTGGAAGGATTCTCTCTCTCATTCCTGTTCCACAGAGTCCCATCCTAGAGCCAGAGGGGATGTATGGGATTAATCTACTTAATCTACAGTGAGATGGCAGTGGTTCTTAATGCCAGCTGCACTTTTGAATTATTTGGGGAGAGTTTCAAACATACCAATGTCAGGCCACATCCCAGAATAGAATCTCTGGAGATAGAATCCGTGCTCACCAGGTAATTCTGAGATGGGGCTGGGAGTGAGAATCACCTGGTTAGAGGAACCATGGATCTGACATTGGATGGTGTAATGGCTGTAGTGTGATCTTTACTATGACCCAAAAGCCTTTGAGAGCATTTATCCAATGCAAGCTACTATGATTAGTTAATCTTATTGGTACACGGAATGTCATTCTAGAAAATGAGAATTGTAATTAGAGTATGAGAAACAATTATTTTTAAAACACTGAGTTACGTTTTTATACAAATGCAAAAAGGTTGTGCAGGAGAGTGAAATAATGAGAGGTTTAAAAGGGTAACACATTGTTATCCCATTCTACATTTACAGTCATAAAAGTTTTTTTAACCACTTCCTTACCAACTCAATCACTGTTAAAACAAAGTCAACATTGTATTTGTTTCCTGTCAATTTTACAAGCTTCCAGAAGTTTCCTGGTAAGTCCCTGTACTAAAAAGAGCAGGTGATATCAAGGCCAGATCCATGTTCCTGCTATAAATAGCAGGAAGTCTATGAAGTGTTTGTTGGAAGAAGAGCAGGATTGAGCATATGGTTGAATACATAGAAGCACAATATGTTCCCCGGCACCACACAACACCTGTGTGGAACAGCTATGCCATCTGTTAGAAAATTATTTTAAAAATTACTATGTAGATGTTAAGAAGAAAAATGTACATTTTGCACAAAAGATAAACACATGTTTGCTATTAGCATAATTCAACTGTATGGTTTCTTCAAATCCTTTTTAATTGTAACAAGTGTTTATCTTCTAGTATATGCCCACACATAAAAAAACAACAACTTTAAAGTATACTAAACCAAAAATCTTAGGAAGCATATTGTCAAAAAGATGGTATTACAATTTCTATATAATATTGGAATTTATAACAGCTCCACTTTCAAGCAACACATGAAATTTAGTATTTGTAACTCCATGTGTCACAACATAGCTAATGTGAGAGATATTTTCTTTAGGTATTTGTTTAATCTCAAGGAAAGAGCTTTTTACTCTTTTTAGCTAAAGTCTTAACAATATGTTAAGATTGCCTGTGACGTGTGTGTGTGTGTGTGTGTGTGTGTGTTTTAGGGTTACAGTGTACACAAGGAGGGAATGTGAGTGGGACCTCAGGTGTGTGTGACCAGGGAGTGTTCCATCTGGCATATATTACAGAGAGGAGGAAGACTTCCCAGTTAGAAAAAATGGAAATGCTAAATTTAAAAAAATCACAAAGGAAATGGAGGATTGTATTATTAGTTAGGATTTAACACCTGCTATCCCAATGGCTTAATCTACAGTGCTTCTAAAGCTCCAATTTAATTTAACAGAAAGAACAGTTTAATTTAATTGAAAGACTTCTTATGATGTATTCCTAAATAGAGGTCTTATTTGACCCTATTTTCCATGTCTAGTTTAGACATGAATAATTAGTAACATTCATTTGCAAGACAACATTTGAATTAGTAAAGTAGTGGATGCAGTAAATTGAGATAGTGGTGAATAGCGTTTTGTTCCTATAATTAGGTAAAACCAGAATTCATTAAGTCATCATTAATTTGCCTAATAAACCTCCTATTCACAAAAAAAGAAATATTCATACAAGTCAAATCAAAACCTTACAAACTCTTTGTTAGTTAGGGTCTAACTGTATTGGTTCCATACCGATGCAATAAAATGTGCAGAACTTCTCTGATGGGTCAAGTCTTGGAGATGCTTCACAATGTATCTCTCTAGGAGATTCACAACCCACCCAGCACATTAAGACTACTCTAAGATATTCTCTAATAATGAAACCTGTTTAACTGGGTTGACATCACTCTTTTTTCCCAAGTAAAACCTATTTTTATTCTGGAAAACCCTGCTGGATCTCTACCCAACTGCTCCTCCCTCCTCTCCCTTTCTCACAGAACCATGGTGTCATTGGAACAGCAATATGCCCAATACCAGGGCATCATGAGTTCTCTGAGCCAGTCTTGACAATCCCACCGAGAAGGCTGCGATGCAGAACCTGGCCAACAAGACTTAAGGAGGAGTTTGCTGGGAGGCTCTTCCTTGACAAAAACAACAAATAAAGGTGAGAAAGTCCAGTTATGCTTTGGATGCTGTTACCTGAAAAATAAGATGCCTCTAAAGGTAGCAGCGTCTTGCAACCAGGAAGTAACCAACCTGAAGTCAAAAGCCAGCTGGTGGAGGCCAGGGGGATAGAAGGATAAAACAGGCTTGGATCTTTGATGGAATTGTTAAAGCCAGAAGTCAACTTGATGACTGCTTGTCTCTGTATTTCTTAATAGGGAGACAAATAGCTTATCATATAAGAAACTGTCATATAGGTTATTATCACTTGTAGCTAAACACCACACCAACTAATCTCTTGGAAAACTCTGGAATAGAATGAGAGTGTCCTCTGACTCTTGGGAGATTAGTGCTGAACACACAATAGTGGGGAAAGGAAGCATGATGGATTATTCAGGGATGGGACCAAAGGGAGTAATTTAGTTAGAAGTCTTACCCCAAGCAAAACTAAGCATGCTGTTCTGATCATGGCAAATTTAGCCTCATATGGGTCCATGTGGCCCTAATAGTTATGAGATGTGTCAGTTATAGAAGTTATACCAATAAGGATAGGAAAGACTCTGCTGAGGTAAGAAACTACCTTAAACCCCAGTTTTTTTTTCCACAACAAGGATTTATGTCTCAATCTACGTTTGTTGTGGATTTGTTGGGCGATCTGCTCTGAGGCATCTTCACTCTGGAACCCGGCTGAGGGAGAATCCCTATCAGCACATTTCTGACTGCTGTTTCGGAGAAAAGAAAGCTCTGGGGGTCCTCGCACTGACAATCAAAGACTTGATCCAGAAATAACACGCATCATTTCTCAAAGCTCATGAACTGGTCACAAGAGGCCACTCAACCACAAGGGGCTCGGGAACAGAAAGCACTCAGAGAACATCTCCCATGGCTATCTTAAATCAGTGTAGTTGGCACAGCAGTGGAAGTTTCTAGCCAGAAAGTATGCTTGAGTGCCCTGGCTTCGCTCTGGGAGGTCTGTCTGGGCAGCAGCATGGCCCAGGTGGCTGGAGGATTACTGAGGTGGATTTGGCCCAGGGGGAGAGAGCTGGTGAGCACTAGATTAAGTACCAGGGTTCCACTCAAGGAGCCTACAATTCAAGGCAGACCTCTTGCCCTAAGGGGGAAACTGGAAGACAAATCAATCACTCACCTTCAGTTGCTCTTTGCCTTTGCCTAATGCAGGTAGATAAGCCTTCCGCAAATCAATCACTCACCTTCAGTTGCTCTTTGCCGAATGCAGGTAGATAAGCCTTCCATCCTGTTAAACTTGAGGTAGGGCTTTCTGGGGACAGGTGGGATGGGAGAGCTGATTCATAAGTCACAGTAGCAGGAAGAATTTAACCCACCTACAGCTGAAGGAGAGCCAAGATTCTATCCAGGGAGACAGTTTCGAAAGTCAAATTTGAGGGGAGTAGTGAGGCCATACGTAAGAGAATAACTAAGCAAGGCCTTCATGTACCATATGCAATGCAAGGTATGGACTGTGACAAATGCTTAGGAAGAATGCCTTGAACCAGTGAGAGGACTCATTTCTCTTCGTGCCTGGTGTAAGGATAATCGCAATTCAAGAGGGGCATTCCAGATTGGACCAATATGTTTGCAGTTTAGGGGAGAAGCCTGCACTTTGGCCAGTTTTCAGGTGCCTAAGGATAATGACAGAAAGAGGAATTCCAGACTCACCGGCTAGGGAAGAGCCAGTACTGGGCTGGGCTGGGTGTGTACGGCCTGGCTTACTTCAGGGTTGGAGCAGAACCAAATCTTCAGGGGACAGGCTCCCAGTACCTGCAGTTTAGCAATGCTGAGAAAGGCAGGGCTAGAATGTTTTAGCTTTCATCATTTCCAGGTGAGTCTTTCTAGACAGACCTACCTTACTGGCCGCTCTGGGCCTCTGGCAGCACCTACCCACTGAGTGCAGGTAGATAAGCCTTCCACCTGGTTCTTCATCACACTGGGCACTCAGCATGAGACTTCTATGGTTGTTCAATCTCTTTCTACGTATGTCCCCTCTCTCCTCAACCAGTTACTGGCCCCTTTATGCACCAACAGGATCTATTCCAGGACTCTGGCCCCAAGGGGGAAACTGGAATAGTAAGAGCCCGATAATGGTTGGTTGTCACTGGTGGAACATAGAAGTTTCATCTATTGACATTGAATATAAAGTTGTCCAAATTGATGAGGAGTAACTTCTAGAAATCCTAGTAAGTAAAAATGGATTGGTTGAGGAGAAAAATTGATAGTTGTTGCACTTAAATTTTATAACAGGCACTGTGCCAGGCACTTGGAAGTATCATCCCACTTATTTTCTCCCACTTTATAGGTAAGGAACAGACACTCAGAGGTTAAGTGGTTGCATGAGTTCATACACTGCCTACGAGTAAGCAGTGAGGCTGTGATCTGAAGGCAGGGCCCAGTGGCTCCATGGCTCGAAGCTTTCTCACCTTACCTGTGCTGCCAATAGAAATAACACAGAACTCTGGTCAACCAATGAATATCAGAAGGAGCCTCCCAGATATGTATGCATCTGCTAAAGAGGGGAACCATGGAGGGGAGAGCAATTAGTAAATTAATGCATCACCCTCTGTTACACAAATAAGCTAGTTGAATTTATTTCGGCAGAAGCAGCAGAGTGGTCCTGCCTCCACATCCCAGCTACTGGATTATGGGACAATTACCTAAACTCACAGAACCATGGATTTTGTATTTGTAAAAATGGGATCCCAACCTTTGTTGGGCCAGCCTCATTAATTTACTATTGGGGAGCAGCTGAGATAATATATATACAGTCACTATGGAAATGATAAAGAAATATTCAAATAGAAGGCATCATTATTGATTTTGCCTAAATACCAGAGGTTAATAAAACATTTTCCATTTTGTATGTATTAAAATTATACAGCAGAGAACCATGCCCACCCTAGACTTTAAAAAGGAAACACTTCTAATCAAGACTTCAAGCATGACTTAAACAAATAAAAATTAGGTCTTTAGAAGCATTTATTCCAATATATAATTTTAAATGATTTTATACTCAGATGGAAATTAACCGTACGATGAATGGGTGAGTTCATGATAAATTGAGAAAGCTAGATTTATTAGCAGTCATCTTTGTTTTTACTTAAGTTACTTTTGTTTTCCAAAAATTACATAATTGTCCAATATTCAGAAGTACCAGGAGAAACATCCTTTTTAAAAATGTACTTTTTCTTTTTAAGTTCTCCCTTTAGAAACTGGAAAAGAAAAAAAAAAGCTTTTTATATTGAAGACTCCCCCCTATTCCTGTCAATAGCAGTTAAGTGTATTTATGGAGACATGAGACAGCACAAAGACTCTTCTGTAATTCATCAGAAGGCCCCTCTGAAACATAATTACATTACAGAGCTCCACTCAGTCATTAGTTTCTTGTTTAGTGACAATGTCCTTCATGTGAAATCCTTTGATGGTAATTATTTGTAACTATGCCCTTGAATTCTGAAAGCATATGTACCCTAGTGAACAATGGGCATTTCTGGACCACGAAGCAACTGGTTTCCCATTAGAGATCATACAGGAAACGGTCTGTAACAACACCGAAAGTTCACAAAAGTTTTCTGAGCTTGAATGACAACCCAAAATGAGGTGTGTGGTTATGCGTGTTTGTGTGTGCGTGCGTGCATTTGTGTGCATGCGTTCGAGTCCTTAGGTATAGGCATAACGTTTTGAATCCTTCATGACCATGTCACATTTTTAAGTTTTCTATGTTTCTTCAATTAAGGCACATTAATGCATATCATAGACTGACCTGAAGTGAGATATTTGGGAGATATTTTTAGTTCTACCAGTCTTCTTTGGGCAGAAAAAAATGTCTTGTGTTTGTGTATTTATTTATTGAGCACCCACGCATGCCAGGAACTGTTTAGGTACAAAGAACACCAGCCCTAAGAGGGTCAGTGCCCTACAAAAGCCCACTGGCCAGTGGCAGAAGATAAATAAACCCGAATAACATGATTGTCTCCAGACCTGTCCTAGATAGCGCACCAC
>NW_006294339.1:7354669-7355490 GCF_000327345.1 Myotis davidii | reverse complement strand
CAAGAGAACTGCTTCTCTCCCCGCAGCGTGTGTTCTTTTAGGCTGCTTCGGAAGTCAGGTTTACATCCTTCACATGTGGGAAGTATTTGTGACCAAAACTAAAACCCTAACGTGTTCTTTGGCACAATGATTGGCTGAGAAAGGCTGGTTTCAACTGCAAAGGAAAGCTTTCAGTGGGCAAAAAAACAAAACCCCACAAACCGCTCTGGCTGCACTGTAATCCTTATTCATTGAAGCTAAATATACTTCTACGTTACATGTGTGCCTTCACTAAAGCCTCCTTTCCCAGTGCAAGAAGGTGAGTGTGGGAGTCATGGGAGTTTTTATCATCGAGCTGCACATGACTATAGAAATCCACAGAGACGTGTACATTTTCTGCAAACACTGGCTTTATGTAGGAACCAGAATTCTTTTCTCTGGGATTAACCTGCTAGCCAGGTGGCACAAAGAGAGCACTGTAGAAACAATATTTGTGGGTGCCTACTGTCTGCAAGGCACTGCGCTCAGGGCTTTGGGCACCGTTCTTTCTCTGAATCCTTACCTCCAACCCGGGGAGGTAGGCAGCAGGCTTACCCCACTGACAGAGGGGGAGACGGAGGGCCAGAGGTTAGCATCTCTCCCAGTGTCTTTCAGCCCTTCTTCCAGGCTGCTCCTCACTGTGGGGATGCCAGAGGATTTCTAGGGCTCCCATGTTCCTTGCCTTATCTCTGTGTTTTCCTTTTCCTGTAGAGCAGTGGGAATCCTAAATTAGGTTTTGTTC
Source organism: Myotis davidii (assembly GCF_000327345.1). NCBI lineage: Eukaryota > Metazoa > Chordata > Mammalia > Chiroptera > Vespertilionidae > Myotis > Myotis davidii. The sequence continues at coordinate 7,354,730 of NW_006294339.1, read as the reverse complement.
GGATCTGAGTTGCCTGAGAGAATGACAGCACCCAGGGCTGGTCACCAGGGCCGGCATGAGC
>NW_006294339.1:7341715-7342769 GCF_000327345.1 Myotis davidii | reverse complement strand
TCCCCACCCCCCGCCCCACCTCTCTCCCCTGCTTCTCTCCCCCCAGCGTGTGTTCTTTCAGGCTGCTCGGAAGTCAGGTTTACGTCCTTCACACGTGGGAAGTATTTGTGACCAAAACTAAAACCCTAACGTGTTCTTTGGCACAATGATTGGCTGAGAAAGGCTGGTTTCAACTGCAAAGGAAAGCTTTCAGTGGGCAAAAAAACAAAACCCCACAAACCGCTCTGGCTGCACTGTAATCCTTATTCATTGAAGCTAAATATACTTCTACGTTACATGTGTGCCTTCACTAAAGCCTCCTTTCCCAGTGCAAGAAGGTGAGTGTGGGAGTCATGGGAGTTTTTATCATCGAGCTGCACATGACTATAGAAATCCACAGAGACGTGTACATTTTCTGCAAACACTGGCTTTATGTAGGAACCAGAATTCTTTTCTCTGGGATTAACCTGCTAGCCCTAAATATACTTCTACGTTACATGTGTGCCTTCACTAAAGCCTCCTTTCCCAGTGCAAGAAGGTGAGTGTGGGAGTCATGGGAGTTTTTATCATCGAGCTGCACATGGCTATAGAAATCCACAGAGACGTGTACATTTTCTGCAAACACTGGCTTTATATAGGAACCAGAATTATTTTCTCTGGGATTAACTTGCTAGGCAGACTCTTGCTAGGTGGCACAAAGAGAGCACTGTAGAAACAATATTTGTGGGTGCCTACTGTCTGCAAGGCACTGTGCTCAGGGCTTTGGGCACCATTCTTGCTCTGAATCCTTACCTCCAACCCTGGGAGGTAGGCAGCAGGTTTACCCCACTGACAGAGGGGGAGACGAGGGCCAGAGGTTAGCATCTCTCCCGGTGTCTTTCAGCCCTTCTTCCAGGCTGCTCCTCACTGTGGGGATGCCAGAGGATTTCTAGGGCTCCCATGTTCCTTGCCTTATCTCTGTGTTTTCCTTTTCCTGTAGAGCAGTGGGAATCCTAAATTAGGTTTTGTTCGGATCTGAGTTGCCTGAGAGAATGACAGCACCCAGGGCTGGTCACCAGGGCCGGCATGAGCACTG
>NW_006294339.1:7312056-7341681 GCF_000327345.1 Myotis davidii | reverse complement strand
AGAGAGAGCGGTTGGTGGGCAGGATTCCTCTCCAGTGGACACAAGGGGGCGACCCCCAAAGCTTTGAACCCACAAAGATGGGGATTTGAATCAGCTGAGAGATTCTGGCAAGTGGATGATCTTTTCTGAGCCTCAACTTTCTCAACTGGAATGTGAGGTTAAGGCTGCCTGCCTCTCAGCGCTGCAGGGAGGACTGGAGAGAGATCATACAGGGGGCACCTGGGAAATGGATGGCAGTCACTCACTGTCACAACTCTGGGTTCTCAGCCATGCGCAGCTACTGCATTCAGCACTGCTTGGCAGGAGCAGGCCGAGGCCTGCCCGGGTTCTGAGGTTCTGAGTCAGTGCCGACCAGCTTGGGCAGCTCAAGCCTGTCTGACTGTCCTGACACCTCGTCTGGATCCTGCTGTACCTGACTTCCAAGGTGCTGACCCTACCCCCAAACCCTTCTGATCCCCAGCCCAAGCTCTAGGGAGAGGTGAATGAACTGTGCTTTCTCTTGTGTCTGCATTGCATACCCACATACACCTTCTCCCTGGAGCTTGCCAGCCCGAGATCTTTATGGCCTTTGAATACTGTTGAATGCTATTTAGAGCTGGCCTTTGCAACTGGGTGGGGTCATCCTACTCAGGAATTTTGATTGTTATTGTTCTGAGCATCTTCTAGATGTCAGGCCCTGCAAAAAGATAAGCATAGTTAAGAAAATAAAACTGAGTCCTTTATGGGAATTATCTCATTTAAGCCTCATTATGACTAATAATGTCTTCATTTTCAACTTGAGGAAACTGAGGTTTAGGAAGATTAAGGGCCTTTCTCCAAGCCACACAGCTTCAAGCCAGGGCTCACAGCCTTTGTGCCATGTTGCTTATCATCCCACCTGACAACCCTTCACCCTGACTCCTCCTCTGACTGCTCCATGCTCCCTGGCAGGAGGCACCTTCTCCTATTGGGCACCTCTCACCATGTGCTGTCATGGATTTGCTCCTCTCCATCTCTCATTAGACTGGGAGCTCCCTGAGGGCAGGGACATGTCTTATTTATCCCTGTACCCCGGCGAGCACCTCAGTACCTGGCCCAGAATCTGTATTCTAAATGATTTTTGTTGACTGTTGTATTGGACTTTTCTTTGAATCCTGCTGACTTATGTTTCTAAAGTCCCACATACCCTCTACCCAAACTCATCTGAGCTGTGACATTAGCACTTACTCTTGGGTCTGAAATGGTGTGATGTGCATATTATGTTATCAGCTAAAGCAACTATTTTTTTTCAAACACTTGCCTACATCAAAAGCTTTTAGCCATCCTGTTTCTTTTGTTTCCTTTAATCTTGAAATTTTTCATAGCCTTCTGTGTCTTTATGACATAGACATTGCTGAAGAATATAGTGCATGAAACGAATAGAATGCTGCCCATTTGGGGTTTGTCTGATGTTTCCTTATGATGAGATTCAGGCTTTGCATTCCTAGCCAGTGTGATGCTATGTCCTTCTCAGGCTATCACATCTGGAGGCGCAGGATGTCCATCTGCCCAGCTGCAGTTAATTCTAATCACCCAATCAAGATGCTGTCCCGTTTCTTCCCTGTATAGTTAACATTCCTTTTCCTCTTGTAGCTAATAATAAACAAGCTGTGAGGACACATTTGAAGAACATGCATACATCCTGTTACTCATAGAAATTCCCTCCTGGACCCACCGATGATTCCTGCCTGTACCTATCTTTAATATGATGATTTCAAGATGACAATTCTGCAATTCCATGCAATATCTGATTCTAGACTGGATCCCATATAGAAGGGAGAAAAATGCCATACAGGATATTATTGAGTTATTGACAAAACTGGAATATGAATGGCAGATTAAATAAAAGTGCTATATAAAAGTTAAATAGACTGAAATGAACTCTCAAATGACTCATTAAAAATGTGTGTGGATAGACACACATACATGTGCATATGTGTGTGCAAGCGTGTGGAGAGAACACACAAACGATAAAGCAAATGAGGTAAATGTTAAAATATAAAAATTAGGTGCTTGGGTGTTCCTCTGTATAATTCCTATTTTTGCAACTTTTCTGTAAGTTTGAAATTATTTCCAAAAAACTTAACAACAGCTTTTAGCCACCTATAGAATAGACATTAGATGTCCTACCTAAAGCTATGCAAGTCTTCCATCTAATGACTGACATTGAATCAATTAATAAGCACGCATTTCCCCTGGCCCGAATGATCCCTAAACCTAGTCCTATAGGAGATCCTATGACCCTGAGCCACCTCAGACAAGCTGTTCTGCAGCTTCCCTTTACATTTAGAAAGGGGGTATATCTGTGATGGGTTTGCAGACCCTTCCCAATTGTTCAATGCTCACACCTTCCTGAGCAATGGGTAGCATTACCTCTATGACCTCTAACCTACATGGAGTGGTATTATCTCCATTGTAGAAGCAAAAACATTTGCTCAGAGAGGCGCATATAAATAGCCTGGCCAGTGTGGCTCAATGATTGAGTGTCGACCTATGAAGTAGGAGGTCATGGTTTGATTCTGGTCAGGGCACATGCCCGGATAGTGGGCTTGATCCCCAGTAGGGGCCATGCAGGAGGCAGCCAATCAATGATTCTCTCTCATCATTGATGTTTCTATCTCTCTCTCTCCCTTTCCCTTCTTCTATAAAATCATCAGGAAACATCCCATTATACACACACACACACACACACACACACACACACACAACCCAGGGACTTCTTTAAAAAAAATAACAAAACACAAAAAATGAAGTAGTATAAATAAAAATCAGCAGGGCTGGGATTCACACCCAGGTCTGTCCGTCTGAAAGCCTCCTCTGTGATGTACAGGCTGAACACAGGTCCATTCACATTCCCAGCTTTAATACATACTTCGTACATGACTAGTCCCAGGTTGGATGACTGGGTAAAAACCACAGCCTCACCTGGGATAAGAGGAAACTTTTTAATCACTCTTTGCGGATTCCACGCCTACATTTCCTCTGCAGACTGCTCTATCTGGGAGTGGAGCCCCAGACTCACGCCTTTCCTGCAGGCGTCCGTCCCACAGAGGACCTTGCCCTCCAGTATTCTCCAGCTGACTCTTCAGGGAGACCTGTCAGAACTTGGGGTTGGCCATGAGTCAGATGGCAGGGCAGCCCAGTCCTGAGAGAGACAAGGCAGCTTGAAGACTTGCACTTTGTCCTTACTCCTCCCTCCTGGGAGGAACTGATTGGGGGCAAAGGGTTGATGAAGCCAGGTTAGTGTGTCTTGGGGTGCTCTGAAAGGAAGTCTCATGAGGGAACGTTGGTGCTAGCTCGAGAATTGGGGGGGGGGGGATTGTAAGAATAGCCCTGGAACTTCCACTTGTCAAAATGCTGATGAGAGTAATGTAATAGGAGTCCCCTCCCTCCAAGAATTACTACCTTAAGCTTTATGGTCACTCAAGAGCTGTGCTGGGGCCAAACACAGCTTTAGGAGCTGGGCTCAAAAGCCTTGGTTTGAATCGCAGCTTGGAGTTTACTCACCGTGTGACCTTGGATACGGTACTTAATCCTTTTGTGCCTAAATTTCCCCATTTAGAAATGAGAGTAATTATAGGGCCTACCTGAAGAGCTGCAGTGTGAATTAAATGAGGTAACCTATGAAAAGCACTTACTAGTAGCATACTGCCTGGCTCACAGGAAGTGGTACCAGTGATAGTTATGGTGACTACTTTAAAAAAAAAATTAACATTCCAGTCTGGTCGGTGTGGCTGCTCAGTTGTTGAGTGTCAACCTATGACCCAGGCGGTCACAGTTGGATTCCCGGTCAGGGCACATGCCCAGGTTGTGGTCTGATCCCCAGTGTGGGGCATGCAGGAGGCAGCCAATCAATGATTCTCTCCCATCATTGATGTTTCTATCTCTCTCTCCATTCCTCCCTGAAATCAATAAAAATGTATTTAAAAAATAAGAAATTAACTTTCCAATATTATCATTAATCTAGTTGTATGAGAGTAATTATACTCTCCAAATTATCTATATTATAAAAGGCCTGTGGCCCTAATGCCCTAATGATCAGAGACCAGTGCAGGTGGGCAGGGCTGCGAGCATGGCGAGGCCATGCGGTGGGTGGGGCCATGCGATTTTGTGCACTGGGCTTCTAGTTAAATATATAATGATGCTGGGGATGGCAATTGTATCCTTTTAATGATACTCAATAATTTAATGCTAGGCAATTCTTTCACTCTCTGAGATGAACTTCCTAACTTGGGGATCTCAAAATTGCTATGAGAGCTTGGCCCAGTAACAGGTCTCATGTATACTTCTAATGCTGATAACGCTGCAGCAACTTCATTAGCCTCATTTTGTACAGTGGGGAAGGCATCAGCTTTGCAGGCAGAGGAACTGGGGTGACTTTAGGCAACTTTTTATAATTGTCTAAGCCTCAATTTCCCTGCTTTAAGAGGGAGATAACAGTTTGAGACAAGAAAATATGATACGCTCCATGAGCTGTCAAATACTAAGAAATGTGAATGAATGCTCTTAAATAGTTTTATTAAATAGTTTTAAACACCAAGAGATGGATGTTTTTCCCTTTTTTTTTTACAATGAGAAGCTGAGGTCCAAACCATGTCCCCCTCCCCCGCCCCGGTACTTTTTATTCTTCTTTTTCTTTCTTTCATTTTTTTTTTTTTGTAAAATACACATAACATGAAAATTTCCCACTTTAACCATTTTTAAGTGTACAGTTTAGTGGCATTAAGAACATTCCCATTATTGTACAATCATATAATAATTCCTCCACTGAATTCTTTTCATCTTTAAAACTGAAACTCTATACCCATCTATATATATAAAACCCTAATATGCAAATAGACCAAACAGCAAAACAACTGAACAGTCACTATGATGTGTGCTGACCACCAGGGGGTGCATGTGGACTATGGCAGGCATTGGCAGCAGGTGGCAGAGCTCAGAACATGGTGGGCGTAGGCCACAGAGTGATGGTGGAGCAGGTAAGCAGGGGCACCAGATTAAGGTGGGGTGCTGGTTGCTGTCATGGGGTGAGCCTCTCTCTGGTGGTTACTGAGAATTCTTTGCTCCCGTGTGCTGCAGTCTTGCCTGGTGCTCACACCTGCTGCAGTGTTGGTCCTGCTTGCACCCGCTGCTGGCGCCCTGTGCTGGTCCTGAAAGCTCAGCGCCATCAGCGGGTGTGAGTGGTGGCTGCTGGCTCCGATTGCCCCTCAGGGCTTCTCCACCTACCCCTGCTCCTGAGGGGCAATCGGGGCTGGCAGCCGCCTCTCACATCCGCTGCCAATGCCAGTCCCACTCGGACCTACTGCTGGTGCCCAGGGCCAGTGCTGATTGCCCCTGAGGGCTTCTCCACCTCCCACTGCTCCTTAGGGGCGATCAAGGCAGCAACCGCCACTTGCGCCTGCTGCACCCACTGATGGCGCTGGCCCCAATTGCTGCTCTGCACCATCAGTGCATGGGAGTGGCAGCAGCGGGAGCAGGGCAGCAGTGGGAGGGGCTGTGCGGGAGCGCAGAGGATGGGTCAAGACCCGCCCCTGTGCCCACCACAGCCTCGAGGCCCACAGTTCCTTTCAAGGTGCATGAATTCATGCACTGGGCCCCTAGTTAAACAATAACTCCCCATTTCCTGCTCTCCCTAACCCCTAACAATCACATTCTACTTCTTTTCTCTATAATTTTGACTGTTCTAATTATTTCATATAACTGGAATCATATATTTGTCTTTTTGTGACTGGTTTATTTCATCTAAAATAATATCCTCAAGGTTCATCCCTATTGTAGCATATGTCAGACTATCCTTCCTTTTTAAGAATGAGTATATACATACATACATTGTATGTATATACCATATTTTGTAGACCCATTCATCCATTGATGTACACTTGGGTTGCTTCTCTATTTTAGCTACTGTGAATTATGCTGCTATGAACATGGGTGTACAAATATCTCATTGAGCCCCTGCTTTCAGTTCTTTTGGGGTATACACCCCGAACTGGAATTTCTGGACAATATGGTAATTCTATTTTTAATTCTTGAGGAACCACCACACTATTTTCTACAGTGGCTGCACCATTTTCATTTCTACCAACAAGGTTCCAATTGCCTCAAATCCTTGTCAACAATTGGCACATATACATATATTTTGATAGTTCCTATAATAATGGGTGTGAGATATCTCATTATATTTCTGATTTGCATTTTACCAATAATTGGAGGTACTGAGCATCTTTTCATGTCTTCATAGGCCATTTACATACCTTCTTTGGGAAAATGTCTATTCAAGTCCTTTACCTACCTTTCAAGTATGTTTTTATTGATTGTAGAGAGAGGAAGGGAGAGGGAGAAGAGAGATAGAGACATCAATGATGAGAGAGAATCATTGATTGGCTGCCTCTTGCACAACACCTACTGGGAATCGAGCCTGCTATTACGGCATGTGCTCTGACTGGGAATCGAACCAGCGACCTCTTGGCGCATGGGTCAATGCCCATTCAACTGAGCTAGACTGGTTTATTGATTGTAGAGAGAGGAAGGGAGAGGGAGAAGAGAGATAGAGACATCAATGATGAGAGAGAATCATTGATTGGCTGCCTCTTGCACAACACCTACTGGGAATCGAGCCTGCTATTACGGCATGTGCTCTGACTGGGAATCGAACCAGCGACCTCTTGGTGCATGGGTCAATGCCCATTCAACTGAGCTACACTGCCTGAACCATTTGCCTATTTTTGATTCAAGTTGTTTGTTTTGTTGTTGAGCTTTAGGAGTTCTCTAGATATTCTGGATATTAACCCCTTATCAGATATATGATAGGAAATATTTTGCTCATTCTGTGGGATGCTTTTTTGTTTTGTTCATGATGCCTTTTGAGGAAAATTTTTTCAGGCACTTGTAAGGGACTGCTCTAAGACCACAGGTAAATATGGGTAAGATTTGGGATCCTCTTAAACGATATATTGAACCATAGTTACTAAATAATACTTTCTGTGATGCTGACTTTTAAAATCAAGCGAATCCCCTCTCTTCCAAATTCTCTCCATACTCATTCATCTGCTCCTGTGTGGTACAGACCTAAGTGCATGTTCCCTGTAGATAATAATGTGATTTGAGTCAAGGAAGAGATGTGCCAGTTGCTCAGGGGGACTGACTCCCTTTCTACTTGCAAATCTTCAGGCAGCCTGCAGATGGTGCTAGAGCACTGTTACATAGGCAGTTTCCCAGCTGACAGCCAGAAGCTAAAGATTCTTTGCAAAAGGAGCACATGGATTTACTGGGAGAACTTAAAAACAGACTTCCAGCCCTAGCTGGTTTGGTTCAGTGGATAGAGCATATTCCTGCAAACTGAAGGGTCCTGGGTTTGATTCCAGTCAAGGGTACAAGCCCACGTTGCAGGATCGATCCCCAGTGGGGGTGTGTAGGAGGCAGTCGATCATCAGTGATTCTCTCTCATCACTGATGTTTCTATCTCTCTCTCCCTCTCTGAAATCAATAAAGACATATTAAAGCAAAAACAAAAACAAAAAACAGACTTCCCTCTAAAATTGTGGAGGGTCAGTGAAGAGACAGGAAAGATTAATTTGTTTCTAATTTCAACAAAAGGATGCTGCTAGCCCATGGCTCCCCAATGTTAGGTCCTCTCAGGCCTCTATTTAGAGAGGGGTTTATATTTGTAGTGTTAACAGCACAACTCCATTTGGAGATCTTCTTTAAGAAAATAAAAATACTCTCTCACATCCATGTTTCTCTCTCTGTCTCTTCCCTTCCCTCCTTCCACTCTCTCTAAAAGTCAATGGAAAAATATCTTTGGGTGAAATTTTTTTTTAAAAAAAGAAAGAAAAATAAACTGGATTACTTTGTAAATACTGGTTCTTTGCCTGTCCATTACATAAGGTGAAATTTGCCTTTATGTCTCCATCTCAAATACTTCCCCCAAATTATAAAAGGTCTCTGCACAACTATCCATCATTTTTCTTTTTCTTTTTGTTAATCCTCATCTGAGCAGGACATGCTCATGATGAGAGAGAGAGACAGAGAAAGAGAGAGAAATTGGTTGCTTCCTGTATGCACCCCAATGATTGGGGATTGAACCCACAACCTAGGTATGGGCCCTGACCTGGAATCAAACTCACAACCTTTTTGTGTATGGGGCGATGTTCCAACCAACTGAGGCACCTCGCGAGGGCTGTTTGTCTTTAAACTCACTGCCAGTGACTTAGGTCTTTTCATCTCTCACCTGGGTTACTGACGAAGCCTTCCACCTGATCTCTGCTTCTACCCTTAGGTTCTCCAATTCATCCTCTAAGGGGGATCTTTCTAAACTCTGCATCTGACCAGGTCCATTCAGCATCTCCATTATGCCTGCAGGAGAAGCCTGAGGTCTTTAGCAGGGCCTCAGACTCCCCAAGGCATGAGCCCGCCTACTCCCTGAAGCCCAGGTTCACAGCCTGCCATTCCCCATCTCATACAGTGCATTTCAGAATTATGTGTCTATAGAAGTTAGCTGACATACCATGCTGCTCTCACCTTTATTACTTTGCATGTTATTCCCTCTACCGAGAATGTCCTTCCCTGTCTTGTTCATCAAACAATTTCTTTTAAGCATTTAAAGTCAGCTAAGAGCTAACCTCCTCTCACCCCCAGGCTCCCATTCCTTAATTCCTTGGACAACTGTGTAGAACTTACCCTTTGTTCTGAAATGATCTTTGTGCGTAAATAAGATTGTGTCTTGCCGAAACCGGTTTGGCTCAGTGGATAGAGCCTCGGCCTGCGGACTGAAAGGTCCCAGGTTCGATTCTGGTCAAGGGCATGTACCTGGGTTGCGGGCACATCCCCAGTGGGAGATGTGCAGGAGGCAGCTGGTCGATGTTTCTCTCTCATCGAAGTTTCTAACTCTCTATCTCTCTCCCTTCCTCTCTGTAAAAAATCAATAAAATATATTTTTAAAAAAATGATTGTGTCTTATTCCCCTCGAAAGCTATGGCTAGTGAGCATAATGCCTTAAAGTAGAAGCTCAAGAAATTAGTGGTTTGCGACTGGGGTTAAAGTGCTGATCAAGGTCATGATGTAGCCTTCAATGCCAAGTGATGCAAAGGATAAAAGAATGGACAGAGGCTACTGTGTCCTTTGACAGAGATATAAGAGATCCATGTTTTAGAACCAAGAAGGGCAGATTTGCTGCTAATGACCTAGACAAAAGAGCATTGGCCTGACGTTCAGAAGTTTGTATCTGACCCCCAGGTCTGGCCCTACCTCATGATTGGAGGTAACTGAAAGTGACTCTAGCTCTCTGGGACTTAGTTTTACCAACTATTGAAGGAAAGGACTGGGTTACCTGACTGCCAAGGCTTGTTCCAGCCCTAGAGCTGCATGTTTACATGCTCTCGTTCCTGATCATTGTGCACATAAACCATAACTTACCTTTTATCCTCGAGTCTGGGAAACACAACTCTCCCAACTTTGCTCATTCTTGCCATCGCCTCCTACAAAAGAGAACATGGAGTTGGAAAGCTGAACCTAAAGTGAGGCTTGTCCCAGGCAAGGGATTCTAACTAGAATCCATTTCCCCTTAAGATATTCAGTTAGTGCCCTAACTGGTTTGGCTCAGTGGATAGAGCGTCAGCCTGCGGGCTGAAAGGTTCCAGGTTCGATTTCGGCCAAGGGTATGTACTTTGGTTGCGGGCACATCCCCAGTAGGAGGTATGCAGGAGGCAGCTGATCGATGTTTCTCTCTCATCGATGTTTCTAACTCTCTATCCCTTTCCCTTCCTCTCTGTGAAAAATCAATAAAATATATTTAAAAAAAGATATTCAGTTAGTCCTTTCCCCCCAACTTATTTTCTCTGGTAATGGGAATAAAACCCCAGTAAACACTACAAGTTATACCTATGAGCACACAGCCTAGGGTTAATAAAAGGCTGAATATTGGGGCCTTCAGGGCATAAACAGCCCAGAGGGTGAAGCTGTGTGACCGCTCGCAGGGAATGGTGGGAGACAATGACTTCTCCTTCCCATTGCCTGGACATCTGGGCTTAAGATGCAACATAAGCCACTGAGCACATTGTCCCCTTAACTCAGGACGACAATAACTGACTAGAACACACCTGGCCCCTGTACAGGAGGATAAACTATTTAAGGCTTCTTCAGTTCACCTTGGGCTTTCCCCCAGCAGCCTTTGAAACTGTGAGTACAGACATGGACCTCTGGGATGAGGCCATTCGACTTGAGTTCTGGACTCTGACTTTAGGACACTCTTGTATTTACAAGGGAACAATCAGCAGGCAGCCAGGGTCAGCATCTGGGTGGACATGTCTGGCGTGCACAGCATCAGCGTCAACCATAGATGGTGTTGGCTCCATGGTAGGAATGAAATGGTTCCGTTTCTTTGGGCAGTCTTCCAATGCTGTGAAAGCTTGGCAAAGTGAGGGGAATGGCCTGAACCCACACTTTGGAGTCCAGCAGACTTGACTAGGGAGATGGCGAGCAATAGCATGACACAGGTCCTCAGAAGAGGCCCTGTCTTGGAAGCAGCTGCTGAGGCCTTATTATTAAGGATGCAGTCACTCGGGGTCACATATGTACAGCTTATTATTCCGTATGTTTATTAATTACTCACTATGTAGCAGTCACTGTGTTAGGGACACACATTTGCATAAGACATTCTCTTTGTCCCAGAGACACTCACATGCTACCAGGGGAGGGGAAAACGTAAAAAGCTGATGACCACACAGAATGTCAGGGACCCTGTGTATCTTCAGAACATATCCAAGTGCCCATCCTTGCCGCCTTCCTGTGAATTTTACACACACACTCACTCACACACTTATTATTTACCATTACTTCCCTTCTCACGTGCCATGGATGCACTGGTTCATGGGTTCCTTATCTGCCTTCTCCACTCCCTGCCCGAACCAGAGTGTAACTATAGGAGGCCAGTGGCTTTTCTGTTTGCTTCTTAATATTCATAAAAGGTATCGAGCCCCTTCCATGTGCCAAGCACAGCACTTAATGTGTGTACATGGAATACAGAGAGAAAGAACACATGGGTCCCATCAGGTAACTCCCACAGAATGGAAAAGACATTTACCATGATCACAATGGTGTGGTAAACACGAGGTTGGAAGCAGATAAACTTCCTTTTAATGGCTATTCAGGGTTAGGAAACATGAAGGTTTCTTCCTCTGCTCATCACTTACACACATTTACACTCCGGCAAGGATGCTCTACCAACTTTTCCCCAAGAACAGCAAGAACATTCTGAACTAGTTACCTGCCCTGAACGGTTTAAAAAGTACACAGTGGGGGAGATCAGGGATGCTCAGAGCAACAAGCACATGGACAGCAGAAAAGAAATGGCAGCTTTAAGTAAGGAGATTTTAAAAGTTATAAAAAATTATTGAAAACGAAATCATGGTGAAAGGATAAAAACTAAAAAAGGGCAGTCCGGGGCCTTTTTGTGAAGGGGCAAACATCAAACACATCGTAGTGAGGTCACTGGCATTCCACTCCAGGAGGATGTTTTAAGAGCTCTGCCCACCCAGCATGTGTCAGGACGTTTTCCTTCCCAGGCGTAGTTCTGACTCCCCGACAGAATCCCTGTGTCTTGCTAAGACGGCCTCGGCAACCCCATGGCCAGCTTCCCCAGGCTGGGCTCAGCTTCAGACCACACTCCAGGACTGCCTTCCTGGGTGGAATCAGGAAACCTGCACCATAGTAGGTGCCCCATAAATGTCACTTCCCTTCCTGTGGACAAAAGGCAGGCCTGGAACTCTCTCATCCTTTCTTCATATCACCTCTGCTTGTTTTTAAAATAAGTTACTAAGAAACAAACACCAACAATAGAGACTTCAAAAGTTTAAAAAGAGGTGACTTTTTCTCAAAAAAGTACAGACTTAAGCACTGAACTCAGCTCAGGTGTCTACTCCACAGAGAAGAGTTTTTCTAACTCATCCCACTGCCTGCCTGCCTCCCTCCTAGATGGTGTTTTTTGCTCCCACAGCGGCTTGTGCTGCCAGCCATCAGAGCATGTATGACACGGCACCACAATTTCTTCTTAGCACATCCATCTCCCCAGCTAGACAGTGAGCTCCTTAAGACACGAGCTGCTATAATTATTTCTGCTGCCAAACTCAGCATTTGGGACAGCGTACACATTCGGGGAACGTATGAGATGAATGAACTCAAGGATCAGACATGTGAGAGAACACTTAAAATGGAAGATTTGGCTGAGATCTAAGGATGACAGATATAAGATACCAGAGTGAGCTGCAAACAGACCACCCTGAAGGATTTGCAAAAGGGGTGGTTGAGGACCCATGAATCAACTCTTAAATCTTTCGTCCACATGGAAGGTCAGGAGAAGAGCTGGATTTTTAGGAGACAACTATGGGTTTATTGTGCACCAGGCCTCGTTCTAGGGGAGGGGTGAGAAGAGTGTCCCCCTCACAAGTCAGGAGAGCAGGTTTCACCGAGACCAACAGGGACTCGGCCTGCCCCCGAGGTGGTAGAACCCTGAAATAAGTGTGGCTCCTGTTGGAAGGCAGGGCTGGCTGGCACGTCAACACAGAAGTGAAGGGCAGGTTGCACCAGGGTCAGCCAGCACAGTCACTATCTGTCAGACTCCAAAAGGCTGACTGTGTCCAGGCCCCGTGGCTCACTGTGAGAGGCTGCCATGGCCTGTCTTAGGTCCCACCGAACATGGACACCTAATGGGGCAGAGTCAACTTGAGAGATCTACTGGATTTCTCAGGAATTAGGAGAAGAGAAGCACATACTAGAACAGAACGGCATTAACCAAGACAAGATACTGTAAGTGAGAAGTTTCAGGAAGCGGAGGTCCTCCAACAAAATCTATGACAAAGCCTATAAACACCCATTAGGCTAAGAGAGCATACAGACCATTCATGACAATGCTGATTAGATAAGAACTTTCCCACACGCCCAACCTCTCTTCCCTGACCCCTCCGAGGAATCAGAAAAAAAGCGAATGTGCTGGGAACAAAGTGAATGAGGAAAGAAGGCTGACTGTAGCCCCCTTCTCTCCTGCAGCAGATCAGCCTGAGGAGTGCGGAGAGGTCGTATCTCCAGATGAAAATGGAAATGATGATGACGCTACATTTCTTTATATTCTCATTTCTGAATTTTGGCTATGTCTTACAACTTAAGAGACCATCAAACTTGTATTATCCAAGTGACTTTGTACGTATCTAAGAAATTAGTGCAACTATCAGAATTTTTAACCAGGGCAGAGAAAACAGCTGCAAAAACATAAAGGAGCCGTGGGAGTAAAAAAATACGTGTCTCTCAATTCTATCTCAAGAAGTTTGTTTGTTCTACGTGCAAGTTACATATGAAGGCACAATAAACATTGGGTCAGCGTGTATTAAAATGTGAACAGGTTCAAGAGCACGTGACATTTATTTTTCTTGTTCTTTTTTTGTGTGTTTTTGAAATTTTCTACCATGGCATATACTGATTTGATAATTGTAAGGAAAAAAAATACTGCGTTCTAAAAAATGGAAAGTTATGCTTATGGGCAGTCAAAGTGATTGGTGCTCAGCCTCCTCTCTCCTGGGAGGCAGGGCTCTCTGTGGGTCTTTGACATAGTAAGGAGAACGCCCAGAGAATCAGCGCTGTCATCAGAAATAGCACTGCTGAGTTTTCTAATTTCTCCAAATAATTAACATAAAACTGAAACCTCACGAACCCACTGGCTGCAATAAATCTGGAAATTACCACAGCATAACAATACGGAGTTATTATGGAAATGCTGACACGTGCTAAATATAGCCACCCCCCACAATATATTTCTGTTCAAAGGGGTCTATTTGAAGTTGGCCTCAAAATTCATACTTTTTGTCAGCAGGCAGGAGCCGGACAATCTTAATGTGCAGCACGCTACCCTCTTTGTTTGAGAGTCTAGACAGCACAATGAATGCAGTGACTTTTCTCTTTCCTTTCTGCCCACACAATGGGAGCTTTTTAAAAACAAAATATTTGGTAAAATCGCATTTTAATCACTTCTTTTCTTTCTCTCTCTAAGGCAGAGCTATAAATAAACCATGAAAGTTCACATTTGATCGTTACTTCTGAAAGCGAGTGGAGGGTCTCTGTGGGGAAAATAGGGGCCCTGTCCTGCGACCATGAAAGGAGGCATTCATGGGGTTTGACCCTTCCCCGCCTGGTCAGGGCCCAGCTACCAGTTTGCACACAGGGCTCACCACTTCTGGGAGCAGCGTTGGTGATCACCAGGCCTGTGTGGGTGCAGGAAACACCCAGATCTCATGCACTGTGGCCTGGTTTGGGAGCTACTGAAGGGCTTTAGGCTACACTAGTGTGAGTTACCCAGGGAAATGAAGTTAAGGAAAGGAAGGGGCTCTCAGCACCCATGGAGAAGGTGGGGATTCCCAAGTGGCAGGCACATTAACTTGGGGAGGGAGGATCCGGGATCATCTAGCCCTCCCCAGGGGAAGGGGAACAACAGACTTGGGGAGACTATGGGGGAGTCTAGACCTAGGCATCAAAGGGCAACACAGCTTGGCAGTGTCCAGAGACATGATCTACAGGGAATAACCAGGTCCTAGCACCATGAGAGCTAGACTGTGAGCTACCGTAGGGAGGAGTGAGGTCATCGTAGGTCTCATGCCCAGGTGACCCTCACTTATAGGCACTTGATTCCTGATAGCTCAGTAGCTAAAGGAAAAGGCAAGGGCTTTCATAACAGGGACAATGAAGATCTTCTAAGTGGTGTTCCTAAAATGGCCCGCAGGCACTCTAGGGAGAGCTCAAGGTAGGTGTTGCATTAGGATTCCGGAAGGAAGAAAGGATTGGAAGTGCCATTTATATGATTTTCAGTCTAAGGAAGTTACTTAAGCCTGGCCAGCCCTTAATATGCAGATTGTCACCAGATCCATTAGTTGGTCCAAACATCACACAGTCATGGGCCAGGTAAGATGTGAGTTTCTGAAGAGGGGCGTGGGAGCTCTCACCTCTATGTCCACAGCTCCAAGGGTTTGTTATGTGCTGTTCTTTACATGGCCTAGGGAGTCATAGGGATTATCTAGTTTATTTAAAGCAACCCTCACAAAATGGGCAACGGGCTGAAAAAGATTGGGTCTAAGGATTAAAGGTAATGTTGATAATTCAGATTCAACTAAATAAGAAAATGGTGCCCTGGCCAGGTGGCTCAGTTGGTTGGAGCATCATCCCATATACCAAAAGGTGGCAGATATGATTCCTGGTCAGGGTGTGTACGGGAGGAAACCAATCAATGTTGATGTTTCTCTCACATTGATGTCTCTCTCTCTTTCTTTCTTTCTCTCCCTTCTTCTCTCTCTAAAATCAATAAATGTATCCTTGGGAGGGGATTAAAAAAAAGAAGAAGAGAATGGAGATACTTTTATATTTGGTATTAGCTCTTTATACTATAAGGTAAAAACAATGAAGACCTAGTCAGATAAGAGCTGGGGGAAAAAAAATCAAAATTATCAAGAATACTGTCTGAGATATAGATACATAGGCACAAACAAAAGCATTTAGCAATCATCAAAAACATACCTGGCCTTCGATGTACAGTGCACCTTAAAATCCTGCATAATGGCCTTGACCGGTTTGGCTCAGTGGATAGAGCGTCGGCCTGAGGACCGAAGAGTCCCGGGTTCGAGTCTGGCCAAGGGCATGTGCCTTGGTTGCGGGCACATCCCCAGTGGGGGGTGTGCAGGAGGCAGCTGATAGATGTGTCTCTCTCATCGATGTTTCTAACTCTCTATCCCTCTCCCTTCCTCTCTGTAAAAAATCAATAAAATATATTTTTTAAAAAAATCCTGCATAATGTTAGCATGAACACAGCTGTGTTTCACCTGTTTTCATAGTGTATTGAATCCATAAGCACAGAACACATCTACGCCCATTCTTAAGTAAGTTTCCATGTATTGAAGACGCAAGCTCAACATGTTTTTAACTGATAGAGTGTATGACCAAGAAACATCTACTGGCACCTACTGACCTAGCAGACAACTTCCACGGCTGCTGCTGTGTTACTGGTTTAACCAGCACTCCCCAGTCCTAACTCTGTGCCACGCAGTGTGCTAATTGCTTTATGTACATGACCTTTTAAATCCTCAAAATGACTTTATGACACAGATGTTATCATTTATCTTCACTTTATGAATCAAGGAAGTAAATAGTATAAAATTGACCCAAGGTCATAAAGGCAATATGTAGTACAGGCAGAATTCAAGCCCATTTCTGACTCCAGGCCTTTGCTTAGCCCTCCATACAGGCCCCATAGTCCTTCCTGTACCTCATTGTAATTCGGAAGCCTCATGCTTGAGTCCCCTAAGCTTGAGTTCAAATCCCACTTCTGCTGCTAGTTAGCTGTGGGATCTCTTGTGTGAGAACGAGTGTGTGTGTGTGTGTGTGTGTGTGTGTGTGACATGCCAATACAATACATTGTACCTTTTTCAGAGATGCTGACACACAGCTCTGAGATACACGAACCTGCCGTCTTGAGGAACTCTGACTCATTTTACTGGAACAACAGGCTCACATGCTAATGTGTGGGCTGAGGCACATGACCCCTCCACAGAAAAACAGAGAGGATAGCAGTGTGATTTTCCTCCAACAAGCACTAAAAATGGCTAGTTGTTCTTTTAGTTAATTTTGTTTTTATTTTTGACACAGTCATCTTTTGACCCACATCTGGTATTCTGTGCAACCTCCGTGCACTGGAAACAATAATGTCAATTAGTGGGAGAAGTCTTCATCATTAATCATGATAAGAAGACTCAACACCTCCATTATAATTTTAAATCCCATCTATCTACCCACCTACCTACCTACATATACACGCATATATTTTGTTTAGGGTGTTGATTACATGGGGGTACACATTTCAAATTTCATCAAAATGTACATTTAAGATCTATATATTTCACTTTATGCATAATATATTTCAATTTAAAAATGATAAAAGAAAAAACATCCTATATGTGTCTAATATATATGTTGGTGTATCCACATTTTATTTATTTTTTAGTTATATGCCTACCAAATGGGAATAGAAATTTAAATGCCCAGTTTTCTAATCTTGATGCTAAAATATACTTCAAATTAGTCTCTTGATCATAAAGGAGTGGAAGCTCTCGAATTCTGCAGGAAATGGAAATGCTAGTGGAAAGATATTGAGTTTCAGAAATAAAAGGGTTAGGGTAGTATCTGGGCTCTGCTACTTACTGGATGTGTGAACTAAGCCTCAGTTTTTCCATTTATAAAGTGGGAGTAATAGTATCTACTCATAGCATTGTTGAAAACCCCAGTATCCGACTCTCTGACTACCACTTCCCACTGGTCCCCAAACTGGCATTCTCATAGCAGTCAGGGCCCCTCAGGGTGGTTTTCAGGGAGAGACAAAATGATAGGCTCTGACTGAATCAGATAGACTGCCAGGGGGTAAAGTTGGGCTGTATCAGTCACTAGCTGTATTATCACAGACAAACTATTTAACTTCTTTATGCCTGTTTCCTTTCATAAAGATGGAGATAATAATAGTATGCCTCTTGTAGGACTTCTGGTAGGATCATGTGAGTTACTGCAGGTAAACACACTCAGAACAGAGCCAGCAGGAAGTAAATACTCCATAAATTTTGCATATTTATTAGCATGCAAGCTCCATGTGGCCAGGGGTTCTTATTTGATTCATTTACTGCACTAAGAACTGAGCCTGGCCAGAATGGGCCATTCATAAATATTGGTTGAATCAATCAGTAAATGAGGTGAGTTAAAGTTTATCCTTTTGGGATGTTTTTAACCACAATACTTCTGACTCCAATGTATGGGGGTTTTTCCTCAGACCAATCAATTCTCTAAATCTCCAGACAACTGGCTGTCCTACAATCAATTTAATTTGGAAACTAACTACCTGGAGTAGCATCAGACTCCACAGGTTTAAGAACTCAGTCCCACAAGACTGCAGATGTCATTAGCAAGCCCAGGCCTCCCATACTTCTGCTGGACCAGCTGTACTAATAAATAGGAGGTTCCCATGACCAGCCTTCCCATCTTAGATTTGATGACTAGAACGGCTCACAGAACTCAGGGAAGCAGTTTGCTTACTATTACCAGTTTACTTTAAAGGACACAACTCTGGAACAGTCAAATAAAAGAGACACATAGGACAAGCTATGGGGTGTGGAGTGTCCATTCCAAATCCCGTGGCTTAGTGGTTTTTATGGAGGTTTCATGACAAAGCAGGATTGATTAAATTATCGGCTTTGGTGATTCACTCGCTCTCCAGCCCCTCTACCTCCCTGGTGGTCAGGGGGTGATGCTGAAAGTTCCAACCTCTCTTTAATCAGGCCTTGGCCTTTCCAGCAACCAACCCCCATGATGAAGCTACTACCTAAGGTCCCCTGCCACCAGTCTTCTCATCAGCATATAAAATACATTCTTTCCACTTGAGAGATTCCACGGGTTTCAGGAATCAGGGACAAAGATCAAACATTTGAACTTTGTTCTATAAGAGTCTCTCATCCCTAAAAACTACAATGGACTTCCCCTGGTTTCTGAATGAAATTCAAATTTTGCAGGATAGCCTAGAACTTCAAGATGGAGCTTGTGACAATGTTTCCAACCTCATATAATGTCCTGTTCACTGTGCTCAACATGCTAGAGATACACTGGCCACCTTGCTGTTGGTTACATGCACATGTCAAGCTTGCTCCTGCCCAGGGCCTTCCTGCTTCTCTCAGGAACCCTCCTCTCCTGGACCTCTGACTGTCTAGCTTTTTTATATGATTTAGGGCCTTTTCAAATATAATCGCTATGAGGCCACCATTGGCCACTCCTAGCTGAAATGGTCCACTTCTCCCAAATGCTCTTTTTCCCATCATTTCACTTTCTTGTCTTTATTATCCTTCATAGCACGTACCATGACCTGAGCATCTATCCCTAGTTCACTTGTATCTTTGTTGATTGTCTCCTTCCTCACCTCTACTCGTCCTTCCATGGAGGCAGGGTCCTTGGATTTCTTATTTTTTGATGTAGCCCAAGCTTTTATCACAGCCTTAGTTAAACATCAGCTGGAAGTACAAACTTATTGAATGCCCACTGGAGCGGCACTATGTATCTGCATCTTGCCTCATCTGATGTTCACAAGCATTTGGTGACAGAGGCCTTATTACCTAATTTGGACTAAGGAAACAGAGGCTCAAAGAGGTTAAGTGACTTGCCTAAACCAGAAATGGGTGAGGTAGGATTTGAAATGTGCTTTAACTCATGAATAAGACCAGGCCCATTCCTTGAGGAGTGTGCAACCAACAGGAAGATCTCTAGTGCGTGACTAGAGATCTGATGACTTCAGAGCCCTGCAAGACCCTAAAAGCTAGCTTTTCCCGCTGTTAGACAAAGTTAATCATCGTCATGATATTGTGCTTACAGGGGTAGGAAGGTGCATTCATTGACATATGGAAAGACTGTTCACATTAATTTTAGAAAGACAATTACTGCCAGCTGTATGACCCTGAGTGAGACCCTTCCCCTCCCTGGGACTCACTTTCCTTATCAGTAAAATGAAGGGGTTGGATTAAACTATTTCTAAAGGCTTTGCCAACTCTACAACCTGTTGGTTTCATGCACATGTCTTTTTTAAGTTAACTCTCAGTTAACAAGGGAACCAGTGACTCCCAATAGCACACTGCATTAGGGTTTTATTAGGCCCACTCTGCGAGAGAATATACCCCACTGTGTTTCTGCAGCAAAGTACAGTTTCATTACAATCCAGTCACAGAGAACGTGGCACTGGGGGCAGCAAAAATAAGGATTCTTGCTAAAAGCATCAGACAGATTACAGACTCCCAACCTGCAAGCTATCACCCATCTAATAATCTACTGTTGATTGAAAATAAATGGTCCTAGCCACATGCCTGTCTGAAAAGGCATAAAGTACTGCAGAAAGCTGGAGAAGAAATAATAATAGCAATCGCTCAACAACAGTAATCATGGTAGCTAACATTTACTGAGTACTTACTATGGCCCAGGACTGTATTAAATACTTTATCTACTTTATGTCCCTGATGAAAGATGAGGAAATCACATGTATTTGGAACCTGTACGCTTAACCACGCACTATGGAACAAAGGCTTTGGTGATATACATGCCATGATTCAAATCCTAGCTCTGCCACTTAATACTCCGTCCCTCAATTTATTCATTTTGAAAAGGGACTTAAATACCTATTTCATAGGCCTGCTGTGTGGACTAATGCTTACAAGGATAGCTATTATTATTATTATTACTATTACTAATTACCTACCAACTGAAACAAACCTTATTTTCCCAGAAAGTTTATCAAAAGCTATATGTGCCCTGGCTGGTGTGGCTCACTTGGTTCATGTCGTCCCATGCACTGAAAGATTGCAAGGATTCCCTGGCCAGGGCACATATCTGGGTTTGCAGGTTCAATCCCAGGCCGGGGCTTGTTTGGGAGGCAACTGATCGATGTTTCTTTCTCACATCTCTCTCTCTCTGTCTGTCTCTCTCTCTTTCTCTCTCTCTCTCTTCCTCTCCCTTCTTCTCACTCTACAATGAATAATAACACATTAAGGAAAAAAACAAACAAACTAAGACTTCCCATGCATATGCTTGAGTGTCAATATTTCCAAGGCTCTCATGATCATTTCCAGACTATTGTTCTTCCATCTGCAAGCAAACACCCTGCTCCTCTGAGTTTGACACCACTCAATGATGGAGATACCATCATACCTACCTCCCTGCTGTCATCATCAGCCTCTTGCTCACATTCCTATGTTAAATGAGACCAAGGCCTAGGCTGAAGTCTCCCTATCCACCTGGAGGTGTGTCATTATCACAGAAGATCTCAGCATCTCTTTACAAGGCCCATCCAATGCTGAATCTCACTGGTTACGAAATATTTCTCACTCCAGGAACTCTAGTCTCCACTTTACTTCAGCACTCACTCTCCAGCTACACCCTGAAACTGGTCATCACTGAGAGGGCTACACTTATGTCTATTCCAATATTCTAATAGCCACTTTCTGAATTAGTCCAATTTTCGAATTTGCCCCAGCATTCTTACCCAATGCCTTCCCCCACCTCATGGTGATCTCCAGAACCTCAGTTCGCCCTTTTCTTTCAATCCCTATACGACTTCCTGCTCAAACTTCTTCCATAGCTGGAATAGAATGTACTATCTATTTCATCAAACACACCAACAAACAAGAATCACCACTAATGCCCTCTTAGTTGCCAAATTCAACTGGTATCTCTCATTCACAAAAAAGTCATTTAGCCAAGATATGCTTCATTTATGGATGTACGGGAGACACTTTGTTTAAGATGGAGCAGGCCATTGGGAGACTGCAACTAGAGAATGCACAACATCCCAGAAGCTCTCAGAGGCTGAACACCTTGGACATTTATGCGGCTTGCTTCAAAGTTAATTCCAAACTCGCAAGATTCTTTGGCCAGCAGATGTGGAACTATAACTGGCAGCAAGGAATCAAAATGTAATGGTATTAAAACAGTGCATAATGATTGAGCTGCAAGGGATGTTGGCTAATCACTAGGGTCAGTTTATTGGGTGTCTTAGGTTGGTAAATAAGCAAATTATCTAAGACACAGTCCATCCATCCATCCATCCATCCATCCATCCATCCATCCACCCATCCCTCCCTCCCTCCTTCTGCACTCCTTAAAGCTCCCTGCTTTGGGTTTCCAACTCTCCTAGGCCAGAGTCACATGAGAGGTAGGGCTTGGACACCCTGATCTCACATTTAGGGCTGACCTTAGATTTGCTTACAGAACAGAAGTCCCTCTGGCTAAGCCAGAATTTATTTTAAACCTACTTCAGGAGGGAAAAGACAAACAGAGAGGTTGAATCTGAATCCAAGAGTTGGGGAGGCCAAGGAAAATACCAAAGCCCCAAAACAAGGGAAAGGCTGGAAGGCAACTGTGAAGCCACCATGGTAGGGAGGAAGCAGAGGTCAGACAGAGAGAGGGAAAGGTATGGAATGCAAGTCCAGGATAGGCCATTGTGGCTCCTTTTAAATTGATTGATAGTCTTTTCTGTACTCCCAAAGCCCTTTGGTTTCCCTCTACCTTAGCACTTAGTGCACAGTAGGATAAATGTCTGTTTACTGATATGTCTCCCCAACTAGACTGTGAGATCTAATGGCCTCTATATTCCCAGCAACTGATATAATGTGACCCTTCTATACACGCTGAGAAATGAAAGAATGAATGAGTAGATGCATGGATGAATGAATCAGGGTGTGATATCTATAGAAAGCAATGTTGGGATCTCTCTCATTTGCTCTTTTTGGAATTTCCTAACTGTTAGGTCAACAAATTCATTGTCGGGTGTCAGGCAATCAAGATCATGGACTCTAGATTTCCTAGACTGAAACTCTGGCTCTTCTACCTGAATGGCTCGAGCTATTGGTACCTTTTGGGCTAATTTCTTTGTGTCTTAGTTTACTTATCTGTACAATAGAACTAAGAGAAAGAATTATTCAGTGATTGAGAAAATGCATGCAAACCGTCAAATTAGTGTTGATAGCATTAAAATTTGCGTTACTTTTATTGTTGTAATTATTATATCCAACTCCTCGCCTCCCTGCCCCTCCCCCACATGGCCCAGCACTACCTAGGATCTTGTAATGTTCTCTTGAGTGCTGCTATTTAAAGACAGCACTTCCTAATCTTGTGCTACACATGACATGCTGCCTGGGCAGGGGAGTGATAAGGAGCATGGAATGAAGGCACCATTCAACACTGAACACCAGCTGATGCCTCTGTTTAATGAGGGGAAGGAAGATGAACAATGGACAGAATGGGGGCTGCAGGGAATGAAATTGGTAGGAGCTTCTAGTTTTAGAAACAGGGAGTTTATTACAGAGTTGGACTTCCAGGCCTTTTACCTAAAACAAACACAGAAAACAACAACTCTGCCAGCTGTGTTTATGAATATGAGCTTGCTCTGGATTTCACAAGACACAGGGAATTCAGTCTACTTCCCTCTGGTTACTAAATTATAGACAAGCACATGATGTCCTGGAAAGGGAACTGATCTGGGAATCAGGAGGCACCGATCTTGGATTAGTCTTAGTCTGGGCTCTGTGATTTTGAATAAGTTGCTTCCTTTCTTTGGCTCCCAATTTCCTCTTCTCCAAAATGGGAAGTTTGAGCCAGATTATGCATAAAACCGTCAGTTATTGAGTACCTATGGTATGCCAGGCACACATCAGTGAACCTGACCACATTGGGGAACCTGACAGCTCTGACCCCTGACCTCCTGGAACTCCAAGGCCACTGAGGAAATACAGGTGTGATTGGAGAGTCTCAGAGGGAGACCAGACTAGACTGGGGACTTAGGCAATGGGATATGGAGGAACTTCTGCGAATAGGTGGAGCATTTCTTACATTTTAACAAACGTGAGGGTCATTTGCTTTATGCAAAACACCATGCTAGGAACTAATTGATACAGGGCAGGTATTACCCCCATTTTACAGAGAAGGAAGACAAGGCTCAGGAAAAGTAAGAAAACTGCTCAGGGCCACAAGCTGCTAAGAGGATGGGCAGGTTCCAAGCCCTGGTCCTTCTGTCTCAGGAAGCTCACAAACCTTCACACTAAACTGAGCCTGAAGTACACTCCAGGAAAAGAAATCAAGATGACTGCTTACAAAACAAGAACTAGGTCTCATCCTCTTTCATTCATGCAGTATGCAGAAGAGGGGATGTCTCTCTTGGGTTACACCCCATAGGCACCTCCGCTCAGGAGCTGAGAGGAGGGAAGACACGTGCTGGGGCCTTGCGGACTGAGCTGTAAGACTGGAAACCCAGTGCCAGAAGCATAGGAGGAAACAGAACGAGGGAAAGCAGGTATGGTGGGGTGTCAGTGTCAACCCACCCCCAGCCTCTGGGTTTGCGATGAGCACACTGAGGACTGGAGCGGATATCGAACTTGTCTGAATTCATACCACCTACCAATGGAGAGAAAGCCCCCATACCCAGGCCTCTTCCCTAGGACCACCCAAATCAAGTGAGCCTCCTCCGTTCAAAAAGAAGAACCGCCGAGAACCGTAATTCTGTGCCCATCTCAGAGCCACCCCAGGCTATGCTAAAGGAATGGGCACTGCAGAAACGTTCTCACGAAAACTCCCAGCTGAACACACAAAGCAGCGGGCCTCCAGGGAACAGTGTGAGGATTGTCTGCAGGGATCTATGCTGCTGAGGTTACAAAAATCACAATATATGAATAGAAGAACATATGGAAGACATCAGCAAAGCCCTCGCCTTCTTCCCATATGTAAACTCGGCCTTCGCTTAAAGTCATTAAGCAAACACAGATGCAGCCAAGCCAGGCACCAGATGGCAAACGAGAGTTGGAATAAAAGGTAAAAAAAAAAAAAAAAAAGCTTTTGCTGTTTATTCAAAACTGGGAAGGAAGCCACGATCTAAAATGTCGCGGTTTCCGCAGAATGGTCACCTAGGGTCACCAGGACCCCAAAGTGACCAAAACATAACAACCAAGAAACCCAAGGACAATCATGGCTGGGAAACTGGAGGGAACCCTCTTCTGTTTTCTGTGATTGGAAGACAGTGTAGGGAGAAAAGATAATTTGGGGAATGGAAGCAGTGGTTCAGTCCTAGAAGGCACGGAGAGGGACGGGAGTGTGGGGGGATCTGCTTCTGCTGAGCATGTACACGTGCCAGGAGCTTTGCATCCTTGGTTTGTCTCATCCTCACAACTACCCAGTAGGCACTGGCCCATTTTACAAATGAGGAGATGCCATCAGTAGCCCAAGAGAGAGCTTAGACTCCAAGGTCCCACCACAGGAATCCCAACCTAGCTGTTTCCAGTGCTCCCTGTGCACTGTTCCCAGCTCTGCAACTCTGATTTCTAATCTTTGACCATCTTGTCAACCATAGAATATCTGACCCAGAAAATAGTCCCTAAAAGATTCCTTTCAGCCCATAATCACTGAGCATTTGCCATGTGCCATGCCCCTGGGAATACCCAGGGATCATATCTAAGTACCAGACATCCAGGAAGCCCCATGGCACTCTCTCCCACTTCTGCTCACACCACTGGGGATCAAACCCGCAACCGAGGCATGTGCTCTGACCAGGAATTGAATCGGCAACCTTTTGGTGCACAGAATGATGTTCAACTGAGTCACGCAGGCTGAGCAAAGCAAGTCTCTTATATTTGGTTACCTCTGTGTCCAGTGGCTTCAGGGGTGGCCTGTGACAGTGCTGAGAGTGCCTCAGAGGAGGAAAGTGACAATACTCAGAGAAGACCACAAAATCAAGTGATGTCAAAGCTAGGACTACACTCAGGACTCGGGACTCCCAGGCTGCACGTCTTTCCCACAAGCTGAAGAAGGGTAGGGAGAAAGTGGAGGGCTGGTAAGTAGAAGGGGCCAGGAATGTGTGTGGGGCGGGGGAGAGTGAGTGGAGCTCTTTTAGTGAATGTCCTCAAATCACTCTCAAATTCCTAAGGGGTTCTCCCCCACCTGCCCGCCACCCCCACCTTGCATCATCTGTTCCTGGGAGAATGAAACCCAAAAGAACAAAAATTATTTGAAAGAATGTTTTTGGATATGGCCAGACAGAAAGGTGAGGCTGTGTTTGGTAGCTTGGGCAGAAAATCGTTGCTAGTGTATTTGCATAAATCAAATGAATCTCTGCCAGACAATCAAAAATAATGTGTCAAGTTAGGAGAAAGAACAGAATAAGAAATTATCTTGTCCACAGCCTCCTCCTGGGCCCTCTCTGCTTGCAAGAGCAGCATGGCTCGGACAGCTGTCTCGTTAGACCCTCCCTATGTTGGACCCTCTGAATGTGGGAGATGAGGGTTCTCTCCTCCCCCAGGCTGTTCCAGGGCATGAAGGCCAGGGAGGGTCCCAGCATTCCTGAGCTGCACTGCCTCACAGGATTTATGGTACATGTGCATGTATAGTATGGTATGCATGATATGCATGCGTGATATGTATATGTGTATGCGTGCATGTAAGTAAGCAGCCTGTATGTTATGGCTTAGCTGGCATTCAGAGGGTGTGCAGACTTTCCCTAGGTGGAGGATCGGCAGATGCATCCAGCAGAGGCGAGAACCACGTGGAGGAAGGGAAAGCGACACACCGAGGAATGATGCCAATGTGGTTGGAGCAGATAGAGCGGGGGCAGATGTGGATAAGACAGCTGAGAGGCAGGAATGGGCCACGGCACTGGGACCTGGGAGCTCTGGGAAACCAGACGTGCCACCCCCAGCTGCTCTGCCACATCCAGCCTGCGGGGCCAGGAGCAGAGGTCCAGGGGAAGGTGAGGGCGCACTGACGGACGAGGCAGGTGCACACAGATGTGGCAGGTGCTCAGGAGGCTTTGGTGATGACCGATGGGGATGCTAGGGAGAAGGCTGTCAGAAATACTAAAGAACTTTTAGATTTTGTGGCTTAGGCATCTGGCTCACTTAGGTAGAAGGACAGTGAGGATTGGTGCTTAGAGCTGTTTGCATAGAGCCAGCTTATCCAGGGTCCGTGGGTAACAGGAGAGAGAGAGACAGAGCCTCAGCCTGGGCCCCTCCTGCTCAGAGCACAGTAGCTACCAGGAAAGAACATAAAGAGAAACAATGTTGCAAAGGTTCCTCACAGACCTGGCCAAAGCTTACATCAGCCGGTCATGTGGGTTGTAAGCTCCATTATTCAGTAAGAAATGGATTTGTCCCTGTAAGTGCTGCAAGATCTGACACTTACACCTGAGATGTGAAGACACTTTCCCCCACCTCTTTTTAAGCAGCAGAAGCTCTGACAACCTGGGATGTAAGTGCAGCCTCTGGGCACCCACCACAGTGTGTGCGGCTCACAGCTTTCCACAGGGGCACCTCCGTTTTCTCAAGGTGGCGAGGAGGGGATGGAAGGAAATGGGTGTGAAAATGGGTGTCAAGAAAGAGGCCCTGAGGCCATGGAAACATACCAGGACCGCTGTGCACAGACATCTTGGAGCAAGAAACTGGTGCGGGGAACCATAGCAGCCTTTATGTGGGTGTGCATGGGGTAGAGGGCTCCATGGGAACCGTGTGCAGGATGCGGATGGGGAACTCAAGGGGCACTTAGCAGCTTTTCAAGTCTGGAATGGAGATGGGGAGGCCCATTTAAATAAGAAACTAGATGGGAATTTCTTCCACTTCCCTCTCTCACTCATCCCCACCAGATTCCTCCTCGGGGAATAGGTCTCACTCCTGCCCTTGTGGAGGAGACGGAAATGGAAAAGAGAACCCCACCACTCATGAAGCGCACACCAGTGGCAATGGCTGGCATTTGCAGTGCCCTATGTGTTTGGCACCATAGTCAGAGTACACACCTTATCTCAGCAATATTCGCAGCAACCTCAAAAGATGGATATTATCATTATTATCCCTATTTTCTGGTGGGGGGGATAGAGGTGAACAGAAGGTGAGGAACTTGCCCAAGATCACCCAAGATTCAAGGTGGTAGAACCAGGATTCAAAGCCAGGTAGAAGAATCCATTTGCTTAACTGAGTGGTGTACCAAAGGCAGGCTGGTGGCAGCTGTTCACACAAGGTGTGGGCATTGGGGATGATAAATGTTTACACATTTATTATGTTTAACAAGAAGGGATTAGGGGATAGTCACCATTCTAGAGGGAATCTTCATCATATCAACTATCTACATGGGGAAGTCTAGGGAGAGGCCCCAAAGAGGAGGGCCGGGTGTGGGAGAGATAAGTGTTGACAGAGGGAGCGAGAAGCAAAAAGCTACTATGCAGCCTTTGATATCTTATGGAGAGAGAGGACAGATTCCAAGGAGGGAGGGCTTTGGAAGTATTTTTACTTTTCCCCAATAATCTTCTTTTCCTGTCTCTCTGCCCCTCTCTCCCTGCCTCCATCTCTCTTTCCTTCTTCCTCCTTCCCTTCATGTACTTTACTGAACATCTACTATGTGCTGATCATGATCTTAGGTTCAGGCAGTCACTGGTGAACAAAAGCATGATCCCTATCCTTGGGAAACTTCGAGCCTTGTGGAGGAGATATTAAACAAATATTCACACAGATAGCTACAATGATGCTTTACACTATGTACTGTGGAGTGGAAGCACAAAGGGCTACAGCCTATTGTGTGAGGAACACTAGCTGAGATTGATGGGATTGGGGGATACTTCCCTCTGGGAGTGACATTTAAGCTCAGGGATGAAGGAAGAGGAGGACTTAGGTCAAGAAAAGAGTTGGTGCCTAGGGTGGAGGGGTAGCATTACAGCCAAGGGGATAAAAATAATAATAACAATGATAACAGCGATGACAATAACAACAGATAAAACTTACTGAGCAGTTATGTGCCAGTCACTATTCTAAAGATTGAAAAGCTATTCATTTAAAAATAAGCAAATAAAAAGAAAAGCTATTCATTTAATCCTCACATCAATTCTATGAATTAATTACAGTTATTGTCCCCAGTTATCAGATAAAAATTAGGCACAGAGAAGTGAGGCAATTTTCCCAAGATCACACAGCTGGGAGGTACAGAAAGCAAGATAAAACTCAGGTTAATCTGACTCCAGGGAAGAAAGGCCTGCAGAGGAAATGAACCCTGTGGTGAGTTCTAAATTCACACCTCCACCGGGCCCTCTCTGCTTGCAAGCCCACATTTATTTTTCTTTCTCGCACATTTCCTAAATTCAAGGGTAGAAATCCATGGCAGGAGTTCCAGGGGGTGAACCCGGCATTTTCCCGTGCCCTGTCTGGTTCCAGTGAAAAGCAAGCAGGCATGGGGCATGAGGCCGGTTGGGAGAATACTGCAGGGGTCTAAGTTAGAATAACAGTTTGCATGAAATGTCCAATAAAATAACCAACCAGCTCAACTTCTGAATGCCTTCCTTCCCTTCACGTCTCTTTCCTCTGGTTCCCTTGCCCTCTCTGTCCTCCCACGTTGCACCTTTCAGCAGAAGGTGGAGGTCACAGTGATAGGACCCCTACCCCGTTCCCTTTGCCAACCTGCAGACAGGTCCTGGCACCCCTTCCTCTCCTCTGGGGTACCCTTCCTTCTCCCTGACCTGGGATCATCCTCTTCCAGGCCTGCACGTGGGGAGGGAGCAACTGCTGCTATCTAGAACAACTCCCAGGTGTTCTCCCAAGTTTTCTCAAGTGTTTCTGAGTGTCAATGCCCCCAATTAGTTAAAATAGGAAGGGAGGTGGTAAACAGAGGAGCAAAAGAGAAGCCTAATTTTAGCTGTCGTCAAAAGGACTTCCCTTAAAGACATTGTGATCTCAGAATACTCAGCCAAGCACATGTGGACACTGCAGGGACAGGCTTAAGAAAGCTACAGGGGAGCATTCAAAGGCCAAGTGGGGCAGCCCCTGCCTTCCCGTTTGGCTGGATCGAACGGGAAGGGAATGAAAACGAGACTGAATTTACTATGTTGAGTGTGCGTCCACTCAACAATGCATGGCCCCCTTCCAGCCCCGGATTGCCCTCATTTTACAGATGAGGAAACTGAGGTTCGGTCAAGTTGAAGTTACTCTGTCTGAGACGATACAGCTGACCCGAGAGCAGGGATTTAAACCTGGGTCTCTCTGGCTTCCC
>NW_006294339.1:7308448-7311968 GCF_000327345.1 Myotis davidii | reverse complement strand
CGGGCCGGATCTGGGCCGTAGTTTGCCCATGGCTGGTCTAGCAGGAAGAAGATGGGGTCCTGAATCCAGGACAGATGGGGCACTGGGCAGACAGCTTCAGCAAAGCTTCGGGGCAGAGCCTCAGAGCAAAAATCCAGAGGCTGCTGGCTCTCAGAACACTCAGCAGCATCACTGTAGGACCTGGCATGGACCACTCAGGGCCTTGACATTTTCCCAGCCTGAAATCCCTCCCAGGCCTCACAAGACGTGCTGCAGGAAGGGCCAGGCTGCCACTGGCAATTTACAGGTAGATAAATCATGTGGTGAAGGCCCCCCCACCCCTCACTCCAGCAACAAAGACCCCTGCTTTCTGCAATCAAAGAAGATGCAGTCTTGGGCAAAGGAATCTGAACTGGCTAATTCCCCCGCCTTCTTAAGGTTACGGTGGAATCTGGGCGCCTTCAGAAAACAGGCCACCTGGTAGGACTCATCATGTCAACTTCCTTCATCTCAGTTCAAGCTTAAAAGGCCTCTTCACGGGGAAGCTCCCCAGTGAGGTTTTCCACGCACATCTGGAGACTCTCCACAATGGGCCTTTGAAGGGGCCTGAAGCATTCCGGGAAGTCCGCCTCGCTGGGCTGGAGTTTAAAGAGCAGAAGCCCACATTTATTTTTCTTTCCCGCCTCCTTTGACAAAACTCCCCCCCAACCACCACTCCACCACCCCTCCTGCCCGGTGGTTTGTGGGCATTTGCAAAGCAGCCCTGATGTTCAGCTCACGACTTCCAGGGCTGCAGTCTTTATAGCAAAGCAACAATGAAGCAAAGTCTGAGGCAGCACAGGGACCAGAAAGATCTGTTTATGGGTTTGGCTCCTCCACCAGACCCTGAGTCGTGCTTTAGTCATCATGTGGCAGAAAGAAAGAGGACTGTGGACTCAAACGGCATTGTTCCATCACTCAGCACTGGTGACATTTTGTCAAGTCACTTAAATGTTCTGTTCTTTGAAATGAGTTCATAGTGCCTGCCTTGTATGGACTCTGAAACGTTACATGAGCTGGGTGAAAAAACCACATGGCACACTGTTCAACATGGACTTTGCAGGGTTATGCTGTCCCCTCTGCCAGCTCATCCTTCCTCACATAGGCCAGCAGCTACTCATTCTGGACAATGCAACCCAGTGATGGTCTCCTCCTCTGGTGATGTCTGACCCCCTCCTGCTGAGGCCAGTCTATGTGCATGTCTTCAATGACTCAATGCCCCCATCCTCCAATCCATAGTTCACTGTTACTTCCATTTAATGCACATGCCCACCATTCCCTCTCCCACCACGGTAACAACTGTAGACACATGAGGTCGTTCATTTTCAGGGATTCTCCATACCAGGCACAATGCCTAGTATATTGATGTGCTCAGTATCAACTGACTAATACATTTAGCAAATATTTATTAAGCACCTATTACTCTCTGAGTCAAGTACTATTCTAATTACTTAAGATATAGTAGTAACTAAAATAGACACAGCCCTGCTTTCATAAGTTCACATCCTTGTAAGAAAATCAGGGAATGCATTAAGGGATCTAGAGAGTAACATATAAAGAGTATAAAGGTCATTACTCTTGTTCTTACAACAAGGAAACAGCCACCTAACTGAAAATCACCGATGTTGCCTGGACTATTTTTTGGAGAGCTGAGGTTACAGGGAAAACCACCACCCTGAGACCTGGAGAGACAGCAGGACCCACAGTCACAGTTGGGTCTCCTTGCCTAGAGCAGAAGCCACTGGAGCCACACACTTGCCAGGACACGTAAGTGGTCACTTCGATGAAGTGCTGGGGCTTAGGGTAGACCAGCATGAGACTGCGACACTTCTGGGGCTGCAGTTGTGGTGGAGGGGCCCATACTTTCATGAGTTTTACTTCAAGGAATCTTACCAGGTTCTCATGGAAGAGGCGAGAATCATCCCCCTTTGCTCTTGCTGGGGCGGGGGGGGGGAGGGGGGTAGATGTCAGAGAGTTCTCTGTAACAAAGGCCTGCTCTTCAGAGTAGAAGACTTTCCCAGAGCCTTATCCCACCCAAGGGAGGACAGCTCTCCAACTCTAGGCCCTTGTAGCTTTCCTGTTTCACCACAGATGGAGGGGAAAGGTAAGAAACGCCTGTGAAGGTCATAGCCCAAGGATGCAGGTTCACTAAGAGCTAAGATTTAATCAAAATATTATAGAGGGCTCTCCCTTCTCCACCTTGTAAAACCACACTAACAGGGCTCCAGTGTAATAATAATGGATTGCAGGTGAAAGCTGTAAGAGGCAGACTCACTCTGGGGAGGAGTTC
This sequence comes from Myotis davidii, assembly GCF_000327345.1. NCBI lineage: Eukaryota > Metazoa > Chordata > Mammalia > Chiroptera > Vespertilionidae > Myotis > Myotis davidii. The sequence goes on along the minus strand of NW_006294339.1, from coordinate 7,309,660 downwards.
TTAGGGAAGCCCAGAGACAGAGGAGCAATTAAAGCCTAAAGCGAGCAGGAGAAGGAAAGTCTAAAAGCACGAAGAGGAAAAGGAATAATACAAAGTAGAAATAATTGAAATTGGACACAGGAAAACAATGGAGGAAATCTAAGAAACCAAAAACGGGTTCTTTAAAACAAAATCAATATAATTGGTACACCTTTGCCAGGCTAACCAAGATACACAGAGAGAAGACACAAATTATTAATATCAGAAGTTAGAGAGAGGTCAGCGTTACTGCTCCCAGGGACATTAGTCAGATAATAAAAGAATACTACGAGCAACTCTATGCCCACACTCTTGATAACTGAGAGAATATGGACAATTTCCTTAAAAGATGCAAACTACCAAAATTAACAGGAGAAACACTTCATCTGAATAGAGCTATATCTATTAAAGAAATTGAATCAATAATAACGAAGCATCAGGCCCAGATGATTTTACTAGTAAATTCTACCAAACATTTAAGAAAGGAATTATACCAATTTACTATCTCCTCCATAAAAACAGAAGTAGAAGAAAGACATCTTAACTAATTGTGAAGCCAGCATTCTCTAATACCTAAACCAGATATATATAAAGACATTACAAAACAGGAAAGTAAAAAAGCTAATATATCCCCTGAATATCAATGCAAAATCCTCAATACTAAATTAGCAAATCAAATCAAAACCAACATACATTTCACTAAAGAAGATAAACAGATGGCAAATAGCATATGAAAAGATGCTAAATAGCATTTGCTGTTAGGGAATTACAAATTAAAACAACAATGAGAAAACACTATACACCTATTAGAAGAGCCCACATCCAAAAAACTGACAATACCAAATGATGACGAGGATGTGGAACAAATGGAACTGATTCTGGGGCAATGGAAAATAGTACAGCCAGTTTGGATGACAGTTTGGTAGTGTATAACAAATGTAAACAGTCTTACCATACGACCAAGGAAGTATGTTCCTGGGTGTTTACCCAACTGGTTTTGAATATTTGTGTCCATGTAAAAACCTGCATGTGAATGTTTACTCATAATCACCAAACACTGGAGGCAACCAAGACATCATTTAGTAAGTGAAGGAATGAACAAACTGGTGCATCTATGCAATGGAACACTGATGAGTACATATAGAAATATTTATAGAGAGGAGTATATACACAGGTTAGTATACCACATATATT
>NW_006294339.1:7270447-7308266 GCF_000327345.1 Myotis davidii | reverse complement strand
CATTCAAAATGCCAAATTGATTTAGATAGTCCAGCCATGGAAGGGAAGCCTAATTTCCACACAAGTGTGAGCTGCACATGGTGACTTCCTTCCAGAGAGGACACGATGGAAAGTGGAAAAACACAGAGTGATTCTGCAGTGAGAAACCCAACACTACCTCAGCTAGGTGTCAAGGTCAACACCACCAGTGATAAGTCATGGCGATAATGTTCCCTTGATATCCTGTGACGAGAGTTGGACCTTGTCTCTGCAGTCTTGCTCCTCTAAGACGTTAACTGTAGTCTAATTGTGAGACAAACATCAGATGAACCCCAATGTAGGAATATTCTACAAAATCTCTAACCAGTACTCCTCAAAACTGTCAAGGTCATCAAAAACCAGAGGAGCCCAAAGAAACATGATGACTAAATATAATCTAATACCTTGGATGGGATCCTGGAACACATAAAGGATGATAGGTAGAAACTAAAGAAATCTGAATAAAGTATGGACTTCAGTTAATACTACTACCTCAAGATTGCTTCATCAGCGATAGCAAGCGTACCACTCTAATGTAAGACAATAATAAGGAAAACTGTAATGGGGTTTACAAAAACTCTCTGTATATCTTTCCAATTTTTCTGTAATAAAAACTGCTCTAAAAATAAAGTTTATTAGAATAATATATGCACATGTGCATAAATACAAATTCACATACATTATATCAGGTGGTGATAACAACTAGGAAAAAGAATCAAGTAGGGTAAGGAGATGATGAATGAGAGGAGTGGAGCAGGCTGTTTGTCGGGTGGCCAGGAATGGCATTTCTCTGATAAAATGGCATTTGAGCAGAGATCTGAAGGGAATAAGGGTGTGAACTGTGTACGTATCTAGGGGAAGAGGATTCTGTGCAGAGGGTACTGTTCGTAGGGAAGCCCTGAGGCAGGGGTGTGCTTGGCATGTGGAAAGAGAGAGAGAGGAGGCCAGGGTAGATGGAGTAGCCTGGGCGAGGGGCAGAACAGCAGGAGATGAAATCAGAAAGGCCTTGTTAGCCATAGCAAGGACTAAACAAATGAATCAATAAATGAGATGAATGGATACTCCTCATCTTGAATCATTCTAGTTATGACAGCCCTTTTAAAACATTTAAATGAAATACCTAATACAGCATTCTCCCCCACGCACAAACATATATTCTATCATGATGACACCAACATCTCTTAGCCTGAGATTGTTCCAGCAAGACCCACCGGCCCCGGGAAGCAGTCTAAGATGAGCCACCTCTCATCTGAAACAAAACCTGAGACTGTTTCTAGACGGGCAGAGTGAAATGAAGGCTTGAGGCCAATTTTTCATATAATTCAATTTTAAAAAACATACCCACTTACATATGCCTGAAATCTTCAGATAATGGAAAGAAAAGTAGATTTTCCTCTCTTCGTTATTAAGTAATTGACTCAAACTCCCATTTCATTTTGTACGTGGAGGCACCGCCAGAGTCTGCAATTAGTTTCAAACCACCGAAGTAGAGACAGAATTAGGACCTCAACTAACGGAAGGACCTTTGTTTCCTTGACATACTCAGCTTGTCAATGGCTGGAGGCAGAAGGCACAAATCCAAAAAGCAAGCTCACGACAGGGACTTGTTTCAAAAACAAAACATCAAAGTATGTCTGGGGTGAGTCCAGTATGAGCTCCTCACCTGCCACCCTCTCCATCTCTATTTCCAGTTCTGCATATTGAGGGGAGGCGTCTTGAATGATGGTGAAATCCCCAATCATTGGAGGACAGCTCATCGGCCTCATGGACTGAATACTGAGAGAGACACTAAAAGCTCACCTCGACCGGTGGGGATGGCTCAAGTGGTTGAGCTTTGACCTATGAACCAGGAGGTCATTTTTTTTTGTGCAAAATTTTATGATTTTATTAACACAAATACAATGTGTACACAATCTGTCTATTCATTTTCTTCGCTGTGCAGCCTGGCATTGGGATTGGTGACTCTGATGGCCAGCTGGTCTGTGGTTCAATTCCAGGTTAGGGCACATGCCCAGGTTGCAGGCTCAATCGCCAGTAGGAGGCGGGCAGGAGACAGCTGATCAATGATTCTCTGTCATCATTGAAGTTTTTATCTCTCTCTCCCTCTCCCTTCCTCTCTGAAGTCAATATAAATATATTTTTTTAGAAAAGAATGCTCACCTCTTTTAGAGATTTGGACCAATAAGGATGGAATCAATAACACTTTCCAGTGAACTTCCCTTTAACCGGAGAGTTACCTAAACAAAGGCATGATATTTCATGAGATGGGAGTAAAATGTGGATCTCTCAATAGTGGAAATTTGATCTTGGAATATATTGGTTTATTTATGGGTAGTTGGTACCACAACCATCGGCCACATCTTTGGGGGCTTAGCCTTTCTAAATCTCAGTTTCTTCATCTGTAAAGTGACAATTATAATGCCTGCTTATAAAGATTAAATGAAATAATGCCCCTGAAATTCCTAGAACCATGTCTGACCTATAATAAATGGCTAATTGCGTTGCTTTCTTTTATAAACATACTTATCCATATTTGCACCCAGCATGGAGCTGGCAGATAGTAGGTGCATCTCGATAAATGTCTGTTGAATAACTGACTAAAATATCTCCAGGGTGTTTTCAATGATTCTGTGTGTAATGATACTTAACAACCACCATTGATTGAGCCCTTACTGCTGGTCAGGGGCTGTGATATGTGCTCACATAAAGCATTTCACTGAACTCTCATGACCACCTAAGTTAGGCCTTCTTTTACTAGTAGCTCCACTTTGCAAACCAAGGACTGAGATTGTGCATTTCTAGGATGACATAGCTGGCAAGTGGCAGAACTGGATTTTGAACCCACATCCTTCTGATTTCAGAGACCATGCCCTTAGCTGCTATAGCATCTTGTGCAGTATTTTAGAATACTTCTTTTTAAAAGGCACTTTTGCCCTTTTTTTGTTGTTGTTAAGAAAGACTTAACTAGGGTGAAGAAGTCTTCTTGCTGCTCCCCAAACTAGCCTTATCCAGTTGGATGGGCAGCTGCCATTAACAGGTGGGACTGGGACAACTGCCAGAGACCGGCTTTTGAGAAAGTGGCCAAACAAACTAAGCTGTTCAGTCCTGTCTGAGGAGCTGGTACAAATCTGGTGGTGATGCCACTCATGTGGGCTGGTGGCAGGGAGGATACTGGGAACTGGAGAGTCACCTTGAATAAAAGAGGTAAAAGTGCCACAAGAGCAAAAGCACATTATTCAGAGAAGGGGAGCAGCAGGATTGGTACTGGGGCAGGAAGCTAGAACCAAGGGTTCTTGGAGGAGCCCAGAGCCAGGAGGCCAGGGTGGAGGTCTGGGGGTTGGGAGGGGTCAGGGAAAGGTTCCAGACAGGCTGTGAGCAATACCAGGCTATGGCAAGGAGCCTTCTCGGTGGGAGGTCCCAGACCCCATGATGTAGAGATGGGGTATCAATATGCAGCTAAAGGGTGAAAGAACTTTAACCTAGAATGCTTCCTGCTTAACTTACAGGAAGTGTGAAAGTGCTAAGAGTATAGACTCAGGGCCAAACAGCCTAGGTTCAAGGTGTAATTTATCTACTTACCAGCGGTGTGTTACTTAACATGACCACAGTCATGTTACTTAACCTCTCCATGCCTCAGTCTCCCCATCTATAAAAAGGGGATAACAACGTGCCCTATTTAATGGGTTTTCTATGAAGATTAAGTGATTTAATAGATAGAAAATGGCTAGAAGAGAATATAGAAAGTGCCAGCACACGGAAGTGTTTACATGTTTTCTGTAATTATCATTACCATCTTCCAGAGCTGGTGGGAAGATCCAATGAGATGCCATATAACTCAACCCATGTACAATCCTCCCATTTTCCCACCTTCACACTGTGCATTTTTAGCAGTGGAACTATGACCTAAATCTTCAGACTCCAAGTTCTATTTTCCTCAGGCATGACTGTCTAGTAGTAAGGTCCAAACATGCTGGTCACAGCCCTTGGACCCCATACATGTGCCCATCTCTTTTGCCAGGTCCTCTTCAGTCATCCCTAACCCAAGGTCCTATGGCTCAAATCAAGGTCACTTCACAACTTCTGGGTTCATACTACCTTCTCTCTCCTATATTTCCCAGCTCCCACCCAGCCTGACTCTGTTCACATAATTTCTTTCATTATAGCATCCCCTGCTCAGAAGTCTTCCATAGCTTCCCAATGCCGGGTATCCGACCGGTCCAGGTGGTGTAGAGCTCTAATATCTTGTACTCTACCTCTGAGTCCATGAATAACTGATAACAGATAACAGCATCAGAACAAGCAGGAACAGTTTTACAGGAAGAACCTAAGTTACATGGTATGGGGACACTCTAAAATCCCAACCACAAGCACTTTCCACAGGAGAAAGCAACAACACGAAAAGCCTGCACTGTTGAAGTAAGCACACGCAATATTGCTAACTTTCCCATTAATATTTGAGGGCTATGATCAACCTAGACTTCAATGTTCTCATTTGCAAAACAGGATCATATGTACATCATGGCATGGTTGGTAGGGTTGAAGGAGAGGATGTATACAGAAGGCACAGGTCAGCAATCCTGTACATAAGTGTTACCATAATTATCATTATGATTATTCTACACCCCAAACCTGTCCCTCCAGCCTTCAAAGTCCTGCACCATGTGTCCCCACTCTGCATGCATTCTGATTTCCATGGTTCTGTGGGATTTGCTGGGCCTGTCCCTTTGAGACATTTCATTTTTGTCTTCTCTCTGTGGTTCCTTTCCTCACCCCATTATGCCTGGTTCCTTTCCTCACCCCATAGTGCCCAAATCTGAGCTTCTCCTTTCTAAATCCTGCCCCAACTTTAAGGCCCAGCTTACATTGGACTGTTTCCTGGAAACTGTCCATATGCCCCATACCCTGGCCCATTTTTTTGACTGAATTCACACCCACTGACAATCTGTACTAAATAACTTATCTTTAAAAATGCTGGCTATTGTTCTAATATTTTAGTTTACTTTCCAATTAGATTGTAACCCTCTCTCAAGCAACCACTGAGATGCTTTTCTTTAATGTTAGTTTTCAGCATAAAACATATTCCCAAAGTCCCAGCAACGTTTCCTCTGAGGGGTCCCAAATAGATTTTCCTGGGAGCTCAGAGGTCAGGAGTGGTTTCCCTCATTTTTTAAAGGAAGATAATGATACCAACCTCCTAGAATTGTTTGATGGATTGAGATACTAGCTATCAAACTTCCCAGAAGTCTGCTGAATTGAAAATATAATCTAACAGAAGAAAGGAAAAGGCAGTTTGAATTGAGAGGATCTTGGGAAGGGAGGCAGAAGGAAAAGAAGTACCATGGGGGGAGTGCAAAGCATCGCTAACCAAACAGATGTGTTAAGCATCCCCTACATATCAGGAAGTGCAGGGCATTTTATAGTATTCCATACAAGATACTAGTGAAAAGCACACGTTTTGGAGCCAGGCTATTGGGTTCCAATCCTAGTTCTACCTGTTGCCAGCTGTGTGACCTCAGTTAAGTTACTTAAAATGCCTATGACTTATTTTCTTCAACTTTACATTGGCATCGTTTAAAGCCAGACTTGCAATTTTTTTCTGTAAAGGGTCATATAGTAAATACTAGAGGCCTGGTGCACAAAATTCCTGCACGGGGGTGGGGATCCTTCAGCCTGGCCTGCACCCTCTCACAATCCAGGACCCCTGGGGGGATGTCCAACTGCCAGTTGAGGCCCCATCCCACAGGGATCCCGCAGGGATCAGGCCTAAACTGGCAGACGGACATCCCTCTAGCAATCTGGGACCACTGGCTCCTAACCTCTGGCCTAACTGCCTGCCTGATTGCCCCTAACCACTCTTGTCTGTCTGCCTCATTGCCCTTAACTGCTCACCTGACTGCCTGATCACCCCTAACTACCTCTGCCTCGGCCCCTGCCACTGTGGCTTCGTTGGGAAGGATGTCTGGAATGACATTCAGGTCATTTGGCTATCTGGTCTAATTAGCATATTAAACTTTTATTATTATAGGTTTTAGGGTTTGTGGGCCACACCATTTCTGTTGCAACCACTCAACTTGGAGCATAGCATGAGAGCAATGACTATGTGACCAGATGTGAATAAATGGTGGTCCCTGTGTTCCAATAAGACATTATTTTCAAAATCGGGCAGAGGGCAAGAACTAGCCCACAGTTAGTAGTGTGCAACCTCTCATACAGACTACCTCATAGAGGCCAAAGAGGGTTAAGTTCATGCTCTTAGAACAGTGCCCCCGCCCCCCCCCCCAGTATTGCTCCATAAATGTTAACTGCTGTTATTATAAGGAACCCATGGACTAGGTGCTAGAATGCCTTTACTAGGGAAGAAAACTCAAGCTCAGAAGTAGCCGAGTGACTTCTCCAAGATCTGACATAGTCTAACAGCAGCAGAGTCCTTAGACTTGTCGGACTCTACAGTCTGTTGTTTTTCCACCACAATTTTTGTCAACTTCAAAGGTCTTATCAGAACCAAGACCTTAATTCATTATGCAAAGGGAACCTTGCTCTAGTCTTCTATCTCCAAGTCTTCTAATTGGTGACACACTGAAGGATGAGACTAGGCCTGGGATCCAAACAGCATAGTAGGAAAGCCCCTGACTTTATTTCCTGTGGCTCCTGGTCTCAGTCATTGGGGAACAGGTGTGGAGTCCACGCTCACGCCCTCCCAGTGCTCACAGTCCCAGCCTTCCCCGGCTCCAGCGTCAGTTTCCTATGACACCGATGGATCAGCTGCCTTGGGGAGCCATAATTAAGTGCACAAATAGGGCAGCCTTCCCAAATCCCACATTAGTTCTGCACTGGGATGCCAGGACTTTTCTACCATGGAAAATGCTTCACGCCCTGACTCTTAACAAACCCAGCAAATTCAGATGTGTGTCGGGGTGGGGGGTGGAAGCGGGTAAGGGGGGAAGAAGGGGCATGAATTCCAAGCTGTTATGTGAGAAAGCAAGGAAATAAAGAGCTTTTCTTGAAAGGGGAAACAAAGGGCATCCAGAAATGTCACCAAAATGCCCTGCAAACTCTCCAGCTTGTCCCAAGTTGTTCTTTATCTGAAGGCCTTGCAAGTGGGATTTATGGAGCTCTTCCTTGGGTCAACAATTGGCTTCTTAAATCTGAGACTCTGAAGCCAGGATAGCAAATATGTCTTTCCATATATCAAATACATGAAATAAAAATAAAAACAATAGCCATCAAATGGCACAGACTCTGTACATTTCCAAACTGTCCACCTATCTGACTTGCTATTCTTCTCTCCTCCTCCTCTTCCCTTTCCTCCTCCTTCTCTCTCACCCCAAAGCCCTGTCTACCAGATGGTCTATTCCTGGGCAAGCCTGTCTTGTTCTTCAGTTGAGAAGACACCACAATGGCTGGTTCTGTGCATGTGGACTGCACAGTAATCAGCTGCCTGCTTATCTTTAATTTCACATCTTCTGGAGTAAAACCATGTAGGTGGCAACCCCCAAAGGCACTGCATGTTGTCTATTTCCAGAGTCCAGTGGGCCATTGGTTTGACCTGTTTTTCCTCATCAAAGGAGAGGAAGCCACTTGGCCTTCAACTTGATGCTCCTCCATGACAATGCAATGGTGGAAGCCATTGAACTGGGAACCATACAGATGGACTCACCCACTGCTCGGTCTTAAGATGGCCAGAATCTAAGTGGATCCTCCAGGCTCCAGGCTGACACCCCACCAGGCCTCTGGCAGGACAGATGCACCCATTCATTTAGCCACCATGGGCTTCCTGCTCAGGAAAACAGCAGCCTCTGTGGGGTTCACTGCCTCCGGAGAGATGAAGGGGTGTTTTATTAGGGTGGCCATAGCTTATTACTTTGATAAGCTTGCCTTTGAGTCCTAGACACTTTTAGTGATCAGTGATTAATAATTATACCAGGACATGAGGTACGAGCTGGGTCTGTGTTGGGTGCAGGCTCTGCACTTCTCAGGAGCTCTGGGTGGTAGGAGATTTGGAGGAATGACAGTCATTGGGCCCTTCTCTCTCTAGGATCCTAGGAAACTGGGATGTTTTGGACTCTGAATTTTTATTTTGATGCCCTTATTCTGTGTTGCTCTTCTAATACACTCCATTAAACTTTAGATGTCAGAAGATCAAAGAGATAACTAGATCCCTGACTGGTGTGGCTCAGTTGGTGGGTGTCATCCAGTGCTCCAAAAGGTCGCCAGTTCGATTCCTGGTGGTCAGGGTATGCCCAGGTTTCGGGCTCCATCCCCAGTAGGGGTGTGTGTGAGAGGCAACCAATCTATGCTTGTTTTTTTCTCTCTCTTTCTCTCCCTTCCTCTCTCTGTAGAAATCAGTAAAAAAATATTGAAAAAATTAAAAACATACACCTAGGAAGAATACAACGAATACTATGTGGGGTGGAGACTTTCTGATCCTGGTGACTGGGGAAGAAGCTCCATTTCCACAAGCAGGAAGGGCCACCACCTTAGACAGCTCAGGAGTTCCCAAACCTTGGATCAATAAAGTATCCAAACCCTTTGGAGACCTGGGAAAAATTGCCAGCTTTTAGTTTTGTCATAAGGAACTAAAGAAAACCAATGATTCACCATTTACTCTGACAATTATGTCATAACAGCAACAACAAAAGATGACCATGATCTTAGAACAAAGGGAAATCATTTAAATTGTCTACATTGAGCTTTGTTAAAGACTCACACACTGCGCTTAGGTTTCCATTTCCTGTGGACTAGTGAAACTTTGTGAAGAACCTGACATGAGGGCCACCTCATGGGTATGGCACCTGTGTACCTACCAGGACCCCACACCAAGAAGTGCCCAAGCTTGGGGTTTAGTGATCTGCAGTTGCTGTCCTGAAATTTATAATGATTTTATCTTTGAATCCATGCTTTATAAATGAGGGCTGATGAGACAATGGGGCATGGGCTAGGGGAAGGGTCTACTCTGCCTTTTCTTTTCTAGGGCAGGTTCTTGGCTGTTTCCCGCCTTCGGGTGCCCTACTCCACAGCTCCACTGCCAACCAGGAACCCCTGGCGGTGACAAGGTTACACAGGGTGGGAGGAAGTGTAGGGACCAGAACAGATATGGGGAGAGCCAGGCAAGGCACAGAGCCTGCAGCATTTCTGGGTGGAGCAAGGCGGTGTCTCTCACTCTCACCCCAACTGCCATGGAGTGTTGGGTTGGCAACTGGGAAACTGGGAACACTTGGGGGTCACCTGTCAGTCATGAGCTGAGGCAGCAAACCTATAGGAAGGGGAGATTTCTGTGGCATGGACCAGCACCCAACATTTCATTTTGCACTGGGCCCCACAAATTATGCAGCTAGCCCTGCCTGTAGTAGCCCTCCGATGGCGTTAGAACACTGATTTTCAACCAGTGTACCGCAAGAATTGTTGAAGCATGCAATACCTGACTATTTAGTCAGAGGCACTGACATCTTTTCCCTTAGATTGTTAAATAAGAATATGAGAACAGCCAACACAACAATAGCCGCCCAGTGTGAATGAATCAACAGTCTATTTTTTTTGTCAGATCGGCAAAAAACATCTTTTTTGGTGTCCTGAGGCATTTTAGTAAAATTGGTTTATATGTGCCATGAGATGAAAATGGTTGAAAATCACTGCCTTGGACTGGCTTACAGATCCCTGCCCTAAAGTGCTCCGCTACTCCTCTCATTTGTAAGTAGCTTCTTTGAGTAATGGTTGTAACTCCCACATGTCCTGGGGAAGGAAGGTTTCCCCCGGGGTAGCATTGGCTGCTGGCAGCCGCCGTGTTCTTGGCTTGGCCTGGGCAGCTAACCGTCATCCTTATGGCCCTTCTCTGATGGGTGGCACATGACAGGTTAGAAAGCACTCTTCCACTGTGAGTTCGCGCGCGCACTGATCTCACTTTCTCTAGCCAGATGAACCTGAAAGAGCTTACACTTTGGATTTTTAAGAAAAATCTAGGTTCAGGTTCCAACTCTCCCTTTCTGGCTGTGTGGCTTTGAACAAGTGATTTGTCTTTCTAAACTTCCAATTCCTCATTTGTAAACGGAGATGCTACTATATCTACCTGCCTCATATACCCTAACTTAAAGATTAACTGTGGTTATACCACCCAGCACGTTACCTCTTCCTCACCTGCCCAGAGGTATGAGGGAGGATGCCTGGGGTGGGCATTGTCTCACCTGGGAAGCCCACCCACAGGGGCTCAGCCAGCCACCTTCCTGGTCATGGGGCCTCTCCATTGTCCCAGAAGCAGCACTGTCGCACAGGAAAAGCCCTGGACAGGTGAGCAGCAATAACTGGGACTCCAAGGACCTGTTTCTTAGGCAACAAGAGTTGAGCACACAGGACTAGTTAGTTTTGACAGATGAGAAGAAACACTGAAAGGGGGGAGAGGCGTTGGGGGAAGGTAAGATCATCAAGTACAAACACAGCCTCCTTTCCACCTCTCACGTCCCAGCCCTGCCTTTGGAGAGCTGGCAGACCGTCCCTTAGTGCCTTAGAAAGGCTCAGGGGGGCAGTGTTAGAGGTGCCATGTTGTGGGCTCAGAATCAGGAAGCCTGGGTCTAGTCTCAGGTTTTCTCTCTATAACCTTGGGAGTATCACCTCCACTCTGGAACCAAGTGTCCCCATCTTTTTTCTTCCTTCCATTGATCTTAAGAGAGAGTGGGAAGGAGGGAGGAGGTGGCAGGAAGAAAGAAACATTGATGTAAGAGAGACATATAGACTGCTTGCCTCCCACACTCACCCCGAATAGGGCTAGGGATTGAACCTGTGACCCTTCAGTCCAAGGGCCGGTGCTCTAAGCACTGAGAAAACTGTCCAGGGTGTGTCCCCATTTTTTAAATGCACTAGACTAGATGACTTGTTAAAGTCTCTTCTGGCTTTGAGGCTCGTTTTTAAGTTAGAGAGAAGATAGCTGTAAGAACATACTCCATAACAAGCTGGGGTGTGACCATTGGACTTGGATGGGCCCCTTCATAGCGGTGGCTTTAGGAAGGCCTGTCCCAGTCCTGGGTCCCAGGATGCTGCTTCCTCCAGCAGGTCCAATTTGTGGAGACTTTGCCAGGCTGACCATCTGATAATTCCTACTCCCACCCAAGCCTGGAGTTAGACATTGTTATCAAACTCATTCGAATAGGCTGAGGCTGACTCCACACAGAGGGACAGGCTCAGCCACGTTCACGTGGAGGGTGTCAGCAGTCATGGCCACACAGAAGGAGCACAGTGAGCTGTTGTGGCGAGCATTCTGGGGAGTACTATTTATGGTTGTGTTTTGGTTTATCCTCGGCCTAGTACACAGGGTACAGCTGAAACTGGCCTCAGCTGTAAACACTCTCTTGTTTCTTAAGGCAAAATTTCCAAACTTTTATTCGCTGCCTGTCAGCTCTGGGCCTGCTGCCCCTGCCTCTGCCTCCTCTGGCCTCCCAGCATCCCCTCTCCTCTTCTTCTCCTCCCCCGCTTCCTTTCCTCCTCCTGCTTGGCCTCTGAGTTGTTCCCAACAGAGGCAGGACATATAGTAACAGCACATCATGAGGGATTTGGAGCTGGACAGACCTGGGTTCCAATTCCAGAACCTCTATTCAATAGTTGTGTGACCGTGAGCAAGTCACTTAAACGCTGACCCTCAGTTTCATGACATGAAAACAGAAAATATTATCTACCCCCCCCAACTGTTTTAAAATGATATATATTGCTAAAGATAAGTCCTGATGGGCATTCTTAATTTTGTTCGTTTTTTTCTGCCCCAATTATTTTGGACTGATCCATCAAAACCAGACTCCTGCCTGTTTCCCTTCCTGAGTTTTGATCCTATTTCCTACCCTGTGCTTCAGATCCACCAGAATGAACCAGGCTGTGGCTCTGCCTATGCTGCTGTGCCTTCTGCCCAGGGACCCCTGACTGCAGGAGGGATCTTCTGGGGATGGGCAGGAGATGTGAGTGTCAGTAATAGTTCACTGCATTAAGCACTTTCTAGGTGCCCAATTTATTGTCATTTCCTCTTTAGAACAGGCCTAGAGGTAGGCACTGTTATCAACCTAAGTTTACAGATTAGGAAACTGTTGGAGAGTTTAGGCCCCAGGCCACAGGGCCAAAAGCGGTGGAGGCTGAATTGTAACCCAGTGTCTGACTCCAGAGCCTTCTCTTTGAATCACCAGCCTCATCTCCTTTTTTTTGAGCATTCGGTATTCACTACACATTCATTCCCATCTTTTATAAGAACCAGCACCAGGGTGGCCACCACGTATTGAATACCTACAACCATTACTAGTATACACACCGTTAACCCATTTGACCTTCCCAGCAAGCTCATGCAGTAAATATTTTCATACCCATTTTACAAATGAGAGACCTGAGGTTGGAATAAATATATTATCCAAAGTCAAGTGGCTGTGAAAGAAGGAGCTAGGATTCAGATGCTGGACACAATTTCTTTGTAGCTCCTTGCACACTGGACCGTGTGGCAAGTGCTTTATAAATATTGACTCTTGCAACAGCTCTATGAGGTAGGTAATACTAGAATTCCTGTTTTACAGATAGGAAAACGGAGGCAGAGAGAAGTAAGAAACTTGCTCCAGCCCTCACAAGTAAGAGTGACGATTGGCTTTTGATTCCCTGCAGTCCAGCACAAGTGTCTGGGCTCCCAGCCGTAGGCACTGTGTTGCTACCAGAAGTAAAGGATGCCAGGTGAGGAGAGGGGAGGAGATGATGTCCAAGGCAGAGGGCATTATCCTTGTACAGGCAGGAGGCTCAGTGAGTCCAGAAACTACAAAAGCCTAGAAAAAGGAACTGTTTACCCCAGTAGATTAGAGCAGCCCTCCCTCCCCCCCAGGTCCTGGCTCCTGTCCTCCAAAGGGTCGGCCACCCTGGAGAATTTTCCAGCACTGAGCAATGGTGTAGGTGTTTCGTTTCCTTTAGGCCCATTGAGACACATCATGAGGAAATTGCCTCAGATTCTGGAGCAAGCTGTGATTCCACTATTCAGCTAAGAAATCCTCAGAAGGGATGGAAGTCAACAGTTTTAAATGACCAATTACATTTAAAAGTCCAAGGCGGAGTGTGGGGGAAGGAACCTTTTATCAGGAAAGGCTGAAACAAACATGATTCAGTAGCGACCATGTGCTGAAATGTGGGAGTTGTTAAACCCGATCATAACCTTTTGAAATTATGATTCACCCCCTTTTACAGAGAAATAAGCTAAGACTCAGAAAAGCAAAGTGATATCCCCAAATCTAGTGTCAAGTAAAGGAGCCTGATACAGTCCAAGGCCCGAATATATGACTTTGGGTTGCATGCTTGTGGCTAGCTCCCTGCTGCCTCTCATTGGCCTGTGACTGATCCATATTGTTTTAGGATTTCCTCATAATTAATGGTGAGATTACCAAGAGTGTCTGCCCAACACAGAGACCGTTCTGCCAACCTGGTGTGTTTCGGTTTAAAATGTTAACATTCTGAACAACAGCTTCAGGAGAAGAAATAGTTGACAGGGAAAGTTTCCAAGAAATCTTGAAGTCATAAAGAAAGAGATCTGCAGATGTGAGATATGGAAATTTAAAACTCCTGTACAAGACATTATATGGAAAGGCATATGACGCAAGGCACATTATCAGAAAGTCTTCAGGACACATGACGGACAAAGGATTGATCTACAGAGTACACAAAGCATTCCTCCCAATCAATGAGAAAAAGACAGCTCACAAGAGAATGAAGAAAGGATAGGAATTGGCCTGGAATAAAAACCAGAAATCAAGTGGCTGTGGATATGAAGAAAATGTTCACGCTTACCAGTCACAGGGCAAAGGCAAAGGAAGAGAACAATGAACAGTCATTTTCTGCTCAAGAAATTGGCAAAAAAATGTTACATGATTGGCAAAGGCACAGAGGAGCCACTGGCAGGAACACAAATGGAGAAAGCCTTTGTGCAGCACATTTTGGCCACAGCTAACAAAAATTTAAATGCATAAATCCTTCCAGTAGAAATTCCACTTTTTTTGTATCTCTCTAAAAGAAATCTTCAGAGTACTTGTCTGAAAAGAACCCTATCAAAGATGATCCTTGTATCATCAATTGTAAATGCTAGATACTAGAAACAAACTAGTTCTATCTACAGGACACTGGTTAAATAATGTTTATATATGTAGACGCTGGAATTACCACCAATATGTAATAGACGGGGGGGGGGGGGGGGGGAGAGGACTTCATACTCATTAACATACTCCAAAAGTTCTTTTAAGTGAAAAGGAAGTTGCAGAACAATTTGTACTGTATGACCCTATATTTGCGCATATATGTGCCTGTGAATGAATTAAAAAGGTTAGAAAGACATACAAAATATGTAATAGTGGGATCAGGAGAGGTTTAAGGAAGAGAGAGAGAGAGAAAGAGAGAGAGAGAAACACATTGATCGGTTTCCCCCTGCATGTCCCACACGGGGGATTGAGCCCACAATCTGGGTATGTGCCCTGATTGGGAATTGAACCGTGACTTCCTGGTTCATAGGCTGATGCGCAACCACTGAGCAACACCGCTGGGCTACTCTGAATTTCTATACCGTTTGAGTTTTTACAATGTAAGCATATCCCTATCATTTTTCAATTATTGAAAGAAGAGCAAGTTGGCCGCAGGGACACAGCACCTGCCTCCCACTCTGCGTTAGGGGCTGTTCACTTGGGATTGAGAGACATTCTCAGCCAGAGCCGAGGCTCTCTCCTCTGTTGATAGGAATGAAAAGTAGCTCACGTGTTAGCCACCTTTCCCTCGTTCTCTCTCTCTCATTTTCCAAGGTGCTCACACATCCGAACATGTGTCCACATATTCCCTCAGAATAACTACCGCCTGGGCTAGTTCAAGACCCAAGAACTTTTGGATCTTGGACCAAAGCGATTATTTTCATCTTGCTAAAACTCATACACAATTGTACCCCAATCCAGTGACAACAAAAATAACAAACTGTCAGGCCCCATCACCACAGGCCTTGATTTAAACCACAGGGTCCAATGGGCACACATTGGATATGAAGCTCCTTAAATAATGGCTTGGCTAGCCTAAAACATATCAGATGTTCCTTTCGCCTTAGCTCGCCCAAGACATAAACTATGTGTTCAGGGGGGAAAGCAAAGTCAAATGACTCATGACAGAGTTTGTTTTTCGTATGAATTATTTTTTCTGGCTCCTTGCTTTTAAAGACGGATCCTTTTCAGATGGGCTGAAGCTGTGAGCTGGGCTCCCGAGCCTGCCCACCTCTTCTGAAAGCTGGAAGCAGATGCCCCAGGAAGGAGAGTTTAGTTCCCATTCTGATCACTCCCACCATGCATTGCGCCCTTTTCCTGTCAAAACCAACCAAGTGACGGCGCGGCCTGTGGTGGCTAGGCGAGGAGGTGGGAAGAACACTGGATTCGGTGTCTAAGAGACCTGACCTCCAATGCCAACTTTGCTATTTACTAACTGCATGATGCTGGGGCTGTCACGTGACTTTCTAAGGCTGCAATTTCCTTAGTGTGCACTGGGAAGGACAAGCATCACATTGGACTTAGGTAGGGACTCTACGAGGTAATCTAGGCACAATGTCTGCCCCCACGGTCCCATTCGGGAAATGGTTCTGGACTGGCCACCTTAGGACAGTAATGGTGTCCCATTGGCCCTAGTATCTCTCCCCCTGGCCTGTGAACGGGACAGAAAATATCTGAAAAGGAAGGCAGCGATGTGCTTAGTACTTATGATGTGCCAGGCACTGTTCTAACTGTTGATATGGATCATCTCAGGCCTCACAAATAACCCCCTGAGGTAGATAAACATGTTATGCATATTTCAAGGTTGAGGACAATGAGGCATGGAGAGGTTAAGGAACTGGCAGGCCACAATGTGGTTAGCAGAGGGCTGGGATCTGGATGGCTGTGGTATGGCTCTAGAGTGGGCGG
The DNA here is from genome assembly GCF_000327345.1 of Myotis davidii. Taxonomy (NCBI): domain Eukaryota; kingdom Metazoa; phylum Chordata; class Mammalia; order Chiroptera; family Vespertilionidae; genus Myotis; species Myotis davidii. The sequence continues at coordinate 7,292,334 of NW_006294339.1, read as the reverse complement.
GGGAGAGGAAAAACGGGTAGACCAGCAGCTCCCTGGAAAGGTGACATCAGGAATAGTGTTCCTCTGGGACCACTGTAGAGGAACAGACACCAGGGGAAGGAGAAGAACACGGGGAGTGTGGTCCTTCATGGCCCCGAGAGAACACAGGTGGTGGACACCCGGGAGTGTGGCAGATCAGGGCAGCTTCTTAGGGTGCCCTGGGCCCAGAGATGCCCATGCTTCTGGAGAAGTGAGTACCTGGGACAGGGCTGCTGCCAGCTGGTGCCCACACACTCACTACCTCCCTCTCCTCAGCAGACAGACTGAAGTGAATGCTGAATTCCAGAGCTGGAAGGGACCTTGCGCATTGCCTGATACCATTTCACGGTACAGGTTAGAGAACTGCTGCTTGCTTCATGCTACACCACAAGTTAATGGGAGAGCAAAGACTAGAACCCAGGTCTATACTTGCCAAGCCAGCAATCTGCCTCTGGCATCTAGAATACACTATCAGCCACTCTCTTTCCCCCACAAAGCCTTGAGATTATGACATCTCTTTTCAGTCACTCTTGAATCCCATAGTTCCCATACAAGCAATGTTCAGGAAAGAGGAGCGTGCCATAGGGCTTTGGATATGTCCAGAACCATTGGCACAGCTACCCCCAGAGTAAGATGATTGCTTAGCTTCTCTCCCAATAAATCATTGATTAACTGACTAGGTAAGCACCCTTTTGATAATAATATGTGTCTCCAAAAGAGGCTGCCTAAAGGGAAATTATGGGCAGAATTTGCATCAGAGATATATCTAGATGAATTAACAAAATGCACTTTAGCTTTATACATTCATGCCATGAGCTTCCCCTACAATATGTGTGCAAACAAAGGCATCCATTCGTTCATTCTCTCAAATTCACATTCTCAGTTTTCATCTATTACACAACTGGTTTCACCTCATCATCTGGGAAGAGATATGGCAGAGAGGGAGTACTTGTTTATAAGAATCTTATGGGTTGCCATGCACTATATTTACTTTTCCTTTTTAAAATGAAGCCCAGGACTTACACAGGGTACAAAGTTAAAGATTTTGTTTATGTCCCTCTATAGTGCAAAGCAGTTTTATAAAAGCTATTTATCAGCATTTGTATAATCAAATGTGTTTTTAATAAACACATTTATGACTGTGTCAATCAAGATTTAAAAGTTTTAAGGCATGAAGAACCACATAAGAAATGTGACAAACTAGAAGAAACCATAATAAAACTTTAGTGGAGAAAACAAATAGGCTAAAAGGCTGAAATAAAACTTTATAAGGACTAACATAGAGGATATCGAAGAAAGAAAAGAGAAGAACATTTGGAGATGCGAGAAGCAAGAAGTTACCACAAGACAGTAAGTTGAAGCCTCACATATCATAATCATGCTGCTGCAATCATGATGGGACATGCCTATTACAAGGATGAAAATAGCAAGCAAACTGTTGAAAACAATAACAAGAGTTAAATATGTTACATAAATGCAATGCTATTTTATCAATAACTTTAAGAATCTGCTAGAACAGAATATATTATGCCACGGTTGGCTAGTTCTCTATAAAACGACTCTTTTTAGATACAACTCTTCTTTGGTCTGTTGCCAGATTGGAAGCCTGATGGATGGAATAGAAACCTGTGTTTATCAAACTGCCATTGCCTTCTCTCTTCTTCAATCCCAAGACCACAGGAACTTGGTCACTGCATCTCAAAGAGCAGGGGATTTTTTCCCTTTGTAAAAGGTTCTGAGAACATTATAGCAACATATGCAATGTTCCATAGAGCCTCTAGGTGTCGCTATTGCTAAACTAACAAGCCTGAATCCTCAGAAGAAAAAAAAAAAAAAAAAAGAAAGAAAATAATCATAGTAAGTACATTTAGTACAAAATGCTAAAAGCAATAACAGCTCAAAAGGGAGATGCTATTTATTACAGAAGCTACAAACAAGTTAGTATCTCTAAGACAATTATTAATTTCTTTTTTAATTTAAGGGTTCAACCCCAAGAAGAGACATTTCATTTTTTAGCAAGGGGGAGAGAGGGGACACCTCAGGGTTGTTCTCTTTCTCTAAAACATTTATATTTAAGGGGTCTGTGCAAACACATATGATGCTAAAAATGTTTTATAATTAAGATTGGCTTGATAGCACAAAAGAACTAGTGCTTAGAGTAAAAATAAGATAGTAAAAAAAGTAGTTATGTTATTTGATATTCAACCAAAAGCTATAATCTTATTAAACATACTTAAACATGGTTTTCATTTATATTTGGCACCTTGATTAATGGGGAAGTATTAAATAATACCTGGCTGCTAAGAGTTTATTTAGGAATCAGTGCCACATAAAACATACAACGTGGACAGTTCAGTTTCATTGTTATTGAACGCTTTTCTGATCTCTTGGCTGTGAGCACACACATATTAAAATTAAGTAAACACAATCAATCCAATCAACCCTTTTAAAAAACAAAACAAAACAGAAACATTCGATGAAAAACGAACTCAACTCTGGTGAAAGGTAATGGATTCATCCCTTTGTGGACAGCTGTCCTGCTTATCAAAAAAGGAGAAGGGAGGTCAGAAACAGGAAAAAGAAATTCCTAAGTGGTCATCAAAGAGAGATGCCCAACTTCAGAGAGGAGCTGGAATCAGTTTCTACACTCTGGCTTCCTTCTTTGCCAGAGTTGAGAGGTTGAATGAATGGTACCATTTACCTGGGGGTATTGGAATGGGAAGAGAGTATCTTCAGATATAGAGGAATGTGCAAGTGGCCAAATGAATGCAGGAAGATAATGACTGATTCCCAAGGCATTACATAAACACTTTTTTTTTAAAATGGGGGGAGGGACATCTATAGTTTTCTGGGCAGTATGCTAGATACTGATCAAGGGGCAGGAACTGGGGGGAGGGCAGGGGTGGTTAAGACAAGCAGGGGAGACAGAAAATAATAATGATGCAAACAAACAGCCAAGTGCCATAATAGAGTTCTAATCAGTGTTTCTATTGGAAAAATAAAATATCTGACATGCAGAAGCTACAAAAGGAATGGGCACTCTTTCATTTCCAATATCATGAGGTTCCCTAAACCCCCAGGCTGGAACATGAGTGGCCAGAACGTCAGATAACATCACATTACATCTGCACACAACCCAGCAGAAGAGGTCACGGGATTAGTATTATTTTTAATTTGATAAACCAAGTTTAAATCCAGAAAATAATACCTTATACCTCAAAAGGAAAAAAAAAAAGCAGGCTCTTTAGATACAGATATTATTCCGTCCATTTACAGAAGATAGAACTGAGGCTCCAAGGTGTTAATCACATTATTTAAGACCATACATTTAGTAAGTTACAGAGGTTGCACTAGAACCCAAGGTTCTTTTAATTGAAACTTCACTTTATAAAAATTGATTTGTAGTATATGTGCTGCCTAAGCAAGCACCATAGGAATTTTTTAATTGATATTGTTTTCAGAGAGAGAGAGAGAGAGAGAGAGAGAGAGAGAGAGAGATTTGTTCCACTTATTTATGCATTTATTGGTTGATTCTTATATGTACCTGACTGGGGATGGAACACACAACCTTGACATATCGGACCGTGTTCTAACCAACTGAGCTATACGGCCAGGACCGAAAGTCCACTTTTTAACTTCTAACCCCCACAGCCCCACTCCTTTTCTGTGGCTGACTAAAGACTGGGGCAGGAGCAAGAAGGAAATTGGGAGTGAGGATGAGGGATATAGCCTGCAGCATCATTTATCTCTCTTGTCACCTACTTGCAAAAGACAGGAGGAAGAAGGGCTAAGTTCTCAGATACTGCTTCCCATGCCACTATCCCCACTGGCCAGAAGCCACTAAAATGTTAATTATGCATTCCAAAGGTACAGGTACAATCAGGGAGCAGATTGTGTTGAATTAATGATACAACCAGGAAAGAAGAGACTTTTGACACATGCTACCACATGGTTAAACTTTGAGGACATTGTGCTAAGTGAAATAAGCCAGTTGCAAAAAGGCGAATACTGTATGAGTCCATTTATATAAGGTAGTTAAAGTAGTCAAATTTGTAGAGACAGAAAGTAGAATGGTGGTTGCCAGAGCCTGGAGGGCAGGGGAATGGGAGATTGTTGTTTAATGGGTAGAGAATTTCAAATTTGCAAGATGAAAGGAGTCCTGGAGATTGGTTACACAATAATGTGAGTAATACTTAACACTACTGAACTGTCCACTTAAAAATGGTCAGTTTTATGTCATATGTGTTTTACCACAATTGAAACAAACTAACGAAGAGAACAACCAGGAACGCCTTGTCCAGTGGCAATTTACACTACTCTTGCCTGGCACAGTGTGGAGTGTGACCTTCCAAAGTTTACAGATTTGTGGAAGTGAAAGTCGTGTTGTATTACATCCAGCTACTTATCTGGAGAGCAGGAAGTCTGGAGGAAATGGTTTTTAAAACATGTAAAATTTTACATCTGCATGTTTTATATGAATTCTCATCCTGGTTTGACCAGCAAAGAGCTCTCTGGCCGTGAACAAAGCACTTCCCCTTTCTGGATCCCAACTTCCTCATCTTCAAAAAAAGGAGGGATTAAAAGGGATGATCCTTGAAGGCCCTTGCGGTGATCAGACTCCAAGTCCAGTTTTCTCAAATGCTAACACTGTCTACTCTCCGAGGTAAAGTTCTTTTACACTTTAGCCACTTCTGCAAGGCCTACTCACTGCACCTCTCCTGGGAGATGAATGGAGGGAGGACGGATGTGGGGTTAAGTAGGCAGACAGGAAGGAAAGACTTAAGGGAGGCCAGGAAGGAGCACTGGACTGTGAGTCTGAGGCTCTGAGTACAGTCGTGGGCTCTGCCACTTCTATAGCCAGGTGAATCCGAAAGGAAGGAAGCATTTACCAGGGACTTCTAAGCATGAGGCCCTTTCACTCATATTATCTTGTTACTTCACACATTTTAGTAATTCACATACCATCTTTGCCGTTGTGTAGATATACAAGTACTACCTATAGTATTTTTTATGTATATCATAGTTTTCTAAATTTTGAATAAACTCCTTTTTCTCTTTATTTAAAAATGTTTTTATTGATTTTAGAGAGAAGAAGGTAAAAGAAGGCAGAGAGAGAGAAAGAGAGACATTGATGTGAAAGACAAACATAGATTGACTAGAGGCCCAGTGCATGAAATTCATGCACAGGTAGGGCCCCTAGGCCTGGCCAGTGATCAGGGATGATCTGTGGAGCAACAAGCAGGGTGCTTGGGGGACCCCACCCCCCATGCCCACCATTGGTACCTGCCTTGGCTGGCCTGGGCCTGCAGGCTGGGGGCAGCTCCTGCGTTAAGTGTCTGCCCCCTGGTGGTCAGTGCACATCATAGCAACTGGTTGTTCCCCTGGACGTTTTGCTGATTTGCATATTAGGCTTGTATTATAAAAGATTGCCTCCTGCATACACCCCAACCAAGGATTGAACCCACAACCTGACTGGGAATCAAACCAGCAAACTTTTGGTGCACGAGACAATGCCCAACCAACTGAGCCACACGAGCCAGAGGTCTTTTCTCTTTTTAAAATTTGTTTTGTTCTAAGCAAAATCATCCATAAAAACCCAAGTTTGGTGCTGGTTACATTTTTTCCATATTAAAATAAATATACAACTATTAGAAAAAGAGTGTCCACTTGCCAGCTAAAATCGCAAATGTCACTGGTGGTGTATGCATGCATATTGGGAAATGCTACATTATCCTACTTTATCTCCACTTATGGCTACTGGACATGTGAGCCCATGAAATTTAGTCATGCACCCAAGTTTGAACCAACAAATCCCAGAGCAATGTGCTGGCTCATATTCCTCTCGCCTTTAGGAAGGGTATGTTCTATAAAGTTGAGTGCAGAGTATTTCCAAGATGTTAAAATTTCATGGACACGAACCCTTCCAAAATTACTTTGGAGACTGCCATAGGGTTAGCAATTTTTTATTTTTGCCAAGTAAGAACTCACCATAAAAAAATACTCTCATACAAAGTAATATAAAAAAAGCACAGGACTTTCTGATGGGGAAATGTACTTGTCAGGGTAACATAAATCATTTAAGAAGGAAAACATTTAGGATGTTCTGTTTACTTGTCTACATTTCTCAGCCTGGGGAAAAACCCTGTCACTGACCAGCCCCTGTCCATGCTCAGCACTGTTGGACCATGATCTAATGGTAGACAGCTTTGGGATCACACAGACCAGAGTTCATGTCCAAGTTCTATACCCTCACTACATGGGGGGCTTTGTAAAATGTGAACCTAAGCTTCAGTTTTTCATCTGCAAACTGAGGCTACTAGTCATTGTTGTAAAGATTAAATGCAATACGTGTATAAAATGCCTACTATAGTGCCTGACCTGTAATAGGAGCTCATTAAGTGGTAGTCACAACCTAACTTTCACCAAGCTCCTTATATCTAACTCAGAAGGTTGCTAGGAGGATGTGATATGGCAATGCATTGGAAAGTGCACTGAAAAGGTGTTACACAGTCCTAAGAATTCCTTTGGATCTCAGCTTAAAAGTGCTTCCTCTGGGAAACTTTCCTTGACCCACCAAATGGATAAGAAGCCCCTGTCCCTGGTACCAAGGCACCCTATTCTCTTTATCTGGTCACTTGTCACACTGTATTGAAACTGCCTGACAATTTCTCCCTTACCCCAGTCGGCCCATAAAAACTCCAAGAGGGTGGGTAATATATCGCTTACTGGTTGCTTTTCAACATCAAGCACATAGTTGCTGCCAAATCTAGCATTGGTACACTTTTAATTTGTTAAATGAACACATGGATTAATGGGGAGATTTATAGAAGTTTTCAAATGTGCTTTATGGGATTGCTTGTATGTATGATAGTCTTGACTATGGGTTAATGACAGCATTCCAAATGTTTGGTACTTGAAACTTTGGCCAAGTAAGATGTTGCATGAAAGACTAATTCTTTGGTCAAGTAAATTTGGGAAAGACCAAATTCTATATGTCTCTGCAACCCAGGAAATTCACAATGTGTGTTTATATATTAAGTCTTAAGAGAAGTCTTGCTGTAAAGACACTTAGTTTACATGAACATAGTGATTTCCAAATGAATTCTATCCAGGAATACCTTTTCCGATATCATCAGGCACTCTGGGAAATCCTGGCCTACAGGGAACTTGGGTGCTGAGCAAATTTTTCCCCTGGTTTCTTCTATCCCAGTTCTCCTCCCACCACTTAAACCACACAGCCAAGAGTCAGGAAAGACATGCCTACTGATGTGGACCTAAAGGCAACATAGACATAGAACCTTAGAGAAAACTGATAGATAGCTGACCAAAAGTATTTTGACCATGACTGCAAATGTCTTCATTTTCAGAACACCTCAAAGCTTTCACAGTTCTATACACACATATCATTGCAGTTGTTTTTCTTCATTCTCCTTGCTCCTTTTCTCCTGCTCCATCACCACCACCTCCATCTCCAACTTCACCACCTCCACCACCTCTTCCATTAAAATTTATGGCACACTGTCTATGCCAGATGGTTCTAAGTGAATTTCCTGTATTAATGTATGCAAGTCCTACAACCACTTTTTGGCAGAGGTACTTCTGTCACCTCCATTTTACATAGTGGACACTGAGGAGCAGAGAGGGTAAGTACAATTCTTGTTTTGGAAGATGGGCAGGCCATTTTACAGATTTATACTAAGAAATTTTACTGATTAAGAAATTGAAGCTCTGGGTGCTTAAGTGACTTGTTCAGGTAGAACAGTAAATACGGAACCATGTCTGTCCGATTCCAGGGCAAGCTCTTTCTAGCACAGCAGGCAGCCTCCCGGGGTTAATAATGGTTTATATTTGTGAGTTATTTAATAGTTTACTAAGCACTTCCATATCCTTAATTCTATTTAAATCTCCTAACAATGCTTTAGGCAGATTACTTATCCACTTTATAGATACTGAAATTGAATCTCAGAAAGCTACTACCAGTAATAATAATAGAGATAAAATTAATGATAACTACATCCCACTTCTGACAAATGGCTAGCTCAAGGCAAAAGAGCTCTGAAAGGGTAGATCTGGGGCTCAGATGCCGTCTTCTGATGCCAAGTCCAGAATCTGCCACACCCTCCAAAGACGGGTCTCTCCAACAAGTCCTTAGCATGCGTGGCCCAGCTGCGGCAGGGGAGGGAGGTTTACAGCACCACCTCGCAATTCGGTTGGTGTGGTTTTTAAAGTGACTCAACATCTTCCATTAATTAGAGTTCCCGTTACCATGGTGATGGTTTATTATTGCTAGGCTGATAAGATGGCCAAGTCAAGAATATTATCTTCCTCCTTTTCCCTTGCACTTTCCAGCAATGTTTTCTCTTTTTTCTCTGATCACCTAACATAACTGACTTTTCTGCCTCATGGTGTGATGAGGTGGTCCTGAAGCAAGGACCCCTGCTGAATCTCCGGTGATAATTTTTGGGATTTTCCCCCCTTTTGCTCAGAGCAGAGGCTTTGTTGAATCAACTTGATTCAAATTTCATCTCTGACATTTATCAGCTCTCTGATCATGAACTAGTTAAGTATCTTCCCTGGGCCTTGTTTTTCCATCTGGAGTAAGGGATAAGAAAGTTTAACAGGCAAGGTTATGTGGAGAATGTGGTGTAACAAACAGGAAGATGCTAGCACAGAGCATGGAATGTAGTGGGAACACAATAAGTGGTAGCAGTTGTAACCATTAAAATAACAGCAATAACTATTATTTACAGAGAGATGAGATGAGACAAAAACATAGGGTTAGGAGTTAAGGTCATTTTACTTTCATTCATTGATCAAGTATTTTAACTTGTTTTCCTGTCAAAAGTGTCCTTTTTCTTTATAGCTCTTAACCCAAGATATAGCATTCATTTGTTTGTTTATTTTCATACTAAGATTTTTATTGATTTTTAGAGAGAGAGGGAGAGAGAAAAACATCAATGTGAGAGTGAAACATCAATCAGCTGCCTCCCACACACCCCTACTGGGGATCAAGCCCACAACCCAGGCATGTGCCCGGACAGGCATCAAACCAACAACCTTCTGATGCACAGGATAATACTCAACCAATGGAGCTGCACCAGCTGGGCCTGTGTTTATTTATTCTTAACTGTCTCTTCCACTCAACTGTAAATGTGAGAAGAGTTGGGATGATGTTTATTTTGCTCATCACTGTGCCTAGGTATATATTTGTTGAATGAATGGACAAATATTTACCAAGCAGCTACTCTATCTCAATCTCTGTGTCAGACACTAGAATCATGGAAATAACTAAAGTAAGATTCTTACACATGAGGGATCTGTAAAAATTGAGCAAAGTGAAGGAAATGGGGAATTCATCCCTAATTCCAAAATTCCAAAAGGGTTTTGTATAAGTCCAGGGACATCAATGGAGTCAAATCTTCTGTAATCTAGCACAGAGCACCGATGGGGAGGGGCGGGGGCATGAGGGGGGTGGTATGGACATCTCAGTGCTCTAATCCCCAAGGACTCAAGCTGGTGGTGTGAAGCCCCCAACATAATGAGACATTCCCTTTGAAAAGTATAGTTGAAAAAGAAAGAAAAAAGAAAAAGAGAGGGAAGACCTTTCAGAGGACTTGCTCACTGACTCCACCCAGAACAGTCTGATCCCCTTTGCCAGTGAAGCAAGAGGTCAGATCCCCACATGGAAAATCAATCTTCCAGAGTCCCCGGATAGAATTTCTCATTCACCGGTGCCACAACACGCAGGCCATTTCCAGACCCGGAGGCGGTGGCCAGAGGCCTGGGTGTCCCCACCCCACTGTACACAGTCAGGCCAAGCTGATACCTCCCCCAGGAGCAAACAGCACTAGAGGTCAGGCAGGCAGAGCCCTCAAGCCTGCCCCTCTCTATGGTCTGGATCTCCCATTTGAAGCTATTTTATTGTTGCATGAAGTATTAGCATTAGTTGCTTTCTAATATTTTGGGTTATTTCCTTTGAAACAATCTAGACCAATGCTTCTCATGTCCAGCTGCCATGCCATGGGGAAAGGGAGTGGCAGAGGAAGCAGGAGACATGGTTCACCTTTGATCTGTCTTATATATCGGCTTCCCAAACATTCTACTACTTGACATTTTTTTGAAAACCGCACCTGATCCTTTCAATTGAAAGATCAGGAATGGAAGGCCCTCTTCCCCAGGTCACACAGTATGTGGTTTGCTAACTGAACCAACACTAAAGACCTGGGAGCTTATCTTAGACAAATGAGAGTAACTGAGAATCAGAAGTATGGGTCTAGGTGTTTTCAGAGATGCTGCTAATACTAAGGGGCCTGGGATGGGAGTTTACCTGTTATAGATGTTCCATCCACAGCGGCACCACTGCTGTACGTGGACGGCTTTCTGTGTAACCCCCACAAGTGGTTGCCTGCTTAGCCAGCTCCAGGGAGGTCACAGAGTATCTGTAACACTTCACCCCCCGGTCGGTACAACACACTTTTATCCAGCACCCACTACTTGCCGAGGATGAGGAAGACTTGGCCCCTTACCTGGAAGCTCACAATCGAGCGGGGCAAGCATGACTGAAACACCTGCAGGCAGTGCTACGGATAAGCACAGGCGGCAGGAAAGTGTGGAGGTCGGCCTCCCAAGAGGAGCTTCCCAACCAATGTCACAGATGGCTTTCAGTATGATCCCAGTGAGCAGACTATCAGGTCTGAATGTTGAGTTCATATCTCACCAGCCTGGTGACCTTGGGAAAGTGCTTAAACTCTTTGTGGCTCAGCTTCCTTGTCTGCAAAGCACAGCGACTATCAGGATCTCATGGGATTGTTGTGAGGATTAAGGGTTAATACACAAAAAGTATATAAGCAGGTTGGTGCCTGCTCTAGGAGTCCCCTCTGCTATCACTTTTAGGAGCTCCTTGGAGAGAGGGCCCAGCTGCCCACCACACAACAATATGCTGGACTCCCTATAAAGCTGGCGGTTTCCTAGCCATTGGAGCACATGCTTGAATCCCCACTTCAGGATTATCTACAAATTTCTCCTCCAGCACCTGGAGCGGGTAGGCTGCTTACTGGGATGAAGACACCTACTGTAATCCAATCAGTCAAAGCTGGTCTGTCAGGATCTGTCCTTGTCAGAGATGCTGACAGGTGAAATTGACACAGCCAACTTGGTAGGAGCTTCCCTCAGATATATTCCATCCAACACACAGGTTCCTCCAGACCCAGGGTCAGATGACAGGGAGGGAGGTGTGGAGGGCAGAGGAGGTAGACTATGAGCTGGTGTGAGGTATATGGCTTCCGTCCAGTAGCTCAGTGGCATTGACTCAGAAGGTGCCTTCTCCATGCTGAAATTCTCCAACATGGTATGTTACAACAGGCTAGACGCAGATGTGCTCTAGTGACACCCGATAGCTTTCTAGGGGCCTTTAAAGAGTGCCCCTCTTCTATTTCAGGGACTGGTCAAAAATATCAGAGATAAGTAACCAACCTTGACTATTACTCCCAGGCTGAATTGACAGGCAATCTTTCTTAAGCAGGAAGCAGTATTATTAGCTAAGAAGCACTTCATGTTGTTGATTTTTTCAAAAATGAGGCCATTAGCCTGTAACTGTTTTTATAAAAAAAAAACAATAGTGTCTGGGATGTTGGGCAAAGGATGCTCCCTAGACTCCTGATCAAGTTCCTGATTGATCTATTTATAGTTAACAGCCCCTACCCCCAATCAACTGTAGCCCTTACATATCTAGCTTTCCCTTCTGCTACTCCGAAACCCAAGTCCTTCCCGGGAGCGAGTGGCTGCCCTTTCTGCCCGCATTTATCCCTTTGCTCTCACTTGCACTTCTACCTGAATCTCTGATAGTCCCAAGTTAACATTTCCATGTCAAGCCCTGCTTCTTACCCAGAACCAGCTTTTCTTCCCTGCCTGTGGCTGCTACCAGGGAGCGGAGTATGTAATGGCACTCTGCGGTTTCAGGTTGCTTCGTTGTTGTTATTTATCTAGCCCAACTGTCAGTCAGCTCCTTGAGGTGGGGAACCTGGCCATGCTTGCCTTGTTTTTTTTTTTTTTTTTTTTTTTTTTTTTTTTTTTTTTCATAAAAATGAAAGAATTTGGCACAGATTTGTGTCCACCAAAGCACTGCAGACTATATTTCAAATTTCTTGGAGGCAGAAAAGCCTGCATTCCAAGTCCAGCTTGAATATTAACACCCCAGCGTGACTTTGGGTAAGTGCTTTTCACTTTCTGCGTGGGTTCCTCATTTGTAAAAAGGAATACAATAATCTTTCCACATAGACCTGTTGTGAGAATCAGGTATGAAAGGTTGGCTATTATTTTTCTAAGGATATCTCTACAAGAAGGCCAGAGCAATCAGGGTTCTGTAGGTAGCTTTCTTTCTATCTGCTTCAAAAGAGGAAGAAAGCTAGGGAAACCGAGGAACAGATGTAATTCTCCAATAAACTCAGGCTCTCAGACTTAAGTTAAACTCCTAACATCATTACTTAGAGCTGTGTAGCTTTGGGTAAATCATTTCCCCTCTCTGGGCTCTCATTTCCTCATTTGGAAGATGAAAATAATCACTCAATTAGAAGAGTGAATGGTCCACAGCTCGGGCTCAAGAAAGAGGAGTTTCTATTTCTTTTCACTAGATACTGTCTTGAAATATGCCTGGCTCTGCTGGTAATCAAGTCGTGTCTCCTTAGAGAGGTGGTAAGCCCCGGTAGGCTACTGGCCTCAGTGCCTAACTCAGAGCTGCAGATGCATAGGTCATCTTATCCTTTGGGATTCACTTAGATAAAATGACTGCTCTCCATAACTAGCTACCCCTTCTCCAGTTGGCCTAGCTAATTCCACTTGGGAGAGAGGAAGGGAGGCAGATTCACTGTGAAGACTGACTTCTCTTTAAATATTTAAAATCAACCATAACATTCAGAGTCCAGCCAGGAGAACTGAAACTACTCTAGGTTTTTCTTTTTTTTTTCTTTCTTTTTTAAAAAAATATATTTTACTGATTTTTTACAGAGAGGAGGAGAGAGAGAGAGTTAGAAACATCGATGAGAGAGAAACATCGATCAGCTGCCCCCTGCATCTAGGTTTTTCAACAGAACAAATTTAATGCAAGCAACTGGTTTCATACATGACAGAGAAAACCATGAAGCCAAATAGGTGATGTTGAAGCAACTCAGGAATCAGAAAGCTGCTCCTCTTTTAGGGATCAAGAGACAGCGGGAGGCCATGGTGTGACCACAGCCAGGGACTAGAGATGCCAGGCTGGAACTAAAACCAAAGAAGGGCTGAGTGGCCAGAGCTGGAACCAGAAAGGGAGAGGCAGCTGCTGTCCCAGTGAAGAGAGAAACCACCCAACTTCTCCCCTCTGTCTTCATCTGTAGCTCCTATTGGCCAAGCCAGTTGCAAGGGAGCCTGGGAGATATAATACACAGCAAAGGAGGGGTGAATAAGTTATCTGAGAGCAACTAGGCAAATTATTGGCCCTGCCATCTTTCAATAATATATGTACATGGCAAACAAACAAACAACCATGTGATAGTCAGCTAATGATGATAGTAAGCAACGTAAATAGTTATCATTTTGTATAACTCTCACTAAAAGTTTATTTATACCAATAATTGCAGTAAACACTTTATACACATTGTCTCATTTAATTGTCACAACACTCTTAGGGGGTACGTACTTTTAATAGTCATATTTTTACAAATGAGGAAGCCAGGTTAGAAAGGTGAAGGGCCTGATCTAAAGCACAGCTATAACCTTTGGATGCAGGAATGAAACCCAGATTTATGGGGTCTCAGAGTCTGTGATCTTAACTCGGGTCCTATGAATCATACTGTTAAGAGAAAAAGGGAGGGTGCTAGATATGTTGAACATAAAACTTCCCATAATTACTAGGAGGATGTTCTGAAGACCTGGATTCCCAGGGCTGGAAACCTAGAACCCTCTGTGAGCATTAAATTTGCCGATGAAAAAAGTAGAGATTAAAAAAAAAAACAAAAAAACAACAGCCAACAAGCACATCACCTAATACAGTTTATAAAGGTCCATGGCGTTCCTTCTTGGAGGCAACAGGGCCTTTGTGCTAAGGGGATGCCAAGGTCAGTGGCCTCTGTAGCTCGCTGTTTACTGACATTCGATATGCTTCAACATCTGTTGCCCTTCTCGACTGATGGCTGCTTCATCTTAGCACTTCCCCGATGCCAGGCTGGTCAGAAGCCTGAGCACCAAGGCCTCTAAGACACCCACAGGTCAGTGATGCAGCTTTGCCTGTAAAGCTGGCTGAGGGAAGGAATATTCAGGGAAGAAAGGTAGAGGGACATTCATGGACCACACTGGGACAGGTGACATCTCTAGAAAGTTATAAACCTGGGCGATCCACACCCTGAAGTTTCAATACCAGGCTCTGGGTTCTTAACAAGGTGGTATATGATGAATCCTTCTGCTTCTGTGCAAGTCCATGGAACAATTTCTCGGTTAGCTTTGAAGGGAATGGCAAGTTTAGAATTTGATATCAGAGGAAAGGTGGTCTTTGGAGAACTGGTGTGCCTCTTTGATTCGGTGAACACTGTATGCTTTGATATAGTTCCCAGTTTTATCTTGGCTGCCTGGAAGCTCAAAGTAATCCCTTTATTTATGGGCCAGAGACTCAAAGGCCAAACCTACCCCATGAATCCGTTTGGCAGGGAACTCACCGATGCAGGATTAAAACTCTTTAAATTTCAACGTCCTTAGGCAGAGCATACATTCTTCAACCCAGAACAGAATCAAATCGTCTGATCCCCTACTGCAGGGATGAGGAATGGCCAGCCTGTGGGCCTTATAAGTCCTGAGAAATCTTTGGGTCTGGCCCTGCCAAAGCATTAGGGGTGAATTAAGTATGTTTGACCCAAAATAGCAGGCTAATTTTTAACTTGATAATGTTGTATGGCCCACGAATGATGTTATAAATATCCAAATGGCCCTTGGTAGAAAAAAGGTTCCCCACCCCTGCTCTACTGGTATCTTCCTCTTGTATGAACTACCTGGAACTCGAAGCAATACAAATGCGAGGAGCCCTTCCCCCTACTTTCAGTGGTTAGTGTCTTCTCTTTCTATGTAGTTTCTGACTTGAGAGTTTTATTTTGCCGTTCTATTCTGCTTCATCACTTGTTATAAGCTTCCTCAAATCCATTGTGGAAGCTGAATATAAAAGATAAACAAATCAACAAATTGATTGCTTCCTTAAGCAAAACTGCCAAGATCCGTGTAAGCAGCCGTATTCCCACTGCATCCAAGAACTGGTCATTCCTGGTGAGGCACTCTGGCTTGCTTCCCTTCCCACCTGTTACAGGAGTCCCAGGCTGTGAGCCCATGCTCACCATTCCCTCAAGCAGCAGAAGGAATGAACTTCTTCCTCATCATGAGTGAGGGGCCAGGACAGAGCCAAGTGGTGTCAGCCCTATTTCTAGCATCTAATATGTAAATCCAGCTCTAGGTGCCTCTGAAGCCCTGGGCTGCAGGGGCCATGCAGAGGCTGGGTCTGGAGCCAGACCACCTGAGTGCACAGCCTCCTTCCACCACTAGCCATCGAGGTGACCTTAGGCCAGCGTATGGCTGTCCTGTGCCTCCATATCTTGCTTTCTACAGGGGGACAATGAAGCAATCTACTTCACAGGTTTGTGGTGAGAATTAAATTAATGTGGGAAATGGCAGTAGTGCCTTCTATGTACTCACTGTGCTTTCCTTCATAGAATCTTCAGCAACTCTGTGGGGGCAGTTGATATAAAACTGAATCTCAGGGAAATGAAGGACCTTCCCAGCCAGGTTCATTCACACAGGTAGCAGGCCAAGGAGAAGCCTCGCCCGGCAGTGCAGAAGGTGACTTTGAGAGCTACCTTCTATTCTGTCCCATTTGACTGCCTCTTATCCGCCCAAAGTGGACTCAACTCACTTACCCATACTTGGCATAGAGCTGCCATAATACCGCATGACAGGCGCTCTGGCAGATACTGCTCATATTTACTGTGTTGAGGAGAAATGGGGAGAGATTTGGGCAGGACGGAGGCACAGGTTCCTTCCTCTGCTTTCAGAGAAGGCACTCCACTGCCAAGGTCAAGAGAAGAACCGGAGTCCCATGCCCACCCCACCCCCCGACCCAGACCCATCAGCTTCGTCACTAGCTAACCCTCAAGGGCCCATCCAAAAGCTGCCTCCTCAGGACTTTCCCAGCCCTCAAGACCGCGGAAGGCACCCTTTCCTTGGTGCCCCATTATCTCATTGGATAGCAAGTATAAGAAACAAATAACAGCCGACATTAAGTAAACACTAGGCCACAGGACGTGTACTAACATGTTTACCCCTTCCAACATGAGTTGTGAGACGATCCATCTATGATGCTGATGTGATTGTCATATTTTATGGATGAGGGCTCTGAGCAAACAGAGATGAATTTATCCCAGGTAAGTGGCTGCGCCATGAGGGGCATCCAAGCCAAGGCCCCATGGTCTCTGCCAATGACACTGAGTGTTGACTTTTTCATAACTGTATCTGTGTGTGTCCACCTTCTCCCCTGGAAACTCCATGGGCACTGAGATGTGTACAATTCTGTGTCCTGCCGCCACAGAGGACTGTCCCTGTCACATGGCAGGCTCCTGCTGATGAACCATGGCTTAAGAAATTAAACACGGAGCCAAGACACACGTCTTTTCCTGGCCGACTGTCATCTGTCAGCACAACTACCACAGCCCACTGGCCTCCAGCAGGGAGAACGGCAGAAAATACTTCCTGACATCACAGGAAGGGCCCGAGGAAAAGGTGCATTAATGGGGCAAAAACAAGCCAGCAGAGTGATTAATTTGGCCTCCCCTTCCATATTATGTTTACACAAGTTGATTATATAGCACTTAATTACTAATTTGCCCTACTTAAACCAAGAGTGCTTTTAATGTTTAATGAGATAAGGGAAGAAGATGCCTTTACTTAGTAAGGAGCAGCTATTTTATTTCCTTCGCTTATTTTGCCCAGCCAATTAATAACATTTCTAAGGAAATGCATCCCTCCAGTGAATTCTTCCTCTCCATCTTCTTCCTGACCTCCCAGGTTTAAAAAGAGATGGAAACAGACAAGAGCCACTTAGACACAAACAGACTCTGCTTACTGATCTGGCTGGATGGCCTTTCCTTTGTAAGGTTGAGTCCCATGGGATCCACAAATGGTGTTGATTTGGGGGACCTGGGGTGTATCTATTCCCAGAAATCATGACTTGGTTATTACTGACAACAGAGAACATAGCCATGGGTCTCCTTCCCCATAAGGCCGCATTGTTTCCCGGGTATTAATGTCAGATAAGGGTAAGAACTGCCCTGGGGCAGTGGAGACACAAGAAGAGCACAGACATTGGAGCCAGATCTGCTTCATTGCCAGCTCTGCCACTTGCTCTTATATCCTGGGTACATCCCTTAAACTTTCGGAGCTTCAGTTCCCTCCCTGTAAAGAATTAGCTATCATCTGACCTACCTTAGCACTCTGCCCAGCTCAGAGGAAGTGCAGAAAACTGTTAGTTTTCTTGTCTTTAGCATAAGTAGGGCAGGAAATGGATGCAGGGATAGGGGAGTCCCTTTTGAGGACGCCAGCATATCTGTCATCATCTGCAGAACCCTGGAGTCTAGATCAGTACTACTCAAAGAGCAGGTCCTAATAACTTGGAAGCTTGCCCCAGAATGTGAACACACACACTGAGCCCTTCAATAAGAACATCTTGCTCTGGATAAAATGTCATAATGGACTTACATTCTGAGGCAAGGACCTTATCTCATTGCACATCTGTAACACACCATCCAGAGGGGGCCCTGGTCAGCAAATTGACCTGCATACCTCAGCCTGAATGATTGACACACGTCTGCATGTTCCCCAAGGACCCGCCTGACCTTCTCTTTCCTTATACACACCTTTTAAAATGTGACCAGATTTTTTAATGTTTACATTTCTTGGATATGCATGATTACGGATACTCCAACGCAAGTTTCTAAATCCATACTACTTTCTTAAGGTTTATTGCAGAGACTAAAATACTTCTAATAAGCAAATGCTGATTGTAAACAAAACTCTTTCATAGACTTTAGGAAGACTAAACATTCCATCACTCTGAACCCAACTCTGTCCAATAGTGTGTGGTGTGAGTGTGTGTGTGTGTGTGTGTGTGTATGTGGTCATTTTTCAGGACTTTCTTTCCTCAATTACAGAAAATTCCTGACTTAACTAAAGGTCTTATCTTTCATGATCTCTTATTTGGTTCAACAGCCTAATTTACTGTGTTGAATATTAAGTTTATACACCATGGATATGCTATACATGAGTTACTTAGTGCAAAGGAATAAAATACCCACCTATTCATTTCCAATAAGGATTTTTTTTTATGACACATAAAGGCATAAATGTTCATTAGAATGAAGAATTAATTACTTATAAGCAGATATAGATATAGATATAGATAGATATCTATAGATAGGTATAGATATAGATATGCCTAAGCAACCAGTATGACTGAATGACCGGAATGACCAAAACGACTGGTCAACCAGTCACTATGATGCATACTGATACCAGGGGGCAGACGCTTAATGCAGGAGCTGCCCCCTGGTGGTCAGTGTGCTACCACAGCCAACCTCCCGCAGTCGGCCAACTTCCTGCGGCCCCTTCCCCCTGCCTGGCTGGTTCCCTATGGCCCCAATGGAGGGGGGTACCCAGCTCCCATGGCTCTTCCCCCCAGCCAGCCAGCCAACCTCCTGCAGCCCCTCCCCAGGGCTGGCGGGTCCCCCCATCGGCCCCATTTTGGGGGTGGGGGCTGGCCCCCCAATAGGCCTCAATCACTGGCCAGGATGAGGGACCCTACCTATGCACGAATTCATGCACTGGGCCTCTAGTGTTTGTATGGAAAGATCTTACATATTTTTTTCAGGTTTGCACCAGTAGGAAATGTTGACTCAAATAAAACGAGTTCAGTAAACTTTCTTTTAGAAATATAGTTTTGCAACCTTCTACATTTCTAAAGGACTCAATTCATGTTTCCCCATTTTTCCTTTGGTAACAGCCCAGTTCTTAGGTTCCTGAGTAAAAACTTGAGGGGGAGAAGGATATTTGGGAAAACTGTTAGCTTAAATCTCCATTTTAATAACAGTACTATAAAAAGTGTCTGTTAATTAAAGCTCTTAATTAAAGTACTTTTAATACCTACCTCTATAAAAATAAATGAGCAGATTATGATTAACAGCAAATACAGTAAAACAATACTGACAAGCATATAATAAAGTCTTCTCTAGGCAAAAGGAATCAGAATATTTCCAAACCAAAGAGGGCACATTTCTTATTTTTATTTCTATATCTGATACTCAACCAAGCAGTGCTGACAACTATGTAAACCACACCACATGTGAAGGGCAGCTGCGTGGGCATATTGGATTCTGGACTTTGCCAACCATTGGACATACGTTCACTGGGATATGGTTTGATGGAATAAAAAGAGCATGGACTTTGTATCAAGCAAGGTTATATGACCTCTCCATTCCTTGGACCTCAACTGCACAGTGGGGACTGTTAATACCACCCACTGGTGGCTGCAAGGATTCTAGAAACGATCAGAAATAGAAAGTGACATGACAGTAACAGGTCCTGCTCCTGCATCACCCTGGAAAGAACAGGAGAGCCCAATGTTGTGTATCTTATATATTGAACTAATTTCTGAAACTGGAATTCTAAACTTGAGCTAATGTTTTAACTTTGACATCCACGCTTCCATTTTGCAAAGTGGATTTTAACAAGGAGATTTACAATTAATCAGAACCTAAATACATTGCGTTTATTTATTTTGGAGAGGGAACAATGGTGGAAAGGGTAGGAAGGTACTGTTAACCAGGTGTGGCAATAAGGGTGATGAATGTTAGGGCCCATATCACATTCTTAATTTAATCCTTCTTTAAAGTATTAATTACCATTCCAGCATTTTCTGTTGACTTTCGATGAGGCTTTGACATATGAGACAGGACACTCTGAAAATTCAATCAGAAATCTGAATCTATTTAATTAGAAACCAGAATCTCACATCTCCAGAAACACATGCTTAAGCAGCAAAGGGCAAAAGGCGACTAAACAAAGTTGACAATATCAGGACCATATGTGAGATGGATAAGATCATAAGAGGCCTGGGGTAGAATGCTAAATGGAACTAAAAGTCATAGCAATAGACTCTTTGTACACAAGAAGAGCAATTTTGGAGAGGGAACAATGCTGGAAAGGGTAGGAAGGTACTGTTAACCAGGTGCCGATGGGGTACCTGCCAGCCCTGGGGAGGGGCCGCAGGAAGTTGGCTGGCTGGCTGTGGGGAAGGGCCACGGGAGGTTGGCCCTGAATTTTTATACACTTCTGGTGGGATTATAAAATGTTAACACAATCAAAATCCTAAAAGTTAGACATACTTTGGACAATTATACCTCATAATGTATTTTAACATAGCTGAGGATGTGCGCAAAAATTTAGCTACAGAGATTATTAGTTGCAGCTTTATTCAAAACAACAGAGACAATCTAAATATGCAGAATGGGACTGAAAAAGTCATGGTAGATTCTATGTGGTAGAAAATTAGACAGCCTGCAAACATGATAAAGATGTTTCCTATATTTTTTGGTGGGGGGAAAGGTTACAACGATGCATTGTATGAACATATTTTTGTAAAGTAAGCAATGATTTTAAAATATGTATA
This sequence comes from Myotis davidii, assembly GCF_000327345.1. Taxonomy (NCBI): domain Eukaryota; kingdom Metazoa; phylum Chordata; class Mammalia; order Chiroptera; family Vespertilionidae; genus Myotis; species Myotis davidii. Next base: position 7,271,591 of record NW_006294339.1, on the reverse strand, counting down.
AAAAGACTAATACGATGGCAAGGAGAATCTTCAATAGTCGTTATTTTAGAGTAGTAAGATCAGTGTTTTCATATTTTTCTTTCTGCCTAACTACATTTTCTTTAAAAATTTTTAAAACTTATTGACTTGCCGAAACCGGTTTGGCTCAGTGGATAGAGCATCGGCCTGCGGACTGAAGGGTCCCAGGTTCGATTCCGGTCAAGGGCATGTACCTGGGTTGCGGGCACATCCCCAGTAGGAGATGTGCAGAAGGCAGCTGATCGATGTTTCTCTCTCATCGATGTTTCTAGCTCTCTCTATCTCTCTCTCTCCCATCCTCTCTGTAAAAAATCAATAAAATATATTTAAAAAAAAACTTATTGACTTGACACGCTTTTAAATTTTATTTATTGATTTTAAAGAGAGAGGGAGAGAGAGAGAAAGAGAAACACCGATTTGTTGTTCCACTTATTTATGTACTCATTGGTTGATTCTTGTATGTGCCCTGACCAGGGATCAAACTCGAAACCTTGACATATTGGGACAATGCTCTAACCAACTGAGCTACCAGCCAGGGCTAAATTTTCTTTTTTTCCCAATGATCATTAACTCTTAGTTATATTCCATAAAAAAGCATATTATAATACAATATGCCAAGAAATGGGACGGCTTCATATTTCTGAACATTAATGATATATCAGTCTTTCCAAATCTCCAGAAACCAAAGTCAGGATAATCAGCTTTACTTTGAAAATGTAAAACTGTTATTTTTGGTGACAGACAGCCAAAGAGAACTAAAAACCACAGAAAGTTGACTCACAAAATAAAGCAGAGCGGAGATGTATATGAAGAAGCACTTAACAGGTGATGAATAGAACTGGCTTTAAATGAAGTGAACTTCATGGTAAAGGATAGGAGAGGCCTAGGCTAAGCAATGAGGATGTCTGCAAGTAATGACCTTGAGTGTAGACCACAGTGGTCAGTGTGGATGGTTTATCTTGTGGGTGCACATTACAGAAAATGTGAGTAATCACAGCTCTCCACTGGCCACTTGTTTGGATTACTCTGTAAGACACAGGAGTCTGTCTGGGACATGACAGGGAGAGCTGATGGTGGGAGCACATGGAGTCAATGGTTACGAGGCGGGGACCCTCACACTGTGGGA
>NW_006294339.1:7240294-7270423 GCF_000327345.1 Myotis davidii | reverse complement strand
GAATTGGTTGATTCCTGGGGCTTATTTTCTTTACACTGGTACTTGCCTTAAGTTGATTGCTAAATTCATTGTGATCTTTTGTCACTGTCTCCTTTTGCTTCAGATGTTTCCTCCTGTGCTTTTTTGGGGGTGGTGGTGGTGGTAAGAGTAGGTGTCAGGATACATAGCACTGTTAGAATTACAGCTTGCTTTGTATAATTTTTTGGGGGAAAAAACCCTGTCTCTGAAGATAAGAAATGAGAGAAAGTACATGACATCTGCAGGGGCCTGAAGGAAGCAGTGTGGAAGGCCATTTTGTGTGCATGCCTCTTGGCCATTGGAATGAGTTTTCTCTCAAGGCATCTTGTTTTATGCATCCTTTGCATGTCTTGGGACTTCTCTATGGTCTGTGCTTGGAAAATGTAAACATGTTGACATTTCATACACTTATTTTTTTCCAGTCTGTTAATTTTCTAGGGCCCAGAGCCCACAGAAGTATTGTGGGACACTCCTAACATCTAATTGTAAGCATCTGGTTTCCAGGTTGTTCAGAATCAGCGAAAACTTTGGAAAGTGGACAGCTAAGGGAGTGATGGGTGACTTTCTAGGGATGAGGGAATGATCAAATGAAAGGTCACAGAGGTCAAGACTGTGTGGATTCCATACGCCTACCAATAAAAGGAGGGAGCCTCTTTCTCTCGCCCCCTCCCACCTACTCAATGGCTGAACTTTCACCTGGAAGTGGCAACTCTGTGGTTTGACTCCATTTTACTGATTAAATTGTAGATACAGACACAACCCTGACATGATTCTCATCACACAGTCTACTGGAGACACATTTTTAATACCACTAAAAGGAGAGGAATAATTCTTTAAATGATATTCATCATTCTATTCTTTAGTGAGAATGAATGTTTATGTCAATACCCTTTGTGGGATGCTAATTTGAAAAGGAAATAGAAGGAAGGAAGCGCAGGGAAAGACACACTGAGGATGCGAATATGAATGGATAAAAGAACACAAGGTGGACACTTGGGATTGTCAGCAGGTTTCAAAATGTGGAATAGCAATGGGCCTCATAATTGACCAATCTCTCCCACCAAAAAATTTCATCCACTCTCCATCTCCCTGCATCTAAACAACTTTCCAAGAATTGAAATATGTAGACATTTGCAACAGCTATAAGTAAAACCACAACTATAAAGTAAGTCCTTCTAATGATTGGTATCACCAACGTAAGCTGAAGTCATCAATTCACATGCCCAGGAAATTGGGAAACCCTGTCTCCCCAGGCATGGAGGCCCTTCCCTAGGTCCGCAGCCTTGGTCCTGTGGACTCTTCCTAGCTTTCCTTCAATGTAGAGGAGATAACTGGCTTTTTCTATTTAAGTCTACACACCTGCTTAAGAAGCAAAGTCATACATCCAATCGCCAGAGAGAAGACAAAACGTCTGGCCTGCTGGAATCATTAGGTTGCTGGCAGGAATTACTCAGTTTTCTTAAAGGGAGGAGAGGCAGACACCCTGAAGACCATGCTAGGATCTTTGAACTTCAAAGAAAAAAAATATTGAAGATTAGGTTGAAAACTATGAATGCCAGGGAAGAAGCTACTCTGTTTTACCTCAACTTGCCAGAATCCTGAACTGGTCCCCAGGTTAGCCAGGGTGGCATGTGCTCTCTGGAGAGGAGTGAATGAAGCCAAGTCTACATGCATTCACATTTGCAAAGGAGTCCCAATCATAGTTATTGGAATGATGTTGATAATTACAGCCAGGGCTCTCGAGGTCATGAGAGCTTTCAAAGGTTCTGCATATCAACAGTCTCACAGGAGTGGCAATCCTTATTTCAATATTGTTTTAAAAGGAAATAAAACAAACAAATAAATGAAGCAACTGGCGACACTGAGACTACACAATAGGCAAACACAGAGGTCAATACTACACAATTCTCGCGGGCATGTGCTGACAGACAAGATATCAGGTCTCACATGTGGGGCTATGTTTACTAGATTGCAGTGTCTCAGAAGAGGCACGTAGGTCCTTGGGCTGCCCTGGAGACCTGAGCTTGTCCTGAAGATGTTGTGAGCCGCGCAGCTGCTATTCAAGTCACCAACGCTAATATTCTATGGATCATATCTTAGAGCCTGTCAGGAGATTAACAAGGAACCTCATGTAGTGAAGATGTCAGTAGAATCCTCTGGGAGCCATAACTTCAATTTGACTAAGACACTAAGTCATGGTGTGAAGTGGTGGATGGTGCAGCCCCTTCTTGTTTGGACTGCAGGCTATTTCCTGGTTTGTGACCAATGACATTTCTTCTCAGAAAATACACCTTTAAACAATTTGGAAGCCAAACAAATATTTTTAAAGAGAAAAAATATCAACGTAGAAACAGAATAAAAATCAGGATAGGATATTGATCCAGAGAGACCTTGGTCTCAATTCTGCTGTCTCTTATGGGATACAGACAAATAACTTATAACTCTCTGAGCCTTGGCTTCCTCATCTATCAACAAGGATAAAACATCCATCCTGCAGGAAGGGAGGTTGTCAAAATTAAATGAGGTGTCTTAGTCCACTCGGGCTGCCATGACAAAATACCACAGATGGAGTGTTTAAATCGCAGAAACTTATCAAATTGCCAGAATGACCAGGTTCTGCTGAAAACCATGTTCCTGGCTTGCAGAGGGCCACCTTTTCACTGTGTCTTCACATGGGCTCTTTCCCAGGTATCGCCTGGAGAGAAAGGAGGCCAGGGGCAGTGGCGGGGGTGCAGGGGTGGTGGGGGTGCAAGTGCACGTGTACCAGCTCATTGGTATCTCTTCTCCTAGGGGCACTAATCCTATCCCAAGCAATATCATCCCTAATTACCTCTCAAAGACCCACCTCCAAATACCATCACGTTGGGGGTTAGGGCTTCAGTATACGAATTTTGAGAGGACATAAATATCTAGTCCATAGTATGAGGTAACTATACAGGGTCTTAGCAAGCATCTCCACTGTTTTTGTTTTAATGATTATAATTTGTCCCATGAAGGGCAAGACATTTAGTTATGAGAATGTCTTCATAAGTTGATCACATCTTTAATAATAAAAGTGTAATATGCTAATTAGACCAAACAACCTTCCAGACCACCTTCCAGATGAAGCCACGGCAGCAGGGGCCCGAGGCAGAGGCAGCTGCTGTGGCTGCGGGGGTGCCGAGCCCCTTGCACGAATTTCATGCATTGGGCCTCTAGTTAAAACAATAATTGACAAGTCCTAGTTTTTTCAACAATAAATAAGTACCTCCAATATTACTGAGTATCAGAAAATCCAGAAGAAGTTGAAGGTTCAACTCGACCATCTTTGTTTAAACACTGCAGTTAAAATCCACATGCATTCATGAGTGGATTCCATTCCTTGGAAGGGCTATTCCCCAGGCATCTATTCGAGAAGCTTGGGCAGTATGTTGTGTAGCACATTTCCCAAAATGTGGTACAAAGAGCACAGATATTGAAATTAGACTTTACATCTGTCTGTTTCTAACAGTGAACCATAAAGTGCTGCCATCTTTCTGGATTTCTGTTGTCCACATATGTTGTTATATCAGGAAGATTATATGAAAAGCACCTGGCATAGTTCCTCGTACATGAGAGGGTCGCAGTCCATTACTGGGCTCCTGGTGAAAAACCTAGCTTCTAGTCCTGACCTGGAGACCTCCGGCAAGTCATGTAAGCTCTCTGATGTTCAGCTGAACAAATATTTCTGGAACTCTCAGCTGAGACTTGGGAGCCAGACTTCTTGGTTTGGGCATTTACTACCTGTTTCAACTTGGGCTACTTTTCTTTATGTCTCATGCCCCTTAACTATAAAATGGGAATAACAGAGTAACCAGTTATGGGACTCAATGTGCATTCCTGACCCAGGGAAAGGATGTGCTATTGATTATTATTATAGACAAACAAATGGGCTGGAAAGCAGAATGGTCAGATCAGAGTCAGCAGGCAGTGTGGCCAGTATTTGAGCCCCGGTGGTCTGACTTCATAGCCTGTGCTCTCTGCGTCTACCCAGGCCGCTTCTCCTCCTTTTTGTAAATCTGCTGTTAATACTATTATGTTACCTTTCAAAGTCTCTCCATAAAACCCCACGTGTGAAATGTCTTTTGCAATTCGGTGGTAGGAAACAGCTCTGTCTCCTCCAGAAACTGGTATGTTTCCCCTTTTTGAAAATAAGAGTTATGCAACTTATCATGTGTTCTTTTTGTCTTGGCTGCCAGGAAGCTCAGAGTCAAATTGTGTGCTCAATCACTGCCACCAATTTCCTTCTTCCTATATCTTTGTTCCTTATTTTGCCTTTTAATTCCTTTTTTTTACTGACATTTTCATTTGTGTCTCCTGTTGATGGAGGCATCAAAGGTATTTGGACAGTGTTAGGTAGAGATAAAATAATCTAAAATTTACATGAAAAACTTGAGTGTTGAACCTTACCTGTTCCACGTGCTAAAAGAAAGTGGTCAAGGGAAAATGTAAAAGAAATAATTTAAGAGCTATTTTAAAGGAGAAAAAAAGAAAATCAACAAGAAAAACAGAATGACCAACACTAACAGAGGCCAAGTCAAATAAAAATGGCAATAAATATGTCTGAGGCGAGAAGTGTTTGTGCTTTCCCTGGCTGGAACCTATCATTCCTTAATTATATCCTGTGTGTGTTTTGCAAGCTGTGAGCTGCTGTCAAGAGGAAGGACCGTGGCAGACAGGGGAGTTGCCGCGGCCCACCCCTGGCTCCTCACATACCTGCACAGAAGTGAAATCCCCCGAGGCACAGGCACCCAGAATAGCAGCGCCCACAAGAACAGACTCCACCTCCTGGGACAGGACCACAGGCATGCCTGCACAGGACAAGACCACACCTCGTTAGGGAGCAGGACCTGGGCACCTTGGGGAGCCAGCAAGCAGCCCCAGCAGCAAAAACACCTGATGGGAAGGTAGCAAGAGGCTCCCCACCCCCCGAAGTGCCTTGTCCCGTGCGGTTCTCTGGATCTAAACAATTTCATTGCCTCTACCTACTGGTCCAGTGGCCAAGAGCCCCATGGGAGCCAGCACCATATAGGTCAACTCATGAGACCTTTTTGCCCAGGTTTCCTGAGCTTCTGCTAGCTGCCACCTGCCATTTGGTTCCACTTCAGTTCAACAGACATTTATTAAGTGCTTTGCTGGGCCCCGGGAATACAGAGATGAATTGGACTCTGTTCTGCTATTCAGGGCTCCAAGGGGAGATGGATGAGAAAGAGTTAAAGGGGGTTAATTCTGTAACTGAGATGCACTAAGAAAAGGGAAATAGTGAGAGAAGGGGTGATTAATCCCTGTAGTGGCTTCTGATTTCTCTGAGTCTGAGTACAATGACTGACAAGGCCCTCCCGGACTAGTGCCCATCCTGACCTTCCTCCCCTCTCCCCTTGGCCACATTGCCCCGCCTCCTAGTTCCTTCCTAATTCTGCGTCAGGGCCCTCCCGTGCTGTTCCTCTGTCTGGGCCACTTCCTTTTGGAGGTCTGCACAGCAACGCTTCCTCACTCTGTCTTTTTTTTAAAAATGTATTTTTATTGATTGCAGAGAAGAAGGAAGAGGGAGAGAGAGAAACATCCATGATGAGAGAGAGTCATTGATCGGCTGCCCCCTCCACACCCCACACTGGGGATGGAGCCCATAACCTGGGCAGGTGCCCTGACCTGGAATGGAACCATGACCGCTGATTCATATGTTGATGCTCAACCACGGAGCCATGCTAGGCAGCTCTCACTCCAAGCCTGGGTACAAATACCTCCTTCCCGAGGTGGCTTCCTGATCTGAGATGACAACTTACAGCACTTGTCTCCTTCTCTGTTCCCTCCTCCCCTAGGTGTCTTTATTATGGTCTATTTCCCCTGCTAGAACCTAAACCCCATGATGGCAGGGTCTTTGTTTTGTCCCTGGGATTTGAGACCAGTATCTAGTTCATGCTGAGCACTTAAATGATGAAAGAACAAACTGGGAGGGAAAGCAGAGGCACCAGGGTGGAGATGAGGACTAAGCATGTCTTTGAAGAAGTGGGGGGTCTTCCTGGCAGGGGAGGGGTACCCCACATGCCAGTTCCCAGAGGTTGAGGGTTCACAGTAGGTTTAATACAAATCACGTAGAATTCTTAGGATTTTACACATGTGTGTGTACCTAATAAATAAAACGCATATGAAATATAAATAGAAATGTACTTGCCAATCAGGAGATGGCAGCAAACTCCACAGAGGTAAGCTCTATGGACAGACTGTAAAATCTTTTTCTACTCAAGACATCAGACTTGTTTTTTCCAAAGACTGGACTTTTCTGGGAAGACTCCCCAGATATAACCTCCTTTGCATTCCCACCGTCTCCTAACTCAGCCTCCCGCTCCAGGACTGGGACAGCTGGCAGCCATCTCAGACAAAAGGGGCGGGCAACAGAATCCCCACACACATCCCGAGTGCTCAGGAATACAGGCCCCGTCCCACAGGGCCAGACTTGAGACTTGCTGCAAGCATCAGGTGGTGGGGTATCCGGGAAAACCTCAGACCTGGTGCCACTAGCCCTGTGTCTCTCAGCATGTCTGTCATTTATGGTCTTTGGGCCTTGGGTTCTCCATGTGTAAAATGGGATGATGATAAGATGGTCCACACAGGTTCACTGTGAGGATTCATGAGAAAGGGCATACAGGGCGCTTAGCCCATTTTCTGGCCTATGAGGATGGTGGCTGCTGTGTTAGAATGAATATCAATGGTGAGTGAAGCCCTTCCGCATGTACTTCTCCTGGGCTGGAAACTAGCGCAGTGGGGAGGGATCTCTAGTGGGCAAAGACAGACCCAGGAGCACAGAGGGCTGTGCTGGCCAAACCAGGACCGAGCACTGAATGCCTTTGCAGGGCCTGGAACCAAGCAGACAAAGTGTGACTGCCACCACCCCATGCACTGGAGCTTTTTAGAAGACAGCTGCTCCAGATGTCACTCACCTCCCGAGCCCCTCTTTACCCTGCCACAGCCTCACAGGTCCTAAGCAGGGGGGAGCTACTTGCAGGCACCTCCTATTGGGAACTGGAAACCAGAGAAACCTGGCCAGGCCCCACCAGCTCTCCAGTTGCAGCCCAAAGTGCTCCGGAGCCAGACTGCCAGGGTTTGAATTCTGGTTTCCTTGCTGACTGAGCTGTGTGATCCTAGGCAAGTTAGCTAATGTCTCTGTGCCTCTCAGTTTTCCCACCTGCAAAATGGGGTTAAAATGCCACCTATCTCACAGGTAATCTGGCTATGAAGATTAAAAATACTATGGCGAGTAAGGCACTTAAAACAGAGCTTGGCTTATAGAAAGCACAGAAAGCACTGAATTAGCACTAGTTGTTATGATTCTTAAAGTGGACCTTATCTCTGAGGTCTCTCCACACCTGCTACCCTGGGTGGAACCAACTGACTGCTTCCATTTGCCCCTCAGGTCAATCCCACCTCTTCCCCCAACCCCCACCCCATCTTCCCTGAGCCCTGGAACGCTGCACAACATCTGGGGCCTGCTTGCCCTCTGGCCACATCCTCAACTAGGCTCTGGCTGGCGGCCCTCTCACTCAGCGCCTTTATCTTAGGCTGGTTACTTCCCTGCACTGGGCCAGTAAGCCTAGGGGTGGTAACACTGTGAGTGGCGCCAGGGTATTGCCTGGTGGTCAGTTTCCCCACACCCTGCCCACACCTCTGGAAACAGATCCTCGTTGACTTTTCTCCAGTTAATCCAGTTGGAGTGTAATCTGTTCCCTGCCTGGACCTGACTCATAGGGACACCAACGTCCTCTGGGTCCCACTGGACACCCGGACATAGGAGGGAGACCGAGGGCACTTTCCCTGTTTGTAACGACCCTGTTGGCACTGCCACGCCGCTCTCCGCTTGTTCACTGGCACGCTCAGAGGAGGCTTCGGCGTAAATAAGTGAACAGATGATTACAATCATAAATAAGGCAGGAAGAGGGAAACTCCTACTGAAATTGCCAGTACTGAAAAACAAAATCTAGAAGGAGGAACATTTAGTCCCAAGTCAGTAGGGGAACCTACAATTACTCAGGGCACACCACGTATTTCTTGAAATCACGGTGAACTAAATACCCAGGGCAGGAGGAGATTCCTCCCCTCACGTAGAGGACGTTTCCCAGGCTGGCCATGTGCCACACACTAAACCTTCTCTCAAGCACACCTCCTTCCCGGGGGTGTGGGCTGCTAAGGAGAGAAGTGAACTAACATTTACTGAACACCTACTTTGAGCCAGGCACCGAGCTTAGTGCTCACAGACTCATGAGTATTTATTCCTTAGGGCAATCTATAGGAAGGCTATCGTATTATTTCTATCTTTCACAGAGGGAACTGAGGTGACTTGCCGGGAGTCACAGGGTTGGTCCCACCCCACACACCGCTCTTTTCATTACTCCCCACTTTCTCCAAAATATCTTCCAAATTCCGTTGTGTTTTTCACATGCATTCCTGAGAGTCACGTACCAGGTCTATGGTGTCAAATCTTTCTTTGCAGGAAAACTAGAGCAATTACCATGTTTAAAGGCACCCAGACCTCTACCTCTACACCCACTGCTCTGTATGTGCCTTTTATCGTGATTGTTTTATTTATTTATTTATTTATTTATTTATTTATTTATGGACGTACGTACGTATGTATGTATGTATGTATGTATGTATGTCTGTGTGTGCCTTTTATAGGGATAAATGCGCAGTGCTCTTTCCCCCCACCAGTGCTGGGTGAAGGAAAGGAAGGAGGCAGCCTCTCCTGGAATGTGAACTATTTTATCTGATGCATTAATGAGTTTAGCAGAACCCCCAAGCATTTAAAGGCAGATGCACTTTGCCATCCCTTGTCACTCACAGGCTTCCCAAGGCAGAGGAATTCCAGGCCAGAGAAAAGGTCCCTTTGTCTGGAACTGTAACTGGTCCACAGTCAGAGACAAAGGGTCCAGTTTCAATCAGAATCCAAATAACGATTAACAGCCTTTTCATTCAACAGCCTGGGGAACGGTTTCCAAAGCAGAACTTTCTGTGGAGCCGAGACAACCCCTGCTTCTGAGTCAGGCGTGTCAGGCCTGGATGAGGACCCACTTTCATTGAGTCTGGGAGCAGGTCACAAGGCCCTGCCCTGGGAGACTGGGTTCCCATTTCCTCCGGGGAATGGGGTTTTATCTTCCAGGTAGGGAGTCTTTGTGGATATTAGAAGGCTGACAAGTGGAAAGCCACTCACAGATCAACTTTTAAGTCAGACCCTTGAACAAAGCTGGCTGAGGTTTAGATAAAATGTAGTGATGGTTAGCCCAGCCAGCGTGGCTCAGTGGTTGAGCTTCAACCTATGAACTAGGAGGTCATGGTTCTATTCCAGGGCAGGGCACATGCCCAGTTTGTGGGTTCAATCCCAAGGAGGGGGCATGTAGGAGGCAGACAATCAATGATTCTCATCATTGATGTTTCTATTTCTCTCTCCCTCTCTGAAATCAATAAAATAAATTTTTTTTAAAATGTAGTGTCATGGTTTTCCTCCTGGGGAAAATTACAAGGAAATATGGATGCCTTTTCATGTCCTTCCTCTTTCTGCATGAGATCGGTCCACTTCCATAGGCTTTGAGGTCTTCAGGAAAAGAGCCACCATCATCAAATGGTTACGAATTAGAGAGGAAAGTTCAGGAATCTGGGCCTGGACATACCTGGGTATCTTGTTCCTGCTCCTTACTGGGTGTTTGAGTTTGGATAGTTAACATAATTCCCCTCCATGAGCCTCAGTTTCCCTGTCTGTAAAATGGGGGCATCAACTTCTACCTTTTGGGAGTATGTGATGACTAAATGTATATGGAGTGATTCCCACCCACAGACAATTGGGAGCTTGACTAATGGTAGTAATGTACATACTGAACATCCTGATATATTTGCCCTTGGACTGTGTACTTTTTTATGCTGTCCTCTGGCTGTGCCTCAGTCTACTTATCTATAAAATGGCGATAAGAGACTTTTGTTTGATCTCACGGTATGCAGGGATCAATTATGCCCATCACATCTGGGAAAGCTCTCATCTGCCAGAATCTGCATGGCCTAGAGGGGGAAGGGACCTATGTCACGACAGAGTCAGGAGCAAAGAACCTGACCCTCTCAGAGGTAAGGAATCCAGGGGTCAGGGAATAGCCAGAATCATGGTAAATGGTGGGCAGTATAGGGTGGGCTCATATCAGGCTGGCGCTAGAGCAGGGTCCAGTCCTCCCCTACTTCCCTGCCCTGGGGCCTGGCCACCCTGGAATGGGTTCTGGGAAGGGAACAGCAGTCCCCAGGAGACACTGGCAGAGGAAGGAGCAAGAGGGGGAAGGGCACCAGGTCCAGAGGGATGGCAGTCCAGGCAACCTCTGGGACATCAGCAAGCCTCCTGCCAGTGGGACCCCTTCCTTAGAGCCATGGGTCTGCCCTACAGATCCTGCTCTGATTTGTCTGCTCAGATCATAGAGAGGTCAGTCCACCACTCTGGATCCTCCTCATCTGTGTCATGATCCCTGATTCTAATGAAGATCTCAGGGCCTTAGGGCTCAAACTTCCATCCACAGCCAGACCCACTGTTCCCATAGCAGCTGGGATCCACATTCCTTCTCCAAGACAATTTCCTCATCACCTCCTCCAGTTGGAGATGGCTTGCCCTGCACCATCACGGTCCACACCTGGGAGAAAAGCCCCACTGTTTCCATTATGCCCTGTGCTTTCCTCACTCGGAGCTCCTGCTACAGTAAATTTAACATGTCTGTGTGCTACCTGCCTTTTTTGACAGACCTTGAATTCCTTGGGGGCAGATATTATATCTTATTCAGCTTTGTATCTTCAATATTCTCTACAATGTCTAGATCAGAAGAGGTACGCAATACTGTTGAGTAAATATCTGGATTAGGACCTAGCCCTGTGGACCTCTCTTATCTCATTTCCGACCATCATCCCATGGTTGGATTCCCAGAGAAGTCACTTTCTCCATCATGATGACAAAGATTCTGGAGTTATTTTTTTAAAAAAACAAACATTTTAACAGTAAATATCCGAAATAATTTGGCACATCACCTATATGCTCCTATTCTCGACTCTCTAGACTGTGGCCATGACCATTTGCTACCAAGGCTAAGATGACCTTCCCTCCTCCTCCTCAGACTTACCAGTAATGTCCGCATGCATCTGCACAAAAAGGGGATTCTTGCTCAAGCCTCCACACAGGAAAAGAGTGCTGATCGAGTGCCCCGCTGCCTCCATGGCCTCTATAATGAAGCGGGTCCCGAACTTCAAGGAAAAACAGAAGGAAGCATCAGGGTGAGAGCAAAGAAAATGATGTACAACATTTACTAAGTGTTCACCCAGTGCCAGACAGGGCCCTGCGAGCTTTAAGTCCCTACCTTGGACAGTGAGACCCCAAAAGCTTAGGGTGTCTCTAATCACACGGTTCACACCTGCCTGCCTGGAATCCTGCTACTAACTACACCATTTGCTTCTATCAGTTGCTGCATGATATTGATCAAAACAAATGACAACCTCAACACAGTTAATAGATTTCATTCAAACCGATATTTGATTAGTGTATTATGGCCCAGGTCTTCTATTAGGAACTAGGAATGGAGTGATTAGCAACAATGCTCTGAAAATAACGGTCAGTGGTCCATGAATGTATCATTTTTCCTTAAATAAGAACTAAGACGTTTGTTCCTTGAAGAAGGATACCAACAAAAGGAGCAGCAGAAACACAGAAAGAGGGTTCTAAATGCACAGAGAAGGAGAGACTCAGGCTTTGGGCTGATGAAGGGCTAAAATGACCTTTGTTGCCACCTGAAACCAGGTAGTGGTTCCCATAACGAGGCTTTCAGAGCCAGAATCCATTTCCCAGCAGTGCTTGACCAGGGATGATGCAGAAATCACAGGCTCTGGTTGGATAAGGGCTTTGCTGTAGCTTCATTTCAGCCCTTGCGTCTTAACAGCTTCATAAAATGTGTTATCCTCATCCTCGTCTTGCTAAATTTATGAAACTCAGCAAGAAAATGTCAATGCATGGGAGGAGGATATCATCGTAGGGTCATCATGGTGAATCTCAATATACTATTCTCTAGTGTTAGCTAGGACATTCAACTGGCTGAAAATCATACTTTGTTTGAAAGTTCAAAAACTAGAAGTTCCCAAATCCTAATTCATGTGGGATAAGCATTAAAAACAAAAAAATATTAAGTGCAATGTGGCCTCAGGTGGCCAGAAGAGGTTTTTTGGTAGAGAGATAGCCTTTAAAAAGTTTAGAGGTTGAGCAATTCTGGGGGATGACAAGGTCCTCGGTGTGGACACAGGAGTGAGATGTTGAAGTACACAGATGAGCAGGTCAAGGGAGAGGAGCAGCTCAAGGATCTGAGAGGCCACAGGTGGTGCAGCCTCCAAGAAGTAGTCAGGTTTGAAAATGCATGAGCTAGTGTCACAAATGGAAGTGCATTGTCACTGGCAGGTTGGTACCCAAGTACATAGAGAGGATGTAGTTTAGCTTGAGGGCATGCCATAGCAGTGATGGCAAACCTATGACACGCGTGTCAGAGGTGACACGCAAACTCATTTTTTTGGTTGATTTTTCTTTGTTAAATGGCATTTAAATATATAAAATAAATATCAAAAATATAAGTCTTTGTTTTACTATGGTTGCAAATATCAAAAAATTTCTATATGTGACATGGCACCAGAGTTAAGTTAGGGTTTTTCAAAATACTGACAGGCCGAGCTCAAAAGGTTTGCCATCACTGCCATAGAGGCTTAACCAAAGTAAAGAAATAAGGTTTGAGAAGTGGTTTGAATGCTCCTATGACCCCCAGGGCATGGAATGTAGGGCAAGCAAAGCCTCCTTCGACAAGGCTACTGGAGAGCTGTGTCCTGGGCTGGAGGTGCCTCTGGGAAAGGGGGTGACTGGAGAGTGATCTGGGGACCATGGAATCCTGATTGTGGTGGAATAAATGAGGGAGAGACAGTTCAGGAGCAAAAGAATAGCAATTCCAGCCCAAGGTTTATGGGGTTTGTAGAAGCTATTAGTGAATCTGATAAGGTGAAACTTGGGCCGCTGAAGATAATCCACAGCTGTAGTGGGTTTAAAAAAAAAAATTAAAACATGTTGTACCACATAAGGCCAGATGCTGCTTATTGATTAAGGTTGATTACCCCCAGATGTTCTTAAGCTTTTTGGCAGTCTTGAACTCTCTTGAGAATGTAATGGAACCTACTGACCTCCCAGAAAAAAAGTCATATACGAAACTGTATTATAAATAATTTGAAGACGTCTACAGGTGCCCATATGTCCACCATGGATCATCTGGTATCCATGGAGTACAGGTAACCCTCGTCTACTCTAGGGGCATGAATCTGTAATAGCAAAGATCATGGCTTTTGAATGTAAAAGACTAAGGCATTTTGCCTATTTCTTGAATCAAACCTGTACCTAACCTTTCTAAGACTCAATTCTCATTTTTAAAATGGGAATAATATCATATGAGGTTCACCCAAAAATTCTATGGATTTTCTGAATTAATATGAAAAATATTAAATTTCAGTCTTCGGCTTCATGAAATACAGTAAGCCCTGCCCTCCAAGGTTGCTGCTATAGACAGTGTGCCTAGAAGAGTGTCAGGGTTGAGTGCACGGGGAGTGTTTAGACATGAAAAACCGTTCTCTTTATTAGCTCTCTGCTATGCACTTAAATGGTGTCTCTAACCTATGACAAATTCAAACACCGCATATTGCTATTCTCATTTAGGAGTTATATAATTTGCTTAAGGCAATAGAGGCTGTATAGGGGGGGGGGGGACAGTGTGCCTAGAAGAGTGTCAGGGTTGAGTGCACGGGGAGTGTTTAGACATGAAAAACCGTTCTCTTTATTAGCTCTCTGCTATGCACTTAAATGGTGTCTCTAACCTATGACAAATTCAAACACCGCATATTGCTATTCTCATTTAGGAGTTATATAATTTGCTTAAGGCAATAGAGGCTGTATAGGGGGGGGGGGAGGGGAGCTGCCTCCCAATGTGCATGGAAATGACATGCAAAATTGATATTTCTAAACTGGGGACTTGGGTTCATGTGCTCAGAGGGCCTGAGCTGAGAGCACAAAGCCCAGTGCCTGGGAAAGGGAAAGAAAGGATCTGAACAAGAGGCACTCCCTCCAGAGGGGCTGTGACAGCCTGTCTTTCCCTCATGTGGCATTGTTGGCCGAAATTTCCCACTCACTGGCGTTAGTTACAGGGCCTTCCCTTTCCCTGTCTCAGCCTCCACTCTGACCCGCTCCACCCGCCTCAGATGCTCGCCAAAGGGCTTTGTGCTGAAATGATTCTGTGCTCACCTTTCTGGAAAAACTGTTTTCACAGAGAAATTTAAATTAAAATTAGGCCATTCCACTGGGAATGTACAGAACCAGATGCAAATCGAGAGACTTCAAATGCAAATAGTACTTTTGAAGGGTCAATTCTGAAAAGAAAACTATGGATGGACAGGCTATGGATAAGCTGGGTGTTTGACAGGTCTTTCAATGAAGTGTGACCAAGAGAGAATTTTACTTGGAAGAGGGTTTCGCAAGGTCCCAAGTTAACTTCTTTAAAATATGTCTTCAATTTCATTCTATTTCTATAAAATACCAATCACAGATATGTCTATAGAGAGCAATTGCCTAACTTTAACTTATCAACAATAGGTGCTAGGGCCTTACTCAAAGCCAATGAGATCGATGTTCATTTTCAAGTTTAACATTATTTGAAAATATCTGTTATCAGACTGTTTAATTAAAATGCAAATTTTTGCCTAAAAGACCAGCACACCCAGATACTTTTGCAAAACAGATTGAACTCCTCACAGTTCAACTGACTCCATAATAAAGTTCTATTGAGAAATCTCTGTCTTAAATTGCCTCCCCTTCATGGTAGTACAAAGGTCATTAAGTCAACAGATAAAATAAATATAGCTTTTAATACATGTACGACCCATTGCATACAAGATTGATTTTCCCAGTGTGTGGTATTTGGAAAAATGTAGTGGCTCCGCCACCCCAACCCCACCCCACCCCCACCTCTCCGCCACACACACACCATCTGCATGAAGTTTATCCTCCTTCATACATTCTTAGACTTCTGCTGCAGAATTTAGCAGGCAGGGGACCCATATGAGACAATCCTGGACAAATGAACAATGTTTTCTAAGATGTGCTAAGTCAAAACTGTTCTTGGGAATGCCTGGGAGCTTGTTTTATCCATGCAGCTTTTACAAATAGCTCAAAAGCCAAATGCAGCATGGTGAAGGGCAAAGAGCTGATGTGTGGCAGTGAAACTGACAGAGGTTCAAATTCTGATCCTGCCATACACTAGCTGTTTTGACCTTGGCAAGTGGTTTTCCCTTTGCATGTAAAATGAGGACTGTCTCACTGGCTTATAGGTTACTGTCTAAAGCCACAGATGGGTAAGGCATTCTATTCCGTGCCTGGAACTGAGAGTGGGTGTCAATGAGAGGTAATAGTTGTTATGATCCTCTGGTGGTGCACCCTGTGTGTCCTCGTTCTTTATGTCCACCTCTTAGCAAGAATGCAGAGCATCATACAGCTCTGATTTTCTATGGTTATTCATTTCAGCAAGTGATTTGTTCTATTATAAGACTTTCCATACAGTAACAGTGAGGAATCAGAAACTAAAAGTTCCTCAATATATCACCCATTTAGTTTTATTTTAGAAATCTCAGTTCTGCTCCTTACTAGTTGAATTAAATTGACTGATTAACCTCACTGAGGCTTAGGTTTCTAATCTGTGGAATAGGGATTATCATACATACTTCACAAGGTTGTCAGATAATGTCTGTAAAATATTTAGCACAGTTGTGTCTGGCACATCATACCCCCAAACTATATTATTTATTATCATTATCATCATTACTATAAAACAGATCACTAAATAATTGTTTTTACTAATGATGTGCACTTCTGTTCTCCATTTTCATCTTACTAGTCACTCTTCCATTTTGAAGGATGTGAGAATTGTTTGTTTTTGACCCTGTCCCCATGAATAAAGCAGGCTGACTGATTTTACTGAACTGGCCAAGCTATTAAATCAATAAGATAGTGACTTCAGAAAAACAAATTCAAACTTGTCTATAAACAAAAAGGACTGTTTAATCAAGCTGGTTGATCCATACTCCTATGTAGTTGCATGAAAGACCACATGTCCTGTTAGTGGGTGGGAAGTTCTATTCTCCCACCTGGACTCCTATGCACATAAGGAAAGCACCTTTGCAGGCGATGCGGACATGTGGAGAAAATGCATGTAGCAATGAGCTTATGAAAGAGGTATGAAGAAACAGAATAATTGAATATCATAGAAGTATATCCATAGAGCATTAACATCCAAAAAAAAAAACAACCCAAAACAAAACCAAAAAACCAAACAACAACAACAACAAACACTTGGTTTGAACAGATATGTTTCTGAAAAGAAATTTTGACTCTGAACTTAATGAACTGATTTTTCCTTTCTGTTGGTGCCCATTTTTTCTCCAGAGTGGCTAAGTTCACTGCAATACCTGTTATTTGGGTTTCATACCAGCTCTGAGACCATGAAAACCATGAGCCACTACCTCAACATGCACTTTCTAACATGTACACATACAATCTTTTGTGCATGATTTTAGGGGTTAGAAGCCTTTTGTAGTCCATCCAAAGTCCACTCTAGAGAATGAGATTCCTTAGACAATCATGTTCAAGCTTTTGTAATTTTGTTTTTGTTTTTTATTGACCTTTAGTTTAGGAGCACCTAACACTTCAGGTTTAAATTATTTCCTTTCTCCATTCCTAACTAAATGAAAAGTATGATGGTCAAAGACTTTAACACCCTTTAGCTTTCAGCTATTTTAAGTTATTAATAAAGCACATGAAGACCTTTATCAAGATTTCCTTCTGAACAGACACCCGTCTCTTTCTGGCAAGCTCCCTTTTAATTAAGAATCTCTGTCACAAAAGCATATGATGTGTCTTACAATGCATGTGGTTTAAAGTTTACTGATACCATAAGTCTCTCAAAAAATGGCATTAAAACTCTTATAACCACATCAAAATTACAACTAAACTACACAGCAACCATCATTCAGAACCACATGAAATCTAGCTGAATGAAAGTCCTACAATTAAGAATATAAAGAAGAAGCCGCATCCAAACTGGTAGGAGGGGTGGAGAGGAGGAACAGACTGGTTCCCATACACATACCCATACCCACTTGTGGTGGATAAAAATAGGGAGGGATATCTCAGCCATAGAGGTCCCAGCCCCACACCAGGCCCCTAGCCCAGGGTTCCAGTGGCAGGAAGAGAAGTCCCCAATAACTTCAGGCTGTAAAAACCAGTGTGGATGGAGGCTGAGTGAGACAAAAGGCTGCTGGAGTCCCAGGCAGTTCCTCTTCAAGGGCTGGAACTCTGGCTCACTTCCTCTGAGCTCCAGCGCTGAGGCAGCAGCTTAAATGGCACCAGGGATATATAGGAGGAACTGCAGTGTATAGCATCTGAGCATCCGAGCATCTGGGGGAGGGGGGCAACATTCTCTCAGACAGAAGTGCTGGCAGAGGTCATTGTGCCTTTTCTGAACCCTCCCACTACAGAGCTGGCAGGAGGACACCATATCTGAGTCTCCATCAACCTGGATAATACCTTTGGCTCTGCCCTGGTGATTCCATGAGAATCCACCTGACCCAACTTTCAGGGCCACCCAAGCAGTTACCAGTGGGTTTTCCATATAAACATCCTATCTTGGCTCATGCTCCATATTTTCCTAAAATCTTATAAATAGGTAGCATCTGGCCTCAATGAGACCCATACCTCTCGCTGAGTGGTCCAGGCCCTGCACTAGTAGCAGCACATCTTGGTTTATAGCTTGGCCCTCTTTGGAGCACATCCAAGCCCAGCACAAATAGCAGCTATCTGTAGATGGCTTTGAAGCTCGTGGTGGGTGGCCCTGGGAAGAATATGGGCAGTAGCTGAACTTGGCCTGCACCTCTTGGGAGACCCCAGACCTAGCATACCCAGTGGAAAGCTTCAGACCACATTGAAGTACCACCCAACCACCTCCACAAGTGGCACACTCAAAAGGAAGACACAGTGGGCACCAGAGCCCCACTGAAGTAAGTTCTGCTCCATGGGATGTGCCCTTGCACAACTGATCCTCTATGGTGGTCACAGCCAGTCCTTGCAGCTATAGACCTGGGAGTAAATCTCTCCGATTGATGTGCCAACAGCAATCAAGGATCAACTACATCAAGCATGTCAAACTTGTGGCCCGTGGGATGCATGCAGCCAAAAATTAATATTTTTGCAGCCCAAACAATATAACGGTATGTAAGAATCATTTAATTCAGCCCTTTGTATTCAGCATGTCTCTATCGAAATAAAACTTCGTTTCTATGAAAATTGAAGCTTTTGTTTTTTTTGTGGCCCACATAAACTTAAACCTTGTTTATTTGACCCATGTTAGCCTTTGAGTTTGACATGCTTGGTGTACACAGTCCACAAAGGAGGGGGGATGTGCACCTGGAATTCCCAGCTCAGTTGAATGGGGAGGTTGAACCACTGGACCTACTACACAAGGCCACTCTGCCAAGCCAGGAGACAAAGCAGCTCTACCTAATACATAGAAACAAACACAGTGAGCTTCTAAAGATTACTCTACCCAGAAAAGCTATCATTTAGGATTGAAGGACATATAAAGAGCGTCCCAGACAAGAAAATCTAACGGGGTTCACCACTAATCCAATATTATATAAAATGTTAAAGGGTCTTCTTTAAGAAGAATAAAAACATAAAAAAATGAACAATAAAAATGTATCTATCAACAATTAAATCTAAAAAACAAAATAAACAAACAAGCAAAACAGAAATAGACTCATAAATACAGAGAACATTTTGACAGTTGCCAAATGGAAGGGGGGTTGGGGAGGGACAGGTGAAAAAGGTGTAAGTATTAAGAAGTACAAATTGGTTATTACAGAATAGTCACAGGGATGTAAAGTACAGCATAGGGAATATAGTCAATAATATTGTAATAGCTATGTATGGTGTCACATGCGTATGATATTTGTCAGAGTGATCACTTAGTAAGTTATATAATGTCTAATCACTGGGGTGTACACCTGAAAATAATACCATATTGTATGTCAACTGTAATTGAAAAATAAATGATTAAAAAATGTGTGTTTTTTTATGTGTATAGTGAAATACAGTTGACCCTTGAACAATATGGGTTTGAACTGCACCGGTCCACTTATATGCAGAATTTTTTCAATTAATACTATAAATTATTTTCCCTTCCTTATATTTTCTCAATAACATTAAAAGAAATAAAAATTGCATTAAAGTGTCTTACAGCAATGGCTTGAACTGTGGCCAGGTAGAGAATGGCAAGATCATCAAGGTCCTGAGATAGTTTCAATCCGGTGACCTGCAGAGATGAAAACAAAAAAGAAGATGATGGCCAAAAGGAGCTGCCATGGATAGAGTTAATTCCCATGAAACACATTCAGATGTGTTTTCTTGCTGAAACAAGTTCATATGCAAATCCCTTTTTTTGTGAGCTGAATGTGAAATAACTACTAAATTGTTTAATCTCCAGACCAGGAAAAAATATCCCTTTTTCTCCAGAAATGCCTTGCCTTGAATTAAACAAAAACAAAACAAATACTATAGGACGATTGTGTTTGGTATTTCTGAGCATGGGATAAAATTCCTTTCTTCTTCTTTAAAAAAATCTTATTACATACATCGTTGGCTTACAGAAAACAATAACAAGTAGCAGTGTCATTCTCATGAAAGTTGATCTTATTCCAAGTTCTGCTACTGTCAGGATTCAGTGTAACAGCATCCAAGGGATATTCAGGGTAAAATAATATGTCTCCTATAAATGTTATACCTACTAGGGGATAATTTAGAATCTGTGGTTTTCAAGGGAATCCCAGTAAAGTCAATCGGAACCACATGCTTATATGGAACGTGTCAATCTCTGAGAGATTCCAGAACTGAACAGGATGCTGGGTTTGAATGCCTTTGAGACTCGTTCACCATCCCACTTTCATATTTTCCCTTCGATGAGGTGTCCTCTTGGGACCTTTTCAGAGGGTTAATAATGCTGGTTCCATCAAACCTAGTGTGAAGTTTGTGGGCATTGATACCAGAGTTCACTTTATATTTTCACATTACAAAAATTAATTCATGTAACATGCATTTACTCAAAGCCTACAGGGGCATGGTCTAGAGTTCAATAAGGTGGTGACATGCATCTTGCATTATAATACAAGAGCGGAATGGTCCGCCTCCCCTTCATCTCTCCAGATTCCACCCCCGACCGTGATTAAGGGGCCAGTATTGGCCTATTGGCAGGGCACAGACACTGCTCTGTTACCCAAATCAGAAACCAGAAAATAGGGAGCACTCTTCCCTGACTTTCCTCTGCCTTCCCATATTTAACCAGTCTCCAAGTCTTGAATATTTGATCCCCCTCCATTTTTTGCATCCCGTCTCTCACTTCCTTAAACCAGGCCACCATTATGTCCCTCCTGCTTGCTGAATTAGCCCCTGGGCATATCTCTCTACCACAGAGCTAATAATTATTCTCAAATGTAAATTTCATCATGATACTCCTTGTTAAACATTCTACCTCTTACCCTGGTTTTGAAGCAGAAATGTCTTTGCTATCTTGTGTGCGTCTTCCTGGACTTGCCCCTGCTCACTACTATGGCACCTGAACTTGTCCTTCCTCACTTAGCATCCTGTGCTCATTTTTAGAGAGTGGAAGGGGGCGGGGGAGAGAGACATGGATTTTCCTGCTGGTAGTTATTCTTGGCAAGTAACTGGGCAGCTAGATGAGAAAAAAGTGGCTTTGATTTTAAACGAGAGGAGCATTAAGGTTTGAAGGAGAGACCAGAGAGGAACTCTGGGGAGAGGAACTCTCAAGCCAGGAACTCTGTGAAGGGTCATCTCTCATGAAACTCCCCAGAGACCTAAGCATACATTAAGCACGTTTGAATTAGGAGAGAACATAAACAATGCTGATAATGTAGAAGTTCATTTCAGAATCTTTCTGAGGAAATAATTTGCCTAAAAGCACACAGAGAATAGAAAAATAGAAACCCAAACCTAAGTATTCTGAAAGACTGCTTGTGGTATTCACCACAGTATCTCCAATGCCTAGCACTGTAGATGATAGGTTAATACTTGTTGAATGTGTGAATTTGTGACAATCCAATGCTCTCTCTTCCTTTCATATACTACTCTCTCCTAATATCCTATCCTTCTGTCATTATGCAATTAGGAGAGGAAAATATTTACTACCTCGACCCCTCATACATTCAGAGGGAACAAGACATTTGCTCCATGTCCCAAGACAGAACACTGGAAGATCATGTATAGTTGCTCACTCCATGCCCTCAACACTCCCAACTTCCATACTTACCATTCCTCACGGGAGGAGTGGTTTACCTAAGATTGGAATAAAAGTAGGGTCTCTGTAGCACATGAGGAATCTTTGTGTAAATTAGAAAAATGGTTCCCCCTTCAGATGAGTTAAATACACAAGGCATGCCCTCTGGGAGAGTGATTTCTAAAAGGGAGCAGAGTGAACAGGATGTCAGCCTGTCATTCTCGCGCCCCATCCCCCTTCCCCCCACGCCCCTCACCGCCCGCCCCAAACCAATAGCTTATATAAGTAACCAGCGCCATGACAAGCCATGGTCCTGGGTAAAGGTCACTAGTCCTTAATGGTATCTCTCTCTCTCTCTTCTGTACTGGCCAGGCCTCACTAGTGTCTCTGTTGTTCATCTATTGGGAAAGCCTCTCTTCCAGAGCCAGGCCAGGATGACTGGTTTCCTCTCCCCAGGCATCAGTGTGATGTGAATCAAGTCATAATTCATCAGCGTGTCTTGGTACGTATCTGCTTGGCAGACCCACATTCTCCTATAGGTCAATCCTGACCCAGACTTGGATAAATTATAATGGTGGTGAGGGGAAAGTTTGATTTCCTATATAAGATGCACTATTCTATTCCTTTATTAGGAATCCCATTGCCCTTTATAATAACATGATAATGTAAATAGCTCTGATATCTTTCCCAATTAGTAAGACCCCACAGAGAGGAGTATGATATTGCCAGATTTAGCTTTTTTTTTAAAAAAAAATCTCCAGAATATATTCATAAAGACTTCTAAAAAGTACTGGTATTGGAGCAAAAAAATGTCATGGACCCTTCTCTAAATTTCAAGTGTCTCCAAGAGCTCAGAACTCATAGGGCAGAAAGGAGAAAACAGTTTATTTTCTTTGGAAACTGAGAATGAGATAATCAATGGAAATGAGCACTACATTTAACTCTTGAGCTCAACAGGAGCTGTGACAAAAGGGGACACATAACGGGGGGACATAGCATTTCTTTTTTCCACAAATAAAACGTACCTATCCTTCAAGGGAGAAAAAGTTACTCCTGGGAAGAGGATACTCAGTACAAAAGGTAGTCAGCCAGCACACTTCTCTCATAGCCATTTCCCACATTTCCTCACCACTAGCATCAGGGCCCTGGAGTTGCGATGTGACTCATTGAAAAACATTTCTCTTGACAGTGCCAAGCTACTATGGTGGGGGGCACTGGGGAGGGGAACCCTGCTTCCGTGACACCTCACTTGATATGCATGCAGGTGGAGACACTATAAGGCATCTGCTTACTTCCATTGATTCTCTCAAATACCAGAAACCTCAGCCTTGCCTTGGCAAAAGTGAAATGACAGCCCACAATGGAACTTTCTAAGGAATGCCTGCCATGTGGACCGCTTGGGAGACCATGGAGAGCCCTAAGGGAGCTGTTGGTAGGAGGGTGGCAGCAATGCCCTGGGAGTGCCAGGGATATGTCATGGGAGGTGCAGCCTTGTAACCAGTGAGACAGCTGGGATAGGGCAGATGAGCTGACACCCCTGGCTGAAGACTGAATGGTTCCAGCAATAAGAGGAAGTGGGAAGAATGCATAAGTGGAAGAAATGTTTACAGATGTGCATGTGCCTATTTTGAATGTCTGGGCGAAACAGCAAAATGTATGGGGAATCCCCAGGAGAGAGCTGCAATGGTAAGCACATTTTATTTATTTGGGCTATTGTGTAATGAGAACTATAGGAGAAAACATGTATAATTACTATTTAGAGGTGTGTGAAAGCTGTAAATGGTGGCCAAAGAGATGCAAACTGCGTGTGATGACTTCAACATCTTAGATAATGGTTATAAAATGCTTATGTACATCTGGGGATTTCTAAGCTTAGAAGAGAAGTGTAGGGGAGTGAAAAGATGGTAAACTTTGCAGCAAGACACCTGGGATTACATCTTGACATAACCCCTAACTGGCTTGTATGGCAGTGTGTTTTGTAACCTCTCTGAGCCTCACTTTTTTTTATTTGTAAAATAAGAATACTATCTCAATAATATATGTGAATATTACATATAATTTGCAAAGTACCTTACTTTTTCAGCAAGCTGTACTGAGTCTACAAGAGCTCGACACTTATAGTGCCAACTATGTGTGCATAGGCGACACTTAAAAATGTTCATTTCCTTTCCCTGTCTCCTGAATGCACAAAGGGTTCGATCCCATTTATTAACTGGAATAAAGCAATAAATCATCTCCTTCAACATGCTATGGGTACCAGCGGGGTATTAATGAGGGTTGCTGAAGACTCGTGGCTGTACAGGGTGGGAGAGGCAGGGCAAAGTGTATGCTGATCATCAACATCAGGGTTATAATGCTAGCGGTATGGACATGCAGGAGTATGGAGAAGCAGTGTGTCTCTGATGTGTGCCCAGAGATTAGACAGTGGGAGACTCACTCGCAAAAACTCCCTGCAGAAGCCTTAGTCCTTATGAACCTACACACTTCCATTCACTACATGAATAGGAAAGACAGTGGACTTCCCCCTCCACTTAGGCACAACACTGAACTCTTTCCTGGGATCCTAGTTGAATGTACATTTCCTGAGATCCAACCTCAGATTGACTGAACCTTTGGTAGGGGCCCAGAAATTTGCATTTTCAGCAAGGTCTTAATATACAGTAACACATGGGAAAAGTTGCCCTAAACTTGGCATTGTGAATTATATATAGCTTCACAGCCCTAAAATAGTTGAGATTAAAAAATGTATTAGTAATTTAGCTAGCTAAGTTTTCCCTTCTTAGTTGTTAAAGAATTGAAGTGATTATAAAATAAAGTGGAGGCATTAGAAATAGATTCTCAAGGGATCTCTAAACATTATAGAAAACAAGAAACAGGATTCGTAGTGCTGAGATTGGTCATCGGAACTTGATGAGGTATCTATGGCTCTGGGGAATTAGTTGAAAACTTTTCAGAATACCAAGGAACAGAACATATGTTCTGTTTGTTTAGTCACTAATGAAGGTGGAGCTGATGGACGAATAGCATGGAAATGAGGAGGATCAGAGAAAGATTTATAGAAAATTTCTGGAGGGAGGACAGAGATTGAGAACAGGGCTGAGGTCACCAGCAGCCTGGAAGAGAACGGGGACAGGTCTCCCCAATAACATGCATGGATTTCAGTAAGTCTTAGGAATTGAGGCTGACACTTGCCATTGCCTGAAACTCACCCAGATTTGGGAAGTAAATGTGTGGACACAATGTGATAGGCAGAATTCTAAAGATGTTCCCCCAAGATTCGCCATAGCCTGGTCACTCAGACAAACACTAACCTAGGCACTGATGTAAAGGGACTTTGCAGATGGAACCAGTTATCAGCCTGTTGACCCTGAATATGGAGATTATCCTGGGTCACCCAGTTGGGCTCAATGTAATCATATGAGCTCTTAGAAGCAGAAGAGGAAGGCAGAAGGGTCAGTCAAGAGATATGTGTGAAGAAGAAAACAAGAGAAATGAGGCAGAAATGGAAATCAGAGAGATTCAAAGCATGAAAAGGACTTGGTCTGCCATTGCTGGCTTTGAAGGCGGAGGAAGAGGGCAAGGAGCCAAGCAATGCAGGTGGTCTCTGGAAGGTGAGGACCACTGCCTGTGAGTCAGCCAGGACACAGGGATCTCAGTTCTGCAACGGCACAGAGTCTAATTTGGTCAACTTGAATGAGTTTGGTAGCAGATTAGTCCCAGCCCTGCTGATAAGAGCCCTCGGTGATAGTCTTGTGGAAACTGGAACAGAGAAACCAGTTGAGCCAGCCTCGACTTCTAACCTACAGAACTGGGAGAAAATATGTTTAAGACTATACATTTGTGGTAATTTATTACAGCGGCAACAGAAAAGTAACACACACACACAATGACCAGATGGTGGGCTGACATTGTCCCTCACAACCTTCTTCTACTGGTGAACTCAATATCCCACAGCACAAGTTCATGGGCTGTTTGCCAGATATGCTAAGCACTTCACACCTTTGCCTGCTCTGCTTCTGAAGCTCTAAATCTAAGTTATGCTGATATGTCATGCACCAGAATCCCAAAGCTCTTCTGGTCAACTGTCCTGGCCCATCCTGGTCCTTCCTTACTATCATCCAATCCTGTCCTAAGATTACACACCAACTTGGATCCCATCCTTGGTCCTCTGGCCTTGGCTCTTTTCCATTATTTCTCTGTTGGGCCTTCCTGGCAGATTTCTACTTGATTCACTCCTCATTCTGTACTCCCTTGGGAAGAGCCCTGTCCATAATCCACTGCCCTCTTGCAGTTATATTTGTTTAGTATATACAGAAAAGATTAAAAAAAAAACACAAAACCATCTTTTTTAAATGGGGGTCTTGCAGAATTGTCATGAAAGTTGTGAACGATGCATGTAAAGTATCTACCATGATGCTTGGCACATTGTGGTCCCTGAAATATGCTACCTATTATAAATCACAATACTAGCTGTGAAATTAGTTGCTTCAATAAAAACAAAAATTGCCTGGCCAGTATGGTTCAGTGGTTGAATGACAGTCCCATGTACCAAAAGGTCACATGCTTGGGTTGCAGGCTTGATCCCCAGTAGGGGGAGTGCAGGAGATAGCCAATTGATATTGATTCTCTCCTATCAATGTTTCTATCTCTTATCCCCTTTCCCTTCCTGTCTCCCTCAAGTCAATAAAAACATATTTTAAAATAAATAAATAAAAACAAACAAAACCCCCTCACATGATAAGAAAAACAGTTAAATGATACTGAGGATATTAAGCTGTTATCAGATTCAATTTTTCATAGGCAAGAATGATATGTAAAAAATGGCTAAATAAAAGAATATTAAATCACAACAAAAACATCAACAAATTTATGCGAAAGAGCCCTCATGTTGCCAAGGCTTATCCATATCTCACTGAAAAGCTTCTCTATAGTCCATCATCCCATCAGAGGAAGCCACGAGGATACAACCTCTGGCTCCCACTGAGCTCTTGCAAACAAACATTGCGACTCCATCCACATCTGACTCTGTTTAGTGATGCTCACCTCTAGCTGGGATTCAGCCCTCTGGGAACTGTCTCAGATCTCATAACGCTACTTTCCCGACTCCCTCCTTGTTTTCCACATGCACACGTGCTCTGTGTTTGCTTTGAAGAACCTTGGAGCACACTCACCTTTCCAGCAGTCTGAGAAGCATATGGCCTACATTAGAGATCACAGCTCTTCAAAGAACCAGAAAGTAACTTTCTGTTCCGGGTAAGGCTGTACTTGCAAAGAGAAGCAGAGAAAACATGTTTCCACCAATGGTGAGCATGGCGTATTCTCATGCCCTGATATGTCTCTGAGATCACTTAATTCTGTGAGTGGGTATTTCAGGAAAATAATTTTTAAAAATCAAAATGAAGAGGCCATTTTAATTTGAGAATAAAAAATGGTTACCTTAGCTGGTTTGGCTCAGTAGATAAGAGTGTTGGCTTGTGGACTGAAGGGTCCTGGGTTCAATTCTGGTCAAGGGCCCAGGCCCAGGTTTAGGGCTGGATCCCCAGTAGGGGGGTTGCAGAAGGCAGTCAATCAATGATTCTCTCTCATCATTGATGTTTCTATCTCTGTCTCCCTTTCACTTCCTCCCTGAAATCAATAAACATATTTTAAAAAGTGATCACCTACATAAGGAGGATAGGACTCTTTCAAAATGCCTACAGCACTAGCTGTTTTATAAGATTCGCCAAATATGAGATTCCTGTTGATGAAGAAATGGAGGACCAAGGACTTAACTACAGAGAAGACTAATCTCTATCCCTGTAGGAAGCTTGGCAACTGGGATGGGCCAGGCGATCATTCAGCTGCTCTCGCAGGTTGTTTGTGGCGATGACCTCCATGGCTGGTGAGTCCAGTTGGTGCTGGGACTAAGGTGGACAGCTCATGACAGGCTGCTCAGGACTCAATCCAGCTAACACCTTGTAAACATGCAAGGAAGAGCCACTAAGAAGGAGCCACAGACTCAAAAGCATTGGCTGTTGCTATCTGTGCACCATTCGATTCTGATAGTGATGCTGCAAGGGAGCCTGTGACTCTCCTGCTTATGGCTGAGCACGCTGACCTCACCGAGTTAAGCTCAGAGACCACGCAGCCAATACACTCTCAAACCAGGATGCAAACACAGGGCTGACTTCAAACCCAGGCTGTTTCACAGGGGTAAAACCACCCACCCAACTGTTCAAAATAGAAACAATCACACACACACACACACACACACACACACACACACACACACACACCCACCATGCAAGCATTCCTGACAGTGAGAATTTAGCTTCATCTATCTGTATGTGTGGCCATGTCATGTTCCTTTATTTTAAAGCAGTGATTTTCAACCTTTTTCATTTCATGGCACACATAAATTTTTAAAATTCTGCAGCACACCACATATATATTTTTTGCTGATCTCACAAAAAATCGATATAATTTTTGTCACTCACACCAGATGGTGATTGTTGTGTTAGATGTTGTCATATTTTTTTATTTGACAATCTAAGGGAAAAGAGGTCAGTGCCCGCACTAAATAGTCAGGTATTGCATGTTTTAAAATTACTTGCGGCACACCAGTTGAAAATCACTGCTTGAAAAGTAAGCATTTTTGCTTTGGTTTGGTTTTAAAGAGCCTAGTATTACCAGTGTTAAATGTTTTGACAGTGATCGATTGCCATTAGCCAAGCTTCTGCTTTGTTTAAATATCGCATGCGCAGCCCTTACCTCCCCATGCCTCATTTATTAAGTGGAAAGGGTAACTATTTACATAGGTGGCTACTTGGTCCAGGCATACTGTTATGTTGCCCACCCCTAACCGCCATCTCTTTTTAGCCTAGTTCTGTGGGTCAGTACAGCATCACCAAAGGAGAAATAAAACAGCTAGCCACATGGCAGGGAGCCAACTATTAGCAGGACAAAAGAGAATGATTCTATCAAGCATCGTGGAAGGAGGCCTGGCTTGTGCCCTGCTCCTGCTGATGAGAGTAGGCACCTAAAGTGGAAGGGTCGAAAGCCAGGTCGAACCAGGAGGGGCGATTACTTTTGAAATCTGAGTCAGTGAGGTTGGGAAGGAAACTCGTACCATTACTGAGAAGAGAGAGGGTCAGAGCTTTCATCCAAGGACCAAGGCAAGGATGAAAATGGGAGAAAGAGCAAGAAGGCTGGTGGTCAGAACAGGGGAGCAAGGACCCGGCTGAGGAGTGTGTTTGAGAATTAAGCCGCGCATGATGCAGCTGTTATGACTCCTTTTCAGAGTCCAGAGTTTCAGGCTGCCTCATGGGGGTGTACATCTTAAAAGTCAAGATTCATGCTTATTGAAGCTTGGCAATTTCCTGGCATTGGGACCTTGGGCAAGTCACTTTTCATTCCTCAGTTGGCAAATAAAGATGAAAATGATTGTTTAAACACAGGCAATTATTCAGTGCCTGTCTCTGACCGAGGCACTGTTGCAATTTAAACAGTAAAGAAGGCAGAGCCCCCCCCCACCCCTTCAAACAGTTTTTCTAATAAATTTAAAATATATGCTACATCTTAGGACAGCCCTCACCTTATTTTCTTCAGTAAAAACTATGATTTTTGTTGCCTTCAATGCAGGTTTTAATTCTGCTATTGTATTTTTGGTTGTCTTTATCATTCCCCCCTTTTATTCCCTAACTCCATTGACTTTTCATCCTAACAAGTTTCTGACCTATTTCACTGAGCTATACCTTTTAAAATATCCTATTGAATATGCCAAGGAGTTTTTAGTGTTTTCTTTTAGTTTGGGTTGTAAATAATTTTTAAGAGGCATTTCCTTAAGTGTTCAAAATGGTACTTCTTTTTTTTTTTTGTATGCAACATGTTTCCTAATGGATTCACTTCATCACTGTTTTCATTCATTCTACCCAGAGTTCTCCATATTTAGTGTTTCCCAGCATTCAGTCCACATGACTTACTCCCACCCTCTCCCTGGAACTTGGCTGGGGTTCTTCAGATCTACAGCCAGGTGCCAAGTCCCAGAGGCAGCAGTTGTTACTTGGTGTGGATTTGTTGGCCAGAGGTGGGTCACTCCTGCCTGACTTTCTAACCCCAGGACAGACATAGACAAGCAAAACTACACCCCCTCCTCCAAATCCATAGGGTTTCCCTGCCCCTGCAGGGTTAACCATCTACTCAGGCTCCTCAGCATGCAGGCAGGCCGTCACCATTTACCCCAAATCACACTTCCTGCCCCCACTGGCTTCTTGGGTTGGCAGTTTTCTAATGGGCTGAACTGAAGGGGAAGATAAGATTTGGGTTATGGAAGAGTTCTGGGAAATTAAACTCACTGCTGCTTCCAAAACACAAAACAAAACAAGAAACCCTAACCACAGCAGCAGAGGACTGCCCTGTGTTTAGTCTTAAAGGGCCCCTGCATTTATTTTTAAGCTAAGGAGCAGGAGGCAAAGGGGCCAAGACTCTTGCGTGGCTGGTGGTTTATTTGTTCATATGACATCTATTATGTTTGTCAAATAGGCTACGTTTAATCTTTTAGATTCTGGAACATCTTCCCAGTTTCCCTCTGAGAATGCCAATTTTAGTTTTCCTAGTTCAGGGTCATCTTAATTGTCAAAGTCAGCTTGAGTTTATGCATTTTTTTTGCATCTTCATTATTTCCTTTTTAAAATAATGTTTG
>NW_006294339.1:7233451-7240169 GCF_000327345.1 Myotis davidii | reverse complement strand
AGAGAGAATCACTGATGGGCTGCCTCCTGCAGGTCCCCTATTGAGGATTGAGCCTGCAACCTGCAACCCTGGCATGTGCCCTGATCAGGAATCGAACCAGTGAACTCCTGGTTCATAGGTCAATGCTCAACCACTGAGACACACCAGCCGGGCTTCATTATTTTCAAATGAAGTTGAGAAAGGTTGCATGAGAGCTTTCTGACCTAAAGCCACATTTTAGAAAAAATTCAGTCAGATATTAGCTGAGCACTTCCTTCAGCTTGCAAGACATCTGTATTACAGGGATCACACAGCATGATGATTATGTACACACACACACACACACATTATCTCCCCCACTTTCATGTGCACTTGGGACAGGTATAGTTTTTTTTCACAGTAGGTGGTCAATAAGCACTGACTGAATGAATGAAGGTCATCGAGGCGTAAAGAACTGGGAGAGTATGATGCTTGCCGAAGCAGAAGGAGCAGAGGGAGTGCCCAGTGGTTTTCTGAGGAAATGTCTTCCTTTTTTGTTATCAAGATCTAATGCTAAATGTGACCTATCTGTGGTAAGATAATGATACAAGGAACCCAAATCATAGACATTCACTGTGCCTTTTGCTCTCCTCGAACCCCCCACAACACTTCATTTACTAGGATTTCCCTGGGCCCGAACCCTCTTCCCCATGTCACTCAGTGTCAATGCCACCTCTGATCTGAAGCCTTTCCCAACTACTGAGACCAGGCTGGGCAATCATCCTCTATGCATCCAGGGGGCCCTGGACCCTAAGTGGCACCTGGAGCTTGACCCAGTATCCCTACTGTCTTCCCCCAAAGACAGTCCCATTCCCAAGGGCTGGAATTATGGCTACTCTTATATCCCCCACCACCTCTAACAGGGCCTGTGTCTGTTAAAAGAATTAATTGATGAACAAAAGTCTTCCCAATTATAACAAAGATGGGAGCCTCAATTTACTTGGGAATTAACATTGGTATTAAGTATTTATCACATGAATAATAAGAGGAGCAACTAATCCATTTAGTATTAACAAATTGCTCATATGTATAACTTTTATAGAAATAAATGATCTCTTTGTTATGTCTATGTTGACTATCAATTATCAATAAGTACATATTACACATTTAGTATGTGCCCAGGGAAATTTTTCAGGAGCCAAAAGAAGAAATCATACCTGGTTCTTGCCCTCTGGGGATTATTTTGACAATCCTAGTTGCTATGCATATATTTTATCAAGCACTCCCTTTCCCTCCCTTGAAACATCCTCCATGAATGTAGGAATTGTTGTGTCTTACTGTATCTATAGAAGAGCTTTACACATAGTAGGTACCAAGTAAATATTTACTGAATGATTGCTAGAGACAGTAGTCATTGTAGGTTCTGAAGGGTAACATGACACTGGATGGTTTCCAGGTTATTATTTTGGTGTCATTCAAAATTGGATTGAGAAAGAGATTTGGGGGGAGGAGATATTTTTAGCTCCAAATTTCCTTCTTTCTATCTTATCTAGTTACCTTCTTGTGTTTTGATGTAAACTCATGATGGAGTGACAACTCTTCAAATGTAAGCCTAATACAAGGGCAGTTATGAAAGGAAAGCATTGCTGAGAAGTATCAGGTGATCTAGGAAATACTAGTATATTTATAAAACAAAACCTTTTTAGAAAGGTGAACCTATCAGAATTTTTTTCTATATGATTGGGCATATCTCCCCATGCAAAAATGTCTTTTGGTAAGTAAGCTTTTACCCTAATGAGGCCCCGTAGGGGGAGTGCAGGAGGCAGCTGATCAATGATTCTCTCTCATCATTGATGTCTCTATCTCTCGCTCCCTCTCCCTTCCTCTCTGAAATCAATAAAAATATATTTTACACACACACACACACACACACACCTGACTCCTTTGGAGTTACATTCTGCATTTGGGCTACCTTTATTAGAATGTCCTTGTGATTTTTAATTCTTAAGTCTTTGGATGTCAAGCTTGGCCTTAAGAAATAGACAAAAGCCACTGGCACCATGGTACCTGTCATGCTGGGGTGTTGACACTGGGTAGACAGCTGTTGGCAGGGGAAGGCCCCCAAGGGGAGGACTCCAGGTTCATGGTCACTTTACTATACAACCTACTCTATTTCAGGGTCATTTTATGAACTAGTCACGCCTCTTAACTTCTTTAGCATTTTAAGTGTCTAATGTATTTGTCTTCAGATATTTATCTTTAACGAAGACACTCATTTTTGTACCCATATAAAATGTGTTCTTCCCCTAGCCTCTGTTTGCACCCAGAGAGTCAGTTATGTCTGTCCAGCTGCAGCCTGTGTCCATATGACCCTCTCGGGACATCCCCCTTCTGCTTCCATAGGACAAACAAGGAGGCAGGTTCATGATTTGTTTTGTGGACACACTTCATGGACTCCAGATAGACATAACCTTTGCTATGTCCAATTTTCTTTTCTTTTCACCTTGACTCCCTTTTATCAGCAGAAGTTGATTATGTTAACACAGTAATGAAAATAAAGATCAGGTCTTCCTGCTGGCATCATACAGCTATTTAAAACCACTTCAATGAAATGAATTACAAACCACTGAATTCTGAGTCCTGAAGATCTTCGAGCTGGCAGGCCATGTGGTGCATAAACCATGCATTGCTCTCAGCCCCACTCTGAACTCAGTTTACCTGGCACTCTGCTTCTCAGCTTCTTGATATCTCCCAGGATTCAAAATTCATGGCTTATTTTATTATTTGTGGCTTCTCCTCATCTCTTGTAACTAAAGCTTAACTCTGTTTCTCTAGCTCTCACAGGCTTTGTCCACCCTTAATCATGACTCTTGAGGGCTGTACTAGTCTCAGCTGACTAATCTAACTTGCCCATCAAGATGTTATGCCTTGGTTTAGGTGGTTATGAGCTCTCCCACCAAGTTCATCCTGGCCCCTTAGGGAGGGCCCGGAATCTCTGCACTGGGAGGGACCCTGATAGCTGAATTTATCCACCCACAATTCTATTTTACTTTTGCCACAGTTCCATCTGAAATCCTAATAATGTTAGCATGGCCTCTGAGCACCCTGACCCTCAGAGCCTGGGCAGATGTGTGGCTGTGGCAAGCAAGACCAGAGGGGGTAATATTTACCACTTTCCTAGTGGCCTGGGGATGGCGATGGAAAACAACTCTTCAAACTGATGTAAATACAAAAATGACACAGGCAGGGGCTCCCGACTTCAGGCCACTCCAGGGGGCAAAGAGGCAGCTGTAGCTAAATATAAAAAATACTACTTTTAATGCGCTGAAGGTTGCCTCAGAAACAATGAGAACTTTCAGCACGTTATCCTAGGAGTAGCAAGAGCCTTCCCCAGAGAACGTATGTGCGAGAAGCCAGTGGGCCATTGGTCTGTTCTGTTTATGTTCCCTCTTTTCCTTTCTCCTCACTTTTCTTCTCCTGATCTTTGCAGCTCCTTTGGCCTGCCTTCACCTTTGTGCAAGGACTGGCTGTCACTTACCATGCCCTTTAGTGTCAGATCTGCTAAAGGAGACCGGTTGCCATGGAAATCTGGCCAAACATGTAAATCAACAGTGAGGAAACCCAGAGGCTGAGCCTTCTTAATCAGGTCCAGGTGACTGTTCAAATATGCATATATGCTCTGGCATCTGGAAAAGAAATGGATTTTGTTTTTAAAAGGGGAGTAGGGTTGGGGAGCAAACTGTTCTGCAGAGAGAAACCATTTGTACTTCCACACCAGATCTAGAAAGTAAGCAGAGCCCCAAAAGCTTTAGCAAAGAAACTGCCTGAAACCCATGGAAACCAGTGCACCGAACTCAGAAATCACTGTACTATCCCCAAGAAAAGGTGGTGTGCTTTAGGAAAAAGTGCAAAGGTTTGGGATCAGAAGACCAGAGCTGGAATGGCTTTGCCCCTAGGAGGTGTGTAACTACGAGAGAGTTATTCAAACTTTGGGAACCACTTTCTTTGCATCTGTAAAACCAGATACATGTTCCCTGTCCAACTTACCTCATAGGGTTATTGTCAAGATCAAAAGAGATTATGTAGGTGAACATACAGTATTTTGTAAGCTGTGCAATACTGTACATATGCAAAGGATTTAAAACATTAGTATTCCTAATTATAGTAATAATGATGAGATGACGAATGGAGATAAATATACGTGCCCAGGCTCAGGATTGGAATTTGCTAAGGGAAGTAACAGGACGGAGTAAATGCAATTAAAATCAGGAATCAGGAGACTTGGTTTCTCACCGTCATACCCTCCGCCCAATGCCATTGTGTCAGTCCTTTCTACCTTTTAAGCCTCAGTTTCTTCACGTGTAGGATGAGGGAGACAGACTACCTATCTCAGTTTTACATGGTCAGGTGAGAAGGGGCTGGAGATGATGGGTTCAGATCTTGCCTCACCTCTCCCAGATTGGTAACAGGGCCAGTGACAACCTCCTTGAACTTCAGTTTCCCCATACACTCAAATGGTGTCACCACACCTACCTCACTGGGTTAAATGTCACTGCATGTCACAAAGGTTAAAGGTGGTGCCTTCCCCTCTTTAAAGGTGCTTCCTTCTTAAAGCCTTGAACCAACACTTCTAGAAGAAAGTGGGTTTATCAGAGATTGGCATCCATGTCACTTCCCACCGGTGTTCTTGGAACAATGGCTTTAACCGTGAAAAACAGGGCTTGAATAATGGCAGGAAAAAAAAAGTCCAGGAATGCATTGTCCACGGAAGGCTGGCATCTAAGCCACCTAGATGGTATTGATGATTTAAATTTTTAGAACATTTTAGGAGGACAGCTCAAAGATTCTGAGTTCCAGTTTGTGCCACTGTGAATGTTTCCAATGAGCTCACGATGTCCCTGAAAGTTGTTAGATTAGAAACGAGTAGAGCAGTGATTTTCAAACCTTTGTAATAAATACAAACTTTAAGTGGAACTCTAATATAGAAAAGATAGGAAAGCAAAAATGCTCTATGTGAGTGCATGAGTGAGTGTGCAAATGTGTGTGCCTGTGTGACGTATGTCTGAGTGGAGGCAATGGCGGCCCTGCCTACCAGGCAATCTTTTGCTCCTTGCTGGACACCTCATTCCCATCTGTAAAAGTCTGCCTTCGATCACTTTAGGAGGACGATGGTGTGGTTGGAAAAAAGCTCCTTATCCACACTGTCATCAACTTGAGCTCCCTGTGTGTGCACCAGGCCTTCCCCCACAGCCCGGCGAGGAATGCAGAGGAGACTCGCAAAGAGGTGCGGACAGGTGACCGAGTCCAAACTTACACCCTCCTCTGAGTGGTGCTGGAGCCATGCGTTCTCTGTATTCCAGGTAAGAAACCCCAGTGTGTGTGTGTGTTATGTCCATTTGAATTCCACATTCAAACCCTGTTTTTAGCATGATTCTATGACAGACTAGGAAAAAGACTCCTTTGCAGCCTCCATGCAAGGTAGGGCCTGAACCATCTATCTCGATGGAATATAATCACATCTCGGTTTTCTGTTTCCCATCTCTCTCTACTCCTGGTCCAACAGGAACTACAATGACAACCAAGGCCTCGAGGACATCCTTGGTAGCCAGAAGGGGAGTCTGTACTCATTGTAGCAACATTCTTCCTCAGAACAGCATCACTGCACTGAGACTAAAGGGATGTTTAAAAAGTTTCTAAGTGTTTTCATTTGCCTCTCAAGGCATCTCAGGGCAGGGCATTTAGTTTCAGACATCTGGGTCAATAAGAACCTATAGGCCTAATTACTATTGATTCGTCATTGTCTCATTGACTGCGGGTCTTTGCACACAGTGAGATTCATTTAGCCTCTACATATATGGTCACTCATGAATTAATGAGATCCCTGGGGGATGGGGCATATGCTTACCCCCTTGACTCCTAACCTCCTCACAGCTGTATGTTTATTCTTTGAATGCAGCCATTCTCCTGCACATTTTTTCAATTATACCTGACCATGTGTGCTATCTGAGTATATCATTCAAAATGAAATGCACTTGGAAAACATTAAAATAATGAATGCACATCATTATTCACATAATTTGAACCTCACATGATACCTTTTTGGAGTTCTGACTTTGATTCATTTTGCATGTTTTATCAATTCCTTCTCCAATGGCCGTCAGCCCTCTTCCAGCTCGGGAATCACATAGTGACTGTTCCAAGTGGATTGCCCTCCCTCCCTCTCATGAACTCTGGGCTCATCCATTCTGTCTCAGAGGGAAAACTTCTTGCTGTCCTAGGCCCATTTTGTATGATGGAGAAAATACAGTTTGAGCAATCACACCAAACCTTTCCAAACCTAGTTCACTGTTTTGCAATCAGAGTTAATACTTTTACCTTACAGTCCCCCATGAATATTAAATACAGAGTCCTGAGCCCTATAAAATGATAGATGATCAATAAACTGTTCTCTCTTCTTTCCCATCACAGGAGATTAATTCCCAGCTTAAAAAAAAATCCGAGAGACAGGGAAGAATTTTTTTAGACATTATTGCTTACAATGTTAAATACAGACAGCACCCCTGGAATCTCTCCCCTCCACTCCCTCTCCACAAATCACGTCATTCTGTGGATTCATAGGCTGCTCAGAAGTATGGTGACCATACTTTCAAATAAAAAATCAGAATACATGGTCTAACAAAAGATACTGTGTCCTTTCCCTAACTCCATTGGACCATTTTCTGCCTTTATTTTATTTGAATTTTCTTCCATATTTTGCACC
>NW_006294339.1:7228233-7233427 GCF_000327345.1 Myotis davidii | reverse complement strand
TCCCTTGTTTCTGGGACACTATATGCTTTTGGCTTTCTTACCTCCTCTCTATCAGTTTTTTTCCTTTCCTTGTCCCTTAGATATGTGAAGTCTCCCAGAGATCTGTCCTTGTCCCTCTTCTCACTCTTTATATATCCTGGGGTGATCCCTTCCTCCTCCCCGGGCTCCAGTTACCCTCTAGGGCTGAGGACTCCCAAATATATGGCCTTATTTCCTGCTTGCTTCGCTCTCATGAGTTCCAGGTCAAATATCCAACCACCCATCAAATGCTTCCAAAGAGAACTCAATATAAACAATGTGACACACATCGTCTTTTCTGGTATACTTGCTTTTTCTTTTGGGTTCCTTGAGCTAATCAAAGCCAATCTCATTGAAGCCATTGCTCAAGCAACCATTTGGGGGCAGAGTCAAGTGGGTACTAATTTTTTACTCTTCTCTTTCTCCTTTAGCTCTACAATTTAATTTCTCAGTAGGACCTGTCAATCTGTGATCTTAAATATTTCTCTACTCAGCACAACTTTCTCCAGTTCCACTGTGTCTACTTTATTCAGGCCATCTTCAAATGCCTGGATTAGAGCTTTGGCCTCCTAATTTTTGCAGTCCCTCCTGGGATTCTTCTAAAATGCCACTCTGATTACACTGCCCACCCCTATCTAACCCTTCAGCAGATCCTCCCCATTGTCCTCGAGATGAAGCACAAACTCTGTCGCCTGCATAAGATGTTCTTTATTATCTAGCTCTGCCTACATTACACTGTGTAACATACATGTTTTCCATTCCTTCTCCCTCCTCACCCCTGCATACACCATACTTTAGCTGCACTAACCTACTTTTAATTTTCATAATATGCCTGTGAATGTTTGCCTATTTTCCCCCTCTTGCCCCAAATTCTCTTCCTTGCCTTATGAAATTGATTCACAGAAATTATGGAAATCACAGAAACAAAAGAGGTCTAATAAATAAATGAGATAAAGAAAAATGGATTATCCTCAAAGGAATAACTGAAAAATCCAGAGAAAGTGGGAGAAAAGCTAGGTTAAGAGAATAAATTAGGAGAACTTCATGCTGACAATCTTAAAGGACCTGAAAACAATAGAATCACAATGAGAAATGACTACTGATTGCAGGGACCTCAGCAAAAGCAACTCGGACCAAGCTGGGCTCCTCTGCTTACATTCCTATCCCAACACCTGCCCCCAGCCTGAGTTCATTGAGGTCAGAAGCCGTATCTTCCACTCTGTCTCTCCCTCCCCACCAATGGTCTAGTTTACTAGTACTCTCTAAGAGAGTCAAATTAATCCCTTTAAAAGGTAAATCTGCTCATGATTCCCCTGCTCAAAACTAAAACTTGAATAAAATCCAGTGTCCTTACAATTGTCCACAATGATCCACATGGTTTGGCCTTGGCTTACATCATGCCCTCACCAGTCTCCTGCTATGTCCCAACTTTGGCCCAGCCACAATGGCCTTCCCAATGTCCCAGAGTTGCTCAAGGCCTTGGGCCTTGTTGTTCCTTCAGACCGAAGGGACCCTCCCCTACAACCATAGTTTAGTCCCACTCTTTACTCAGAGTCCTGTTCAAGTGTCACCTCCGCAAGGATGGCTTCCTACCTAGAATAGTTCCCACCCATCACCCCAACATCCCTCACTCCATGTTTCTCCTCAACCATCTCTATTTTTCTTTGGAATGCTTATCAATACCTGGTGTGCAAATGTGTTCTCTCTCTCTCTCTCTCTCTCTCTCTCTCTCTCTCTCTCTCTTTCTCTCCCGCTCCCTCTCCCTCTCCCTCTCCCTCTCCCTTTCTCTTGCTCTACACAAGTGTGTGTGTGTGTGTGTGTGTGTGTGTGTGTTATGTGAACATGTCTATGTCTAAGTGTGTGTGTATAATTTCCATGAAAATGAGACAGGTTAGTAAGACAGGGGAAATGTAATTAGGGAAACTGAGACATAGTTAAATGGCCAAGCAGTTTACAGCCATCTAATAACTGGAAAAATCCTATCTGTTTTAACACTTTCCAAGGACACTTAACAGTAAATAATTTATACGTCTCCTCAACCAGGGGGATAAATAGCCTAAATTAGCGTACTCAGGAGATAGATAGCAGAAATCAGATTAGTGTCATTTGTGAAAACCATACCCAAGGATGGATGAAGTTAAGGGAATAAATCTCATTTTGGTGCATCAGCATAAAGCTGATGAATATTCTATTGAGATCCTCCCCTAAGATGGCCTCCAAAATTCCAGTCCTTTAAAACTCTCAAGAGGAAGGACCCAGCACTCTCTCTCTGGAGCAGGCCTGTACCTTTCCCTCCCCAACCCCTTTTATCCCCCTGGTGCCTTTCTCTCTCCTAAGCTCCAAGGGCTCTTAATTTGCTTCTGTAACTTGTTTCCTGAGCCCATTCAGCCCAGCTGGGTCACTCCTGCTTACCACTGTACATTTATAAACAAACTTTATCTTATAACTTGAGTTCCTGGCTCTGAATTCTTCCTTTGCTGAGGTCTAACTTCACTGGTAACAACTAGTGCCATTTCACTACCAACATTGCCAGTAACAAAAGCAGGGACTTTGTGTGTGTGTGTGTGTGTGTGTGTGTGTGTGTTTCACTTTTGTATCATAAGTGCCCCTAGGAGTCTCATCAGACAGTCTGGGGAATGGACTTTAACCCTTGCTCTGCTACCAACCTGGAATCTAGTACTTATGAACTGTGTCAACATCTCCCCACAGAACCCTGCCATCACCAGGATCTCATTCTGAGACACTGGTGGTCACGGTTGTCTAAGAAAATTAAGACAACACATAGTTTAGAGGAAAAGAGCTCAAGTTAGGATCGAATGCAGAACCATTTTTGGCTGTTTGGCCCCACATACAGGGAGACTTTGGTTGTCAGTTACATGCAGGGGCACATCTAGCTGATGTTTACTTAATTTCTAAGCTCACAAGACATTTCTCTTCAGGGATGTCTTGTCTAAGAGGATTATGGTAAATCAAAAGTATAAAATACTAAATCTGTTTATCAACACATGTTTCTACAGTTTCAAATAGGATTTGCTGATGCTAAGCTCCAAGACAGGGGTGGCCTGCTTTTAGAGAGCCCAAAGTCACACCCAAAGAGGCACATGGTTCCCAATTCCATGGGATTAGCTGTCCTTTCCAAATAGCTTGCTTCACTTTAATAATAATAGCTAAGCCCATTTCTTTCTAAGCCCTGAAGGACAATGGGTGCTATATTCTTAGAATATTCATAGACCTGATAACATAGACATAAATTTTCCTTTGCAAGGCAATATAAGGAAAGAAAAATGAAAAAGAATCAACATTTATTGAATACATACTCAATAGATGAGCTGGAGATAAAATTTGAGAATCCTCAAATTATAGAAAGAAATAAAGGCAAGAGTGTGGATGGGATTACTTGGGAAACGAGGGGAAAGAGAGAACCCAGTTATGATGAGCTTTGATGATATCTTCAAGAAAAAGACCATGGACTTGAGAAGGAAATTAAGAAGGAGTCAGATAATCCCATTTACCATCGCACCAAAAAAATTAAGATACCTAGAAATAAACTTAACTAAAGAGGTAAAAGACCTCTACTCAGAAAACTACAGGACATTGAAAAAAGAGATAGAGGAAGACATAAACAGATGGAAGAACATACCATGTTCATGGATTGGTAGAATCAACATCATTAAAATGTCCATACTGCCCAAAGCAATCTATAAATTCAATGCACTTCCCATTAAAATACCAACAGCATATTTTACAGACCTAGAATGAACTCTCCAAAAATTCACCTGGAATAAAAAAAGACCCCGGATAGCTGCAGTGATCCTGAGAAAGAAGAACAAAGTAGGTAGGATCTCAATACCAGATATCAAGCTGTATTACAAAGCCACTGTTCTCAAAACTGCCTGGTACTAGCACAAGAACAGACATATACACAGTAGAATAGAATAGAGAGCCCAGAAATCGACCCAAATCAATATGCTCAATTAATATTTGACAAAGGAGGCAAGAACATACAATGGAGTCAAGATAGTCTCTTCAATAAATGGTATTGGGAAAATGGACAGATACATGCAAGAAAATGAAAGTAGACCACCAACTTACACCATACACAAAAATAAACTCAAAATGGTAAAGGACTTAAATGCAAGACAGGAAACCATAAAAATACTAGAAGAATCCAAATGCAACAAAATCTCAGACATATGCCAAAGCAATTTCTTTACTGATACAGCTCCTAGGGCATTGGAAACTAAAGAGA
The DNA here is from genome assembly GCF_000327345.1 of Myotis davidii. Classification (NCBI taxonomy): domain Eukaryota; kingdom Metazoa; phylum Chordata; class Mammalia; order Chiroptera; family Vespertilionidae; genus Myotis; species Myotis davidii. The sequence continues at coordinate 7,229,160 of NW_006294339.1, read as the reverse complement.
AAATAAACAAATGGGACTACATCAAAATAAAAAGCTTCTCCACAGCAAAATAAACCATCAACAAAACAAGAAAGCCCTCTGCATGGGAGAACATATTTGCCAATGTTATCACTGATAAGAGTTTAATCTCCAACATTTATAGGGAACTCATACAACCAAAAAGAATGTAGATAAACAATCCAATCAAAAAATGGGCAAAGGACCTAAATAGACACTTTTCAAAAGAGGACATTCAGAAAGACAAGAGTCATATGAAAACATGCTCAAAGTCACTAATCATCTGAGAAATGCAAATGAAAACAACAATGAGGTACTATCTCACACCTGTAAGAATGGCTATAATCAACAAATCAACAAAGGACAAGTGCTGGAGAGGATGCGGAGAAAAGGGAACACTCTTGCACTGCTGGTGGGAATGCAGACTGGTGCAGCCACTATGGAAGATAGTATGGAGTTTCCTCAAAAAGTTAAAAATGGAACTCCCATTTGACCCTGTGATCCCACTTGTAGGAACATATCCCAAGAAAACAGAAACACCAATCAGAAAGGATATATGCACCCCTATGTTCAAAGCAGCACAATTTACCATAGCTAAGATCTGGAAACAGCCTAAGTACTCATCAGCAGATTAATGGATTAGAAAACTGTGGTACACCTACACAATGGAATACTATGCTGCTGTAAAAAAGAAGGAATTCTTACCATTTGCAGCAGCATGAATGGAACTGGAGAGCATTATGCTAAGTGAAATAAGCCAGTCAATGAAAGAAAAATACCACATGATCTCATTCACTTATGGATAATTAAGACCACTATAACTGATGAACAAAAATAGATACAGAGGCAGAGCAACATCGAACAGACTGTCAAACTATAGTGGGAAGGGTTGAGGGGGTGGGATAAGAGATCAAACAAAGGACTTTTTCC
>NW_006294339.1:7208597-7228153 GCF_000327345.1 Myotis davidii | reverse complement strand
ATAAAACAATTTTTTTAAAAAATAAGGAGTCAGAGACACAGGAGGAAAACTGGAAGAGGGTGACATTCCAGAAAGAAAGCCAAGGAAAGAGAGTGTTATAAAGGAGAGCAAAGTATTGGTGCCAGATACTACTGAGAGCTCAAGGGGCCTGGGTCACATCCAAAGGACATATCAGAGGTCACTGAGGACCTTAACAATAAATGTTTCAGGGGCCAATGGTGACAGAATTTACACTGGAGTGGGGAAAGGGGAAGTTCAAACTGAGGAAATAGTGACCAAGAGTATAGGCAATGCTTTGGTGAAACTTAGCTCCAAAGGGAAACACAAGGTGAAACCCAAGCAGGTGGTTGGAAAGGGGTAGGACGTCAATTCCCATGTGGAAAGAGTTGGGATTTAAATCCAGGTCTGACTCCAACACTGAATACCATTAATGGCTATTATGTTGCTGTTTCTCAGAGTTTACATGCTAACCCATAAATCCTTCTTTCCTATTTTCAGTAAAAACTACTCACATGAGGTTCATCTATAAGAGAAAGATCTGGAAATTTTGAGCATTTCCTTGCAAAGTCTATCCCTTAGGTTTGTGTTGAGGTGTAAGATCTTTACAGATTGGCATTTCCATGGCCTACTTGCATCTATATAACACCTCTAAATGAGGGCAGTATTATTGTGATTTTATGGATGAAGAAACTGAGTCACCAAGACATTTATGGCTGAACCAACACAAGAATCCCCCACCTCTAATTTCCAGTCCTGTGTTGTTGCTACTCCATCATCCTTTCCACAAGAAGTCAGGCAGGTTATGGATGATTGACATCTGCTGTTTCACCCTAGAACAACCATGGCAAAACTTCCTCTTTTATAATCATTGGTAATAGTAGCAGAAGTAGTAGTAGTTGTCATAATTGTCAGAGTACAGTTTACAAAGCCTTGCCAAAATATTACCTCACTAAACTCCAAGTGAATTCTCAGTTATTGGAGGTTGGTTCTCTCATAACTACCCTCCATGTTCTGATGAGGACACTTTCTTCACACATAATACATATTGGAGCTGGGTATGAATCTAGATTTCTGAGCTCCAAATCCAGTCCTCTTGTCTTTGTATTAGTGGTTTATACATGCTGAAGTCCTTCAAGAATTTGATGATAGTTATGGCCCCTCTTCGCAGAAATATATGCATGAGTGTATCCCAAGTTCTGGTGCTAAGTGTTCACATTACTACTAGGGTGTCATTGCTTCCAGGCCATCTCAGTAGAGGGAGCTAGGAGATGAATGTATATATGCTCACACATCTATATTTTATTTATATCAATAAAAAATCATAAATTGATTCTAATACCTCTGATTTCCACCAAGTACCATAGGTTCATTCTAACTTTCCCCTTTCCTGATTTATGAGGAACCTGTCTCTCCCTATACACATATATTTTTTTATTTGCCCAATGTAGTATACACATAAAGGATTTTCAGAATAGCGAACCCTTACATGTATGAAAAAAAATCTGGTATTTACAGCACAATATTTATGTACAGTTATTTTCTCTGTAGCCATATAGTCTATTGTCAAAATATTTTTCCCAAAGTTACTTAGGTTAGTTCTTCTCTTTCCAAAACTCTCTTTAGGGTGATTATGGTACTCATTACAAATACAATAGGCTCATTTTTAAAAACTGTTTGTATTTCATTTACCCATGCCCCACCACACATATATATCCTGGTATCTATCTATTTATCTTTCTATCTATTTATTTTCAGGGTCACATGAAGCATTACTACAGTTCTAATAGTTACAGTTGTAAAAAGAGCATTCAGAAAAGTGCCATGTCTGCCTACTGTCCTGTTCCTGTCCCCCTAGTTTTTGCATTTCATTTCTACCCACCCAGTACAGATAACCAATCTCAGTTTCTGGATTACCCTTCCTGTTTTTCTTTTGCACAAATGAGTAAATACACATATACTTTCTTATATCGCCTCCTTCTTACATGAAAGGGAACATACACAGTCACCACTTCTTTGCATCCCACTTTCTTTACTTAACAATATATCCTAGTAATCACTCCATATCAGTTATTATTCTGAGTTTTACAGATGAAAAGACAGGTCTGAAGAGGATGAATAACGCCCAAGATTACACATCTGGTAAGGAGGAGTAAAGCTGGATTTGAACCCAAGAGACTTTGAATCCAAATCCATGTTCCTTCTACTACATCAGAGGTTCTCAGCCATGGGTCCTGGCATATTTTGGATTGTCTCTAGCTTCTTTGAACTTCCTTAGGTCATTTTAAAAGTTAATACCTGTGTGCTCTAGATCACCCGGATGACTGCCTTAAAACCGGATACTGCCAGGCATTATCATTTCCCACAGGATCTGAAAATCACCTTGCAGCCTAAAGTGAGTGCCCTCAACATAGCCGGGCATGGGAGCTGTAGGGCACAGGAAGGAAGCAGTTACCTGGCTGTGGCCTTGGCTTGCAGCTCAGGGAAGGCAGCGTGGCCCTGCACCAAGTGGTCTATCTGAAAAACAAGAGAGAAGGGTCAGTCTCATAGTTTCTCTAGTCTCTATTCAAGCCAGAAAAGATTTATCCAAATGTCTGTTTCTTTCAACTCTTCGTTTATAAAGGATCTAAGCATGTTAAAAAGCCAGCTCAGCGAGAGTATGTCAGCTCTTACAGAAATCTAGCTTCGCTTAACCTTGTGTTGGCCTCTTGGAGGCCAAAACAATGATGATGTATTACAGAACTGTATGCTGGAAACCTATATAATTTTGTTAACCAAGGTGACCCTGATAAATTCAATAAATAAAAAATGAAAACAAAAATATACTTGAATTTTTAAGAAAGAAGTATAAAGAGAAGAGTAGCAGGAAACAAAGCTCTCAAGGCTAACCCTGCAGCAGCAAGTCCAAGAATGAGGTGTGAGAAAAGGAGTGAGAAGGAGGGGTCACTCAAGGTAAGTGCTGAGGAGCTGGTATTGAAGCACTAACCTCTGGGTCATACCTTTTCCACCTCCTGATCCAGGCTCATTTTTTAAATTTCTTTATTGATTAAGGTATTACATAAGTGTCCTTATCCCCCCATTATCCGCCCCCCCCAAGCCTCCCCCACTGATCCAGGCTCTTACCCCAGGGAAATGCCAGACCCAGACTACTCATTGTGTCTTATTAATGGAGAAGTTGAATGAAAGACATTGTGAGGAGGAAGACTCGGTTAAAAAAAGAAAAAGAAAAAAAGAAAGTGTTGTCCCAGAAGAGTCAAGAAAACCTTCTCTGATTGGAAAGTTATGTCACATGGAGCTGTAGGGCACAGGAACTGGAACATACCAGTAGCTCTCCGAGGACAAAGATGTCTGAGCTCCATGGACAACTATCTTCTTCTCATGTCTAGGATTTTATTCCCTAAGCCACTTGAGTGCTCTAAACAAAATACTATGTGACACGCATCAGGAAGAGGAACACTTTCCCGTGCTGTTGCTCTGCTTGCTAGAGCACACCCAACACCGCACTGGGTTCCTGAACTTAATCTGTGTGTTTTCTCAAAGTTTCCATGAGTCCCTAGGACTCCAAAACAACTGTTCTGACAGATTTATTTTCATTCAAACAATGAACCAACTGGTTGTTTTGGCCTCATGGAGATAGCTCTCTGAGCATGCTTCTTGAGAGCCACATCTGTGTAGGGAGGGAGAGAACTGGTTCTGGAGCCACAGTGGCTGGATTTGAGGCTGGCTCTGATATCAACTAGCTTTGTGACCTTGTGCAACTCACTTAGCTTCACCTCCTTTCCCCTTCTCCAGCCTCCTTTTAAAACAAGATTGCTGGGCCCGGCCAGTATGTTTCTGTGGTTGAGCATCGATCAATGAACCAGGAGGTCATGGCTCCATTCCCTGTCAGGGCACATGCCTGGGTTGCAGGATTGATCCCCAGTAGGGGGTGTGCAGGAGGCAGCCAATCAATGATTCTCTTTCATCAGCGATGTTTCTCTCTCTCTCTCCCTCTCCCTTTCTCTCTGAAATCAACAAAAATATATTTAGAAACAACACAGGATTGCTGGGATTTAGAGACTATCTCTCATAATGCCAACAATAGTATAAATACTATCACCTAAAATTTATTGTCTCATTTGCCATATAGTAATAATAAACTAAGCATTTCATATAAATGATCTTATTCCTTATAATACCTCCATGGAAAATACACTATTGCTCACTATGGAGATGAGAAACTGGGAGTAAAGGAGATAAAGTAACTTGCCCAAGGTCACAGGGGAATAAGTGACAGATCCTTTTGTTTTTAACCAGGTCTCTCTGTATCAAAAATCCTTATTCTTGACTACTATGCCACATTACCTATTAAACTTCTGGGTATAATATAATTTGTTGAACTCTATTTGGACAGTTTGGCAGAATGTTTCAATATTATAGCAAAGCAACTGGTCATTTCAATGACAGGAAATGCAGGTTTTGAAGACTTATTTCCTACTTATTTCCTATGTGGGTTAGAGTGATGAGGCATATTCTAGACCTTAAAGAGGCTGCATCAGTAAGACATTACTTGATTTGATGCTAATTTCAATGAGAAGTACTTTAGGAGGTGAGAGAAGGGATCCTATATAATAAAAGGCTAATATGCAAATTGACCAAACGGTGGAATGACCAGTTGCTATGATGTGTGCTGACCACCAGGAGGCAGACACTCAATGCAGGAGCTGCCCCCTGGTGGTCAGTGTGCTCCCACAGGGAAGCACCGCTTAGGCAGAAGCTGGGCTCAAGGCTGGCGAGTGCAGTGGAGGTGCTAAGGATGTCCCACTGATGGCTTAGGCTTCATGGAGCGGGCCTAAGCTGGCAGTCGGACATCCCCTGAGGGCTCCTGGACTGTGAGAGGGTGCAGTCTGAGCTGAGGGACACCCCCCCCCCCCGCTGCGTGCATGAATTTCATGCACTGGGCCTCTAGTATTTAAATAAGCTCCCAAAAGGAAGCACAGAACCTAGCATGTGTGGTGCATGCATAATGGCAGTTATTCAGTATTTACTGAATGTTGAATGCATCAGGTATTGTGCCTATCCTCCAGGAACACAGTGGAAAATAAGCAAGCTAATACAATACATAGTACCATTGAGATCAATAATTTGGCAATTATAGTATAGTTGGGGGAGGTGAGGTTTCAGCTGAGAGGCCAAGAACAGGCAGTTTGGAGGAGAAAAGAGGTGAAGGCAAGGTATGCGAAAAGGAGATGGTGATGAGTAAAGAGATGAAAATGGAGAGACATATGTGGTTACACACAATATAGAGACTGGTCAAGTCCTATGCCTGGAATATTATAGATGCTCAATAAACATTTGTTGAATAAATGTAGGATGCACGAACTATACAGAGGCACACCACAGGCTCAAAGAGTACCATGTACTTCTTGGTAGCACTTACCGCATATCACCTGGGTGTCTATTTGTGTGAGGCACAACTTGGTCACAAGGTAACTGTATGTTAAATTAGAGAATAAGTGAAGTATTGGAAATAGGGAATAAATGAGGAGCATGGGGATATATAGTGGGTCTTAAAAATCAGGCAAGTGATTAAGTTTTTAGAGTTTTATTGAATTCGAGGCCTTAGAAAATTATTTTGATTTAGGGAGCAAAATGATAAAAAAAAAAGTTAAGAAACATAAGTCTGGTTGGGTATATAGGCCAGGGAGATGAGTAGGCATAGACAGCAGGATATGCAGGCCTGCTCAGAGGCTAATACTAGGAACACAAGGCATGAATACTCCTTGTCCTGGTTCTGTTGTGGCATTTGTGAAGTCCTTTTACAATTCTTAGTTTATACATCAGCACTCTGAGTGATTTTAAATAAAAAGCCTCATTATGTCCCAGCCCCCTAGTGCCTATTATAATGCCTAACATCTTGAAGAAATGACTGAGATATACTTTGAAGAAAATGAAACAAATTTAGTGACTAACCGGTAACAGAATATAAAAAAATCTGAGTCAAGGATGACTAAACTTTTGGGTCTAAGAAAAAAAGTGTACATATCCTATATAATAAAGAGGTAATACACAAATTAACCCTCACACTCTCACAAGATGGCTGCCTATGGCCAGGCAGGCAGGGGGGTTAGTGAGGGACGACCAAACGACTGAATAAGCAGGCTGCATGGGATGACCAGGCCAGCAGTAGGGTTAGTAAGGGACAACCAAATGACTAAACAGCAGGCTGCGTGGGGCGACCAGGCCGGCGGGGAGCAGGTAAGCGATTAGGAGCCAGCGGTCCAGGATTATGAGAGGGACATCCCCCGAGGGGTCCCAGATTGGAGAGGGTGCAGGCTGGGCTGAGGGGATCACCCCTCTGTGCACAAATCGTTTACTGGGCCTCTAGTATATATCATTGTTAATCCTCACCTGAGGATATTTTTTCACCATTGATTTTTTTTTAAAGTAACAAGATATGTATTTTATTGATTTTTTAAAGAGAGGAAGGGGAAGGGATAGAGAGTTAGAAACATTGATGAGAGATAAACATTGATCAGCTGCCTCCTGCACACCTCCCATTGGAGATATGCCCACAACCAAGGTACACGCCCTTGACTGGAATAGAACCCGGGACACTTCAGTCCGACGGCCGAGGCTCTATCCACTGAGCCAAACCGGTCAGGGCCATCATTGATTTTTAGAGAGAGTATAAGGGAGGGAGAGGAAGATGAAGAGAAAGGAGAGATAGATGTATGTGAGAGAGACACAGTGACCGGATGCCACCTGCATGCACCCCTACTGGGGCTGGGGATCAAACCTGCAACCCAGGTACCTGCCCTTGACCAAGAACATAACCTGCGAGTCTTTGGTGTGCAGGCCGATGCTCTAACCTGAGCACACAGGCCCAGGTGTATTTTCTGTATTTCTAATGCTCTAATATCTGAGGCTTTATTGACCCTGGAGTGGTGGCCTCTCCTAGGACTAGCCAATTCCTAGAGATAGTAAAGGACTCAGCTCACCTGTGAGCATGCCTTTTATGCAAACTAACTAATCCAGAGGCCACCTCCCCACACCTTATCTACGGACCACTGTTTTCCTGTTCTCATCGTCTCAGGGCCAGGTACCAGACAATGGGACAACCCCGGTGCTTCACGTGTGGCCCTGCATGGCGTGGCATGCTCCCTCCTCTTGAAAACTGAGAGAAACAAACTCCCTTCAGTGGCAATATCACCTGATCTGCTGACCTCATCATACTGGAATGCAAATAAAATCTACACTTTAAAACAGTGGTTTAGTGGAAAGAACATGCACTTTGGAAACAGACAGGCTTGGATTCAAATTCATGGTCTATACTTATATTCTGTGCTATAGGAAAAGTTACTTAACCTCTGAGAACCTCATTTCCTTCAACAGTAAAATAGGGTTAATAAAATTTTCTTCTCAGGGAAGGTTGTGGTGAGTGGTATATAGGTGGCTTTCAGTTCATAACACCTATTGCTAAAAAGGAGTGCCACCAAAAGAGTAAAAATAGCTGGGAGAACAGTATCACAAATGGTCAGCTGCATTTTTGTTTGTTTTTCATAGCATCTGGGTGGGTAAAGGCCCACCCGGATTAGCAAAGACCAAGCCAGTTTGTCAAATAACTGAGCATTCATTTCAAGAGCCTGGAGTGCCTGTTCCTAGGGTTGGTCTCTCTACTTATGTTTGATTCACTAATGTATTTAGCACAATATAGAAGAACAGTGTCCCATTAGTGGTTACTTGTTTTCCAATGAAATAACCAGTTTAACCACAATCACTGTGTTTGCCAAGTGGTTGCCTTAGAAATATATAGACAGAGCTAGTCTAACTCTAGGACTATTTTCTTGTTCCCTCCATCTTCTCAGATTTCAGCTCTGAGAGCTGGCAGTTAGAAGGGTAGGCAGAAAAGTCTACCAACTATTTGGTTAGGTAGGAAGCCCGCACTGGATTGGGTCAGATCTTCAAGATGGCGCTGGGGTCTAGATCAAGAGGGAGAGGCCACCTTGCAATATATAACTTGGGTTGGATTTCTGGCCCTTTCTTACAAAGGTGGCATCTGACTTTAGAACATGGGAGGAATAGAAATGCAATATAGTATAACAGAGTGATCAAAAATGGTCAGTATGAAGTGGCATCTGGCCCACAGATGTATTTTATTTGGGAAATAGAATGCTATTTTTTTTTAAAAAAATGAGCCAATATTTTAAAATTTGAAGATTTTACTTAATATCCATACTTGGTTTTCTTTTGAAGATACGGGGCCACCCATGCTCCCTTATGACAAGAGTCAGCTGGAGTGGAGTGGTGACTGATCCCTCAGACAGTCTGTACGAAGCACCACCACTCCCTATCACGTCCCAACAACAGACACAGATTTCATCAATGTATCATCAGGACTGCACTAATGCTTCATTGTCATGGAGATCTATTTCTCTATGCCCTTCTCTTTGTCAAAGGAGGGATCATGGAATTCAGCCCTAGAGTACGAGTTGAAAGAAAAATTTCTCTGTGGGAGTAGAAAAAATATTTATTTGCCAAGTCTGTTTATTCATTTGCGCTGTCTGACTGCTTCGGGTATTTGAGGTTTTGACCCTTGCAGAGAAAGCACAGACAAGAAATCCTGATCTGACTCAGGGCATGATCATGGACAAGAACATGTCTAGTTTTCTCTGTTAAACATTTAACAAATTAACATGACAAATACACAACTGTTTGTAAAATTACACAGAGAATTACATTGCCTGAGATCTTAAAACTGTTGGCAAAAAGTTCACATGCAAGGAAAATCCCTAACAAAGGCAAACTTAGAGTTGAAGAATTTTAGGTTCTATGATCATTTTACTAAGACAAAGCTATCTTATTGCATGATGAATTTTTCTGTATTAAAATCAGTTTCATATATGAGTCTTGAGGCTGTATTTCATCTTGCTTTGCAGATAAAGAAATCATTAGGCACAGAGAAATGGTCATCACTTGTCACACCTGCCTTCTTACCACTAGTATTTACTTGTAGTATCACTTTTTCTTTTCATCTAAGCTATTCCAGCTCTTCATTTACCTAGTCTTTTAATTTAAAATAAAAACATTTTGCCTAATTTTTCCCAGCCTTAAAACTATCATGAAAATCTAAGGAAAAAAGAAAGCCCAACTTAGAACAACCAACATTCCTGGAAGAAATTATCTTTTTTTTTTTTTACAACTTAATATTAGTTTTCTGTAGAACAACTTCACTTACAAGTGGATGAATTCAGATTTAATGCAGAACTAGCTTAGTCAGTTTTATTCACCATCAAGGCTGGTTGCTTTGTGCATTTTTGTAGTTTAATTAGTTCACTTATTCATGAAACTAATGTGATATATGGCTACCTTGTGCCAACCACCAATCTAATAATCAGGATACAAAGATAAATGAAAGTCACTGCCTATGAGTGGAGGACGGCATGCCAATATTCTAATATGGCCTAGACTGGTAAGTTTCTTTATAGAATCAACAAATGAATTAATTGAACACCTACTCTGTTCTAGTGCTAGTAAATAAGCAAAGGCAATTAAGACAGATGTAAACTCTGTCCAAATGGAGACTATATTCTACTGAAAGATAGGGACAGTCAATAAATAAGTATAATAATTACAGAGAGATTAGTGATTTGAAGGACTGATTTAAATAGAGGGTTTAGGGAAAACCTGGTGGTTGAATTTAAACTAAGACATAAAGAAAAGAATCAACAATTTCCAAGTAAAGAGAATAATAAAGGCAAATATTCTATAGTGAGTAGAGCATCATATGTCAGGAATTGGCAAGAATCTAGTGAGACTCCCCTGGAGTAAACATGTAGGAAAGATGTGTGAAATGAGTATAGGGAGCTAGGAAGTAGGGAGAATCAAGCAGCTGTGGCAAAGGCTTTAGATTTTATTCTAAGCACAATGGGAAGACACAGAAGACTCAGGGTACTAATGTAATCCTATTTGCTTTAAAAGAAATCATTAAGGGGTTTTACTTCTTATATGGATTGAATAGCTCATGTCACAGGAATTCTCCCAAGAGTAATAATTATAAACACTGCTCAAAATATATCGAATAATTCTCTGTAGACACTGGAAAGGGACCAAAACCAGGTAGAAGACGGAGAGGAGTAGACATGTGTAAAGAAAAATACATCACTACATATGTTTCCTGATTTTACAGATTTTGGCCTGAGGGCATGCCCCAATCAAAGCCATAGAGGATTGCTAATACTCAGGACATATGCAGTCTTCTGGACTAAGAAATGAGAGGTCAGAGTTCGAGGCAACCATAGCAGCTAGTAGTAAGGTGGGGGTGGTGGGAACCATAGAAAGGGAGCTCAGCATTATGCATATAAATGCGACACTAATCTCTGGATGATTTCTGAATTACATTATAATGAACCCAGCAAAGACCTCAAGAGAGATTTCAGAAGGTGCTAGCACAGGAGAGACAAAGTCTGGAGTTCAAGTTGAGCCAAACAAATTATCTTTACTAAAGCAAGGAAACAAAAAATCAATACTCATCAGAGAAATGAGAATCCAGTGTCTTAGAATATACCAATGTTATCAATAAGATCTCATAATCCTAGACATAGAGAAATAGAAAATTTAACCCACCTTTAGAGAAAGCCATTTAATGAACAATGATCCTGAAGATGACACAGATGTTAGGATTAGAAGACAAAAAATTTAAAGCTGATAATTTAACAGTGCTTAAGGATGTAAAGGATACTATTATCATAATTAATAGAGAGAGAAAATAGCAAAGAATTAGAAACTATTAAAAAGGAAAAGTCTATGGCTACCATCAACAAATGACAAGTGCTGGCAAGGATGTGGAGAAAAAGAAACCCTAGTACACTGCTGATGGGAATATAGACTGGTGCAGCCAGTATGGAAAACAGTATGGAGTTACCTCAAAAAATTAAATATGGAACTGTCAGTTGACCCAGTTATCCCACTTCTGGGAATATATCCTAAGAAATCCAGAACACCAATCAGAAAGAAAGTATGCACCCCTATGTTCATAGCAGCACAATTTACTATAGCTAAGATCTGGAAACAGCCCAAGTGCTCATCAGTAGACGAGTAGATAAAAAACTGTAGTACATTTATACTATATGCAGCAGTAAAAAAGAAGGATCTCTTACCCTTTGAGGCAGCATGGAGGGACCTGGAGAGTATTATGCTAAGCAAAATAAGCCAGCCAGAGAAAGACAAGTATGATATGATCTCACTCATATGTGGAATCCAATGAACAAAAAAAATGCATGAACAAAATAGATTCAGGGACATGGAAGCATGGGTTTGATTCTGGTCAAGGGCATGTACCTTGGTTGCAGGGTCCTCCCCGGCCTGGGCCCTGGTCAGGTGCAAGCAGGAGGCAACCAATCGATGTGTTTCTCTCACATCGATGTTTCCCTCTACCTTTCCCTCTCTCCTCCACTCTCCCTAATAATCAATGGAAAAATATTCTCGGGTGAGAATTAACAGAAAAAATAAAAAACAAATGATGAGTTGACTTCTCATAAGAAAAAATGATGCCTAAAACGTATATAGAAATGCAAATAAAATTCTGAAAATTGCCCTAACCGGTTTGGCTCAGTGGATAGAGCGTCGGCCTGCGGACTGAAGGGTCCCAGGTTTGATTCCAGTCAAGGGCATGTACCTTGGTTGTGGGCACATCCCCAGTGGGGGGTGTGCAGGAGGCAGCTGATTGATGTTTCTCTCTCATCGATGTTTCTAACTCTCTATCCCTTTCCCTTCCTCTCTGTAAAAAATCAATAAAATATATTTTAAAAAATTCTGAAAATTGAAAAATATTCAATTTAGCCAAAAGAAGGCAGAAAAGAAAAAACAGAGAAAAAAATAGGCATAATAAATAGCAAAATGGAAAACCTAAATCCAACCATATTCATCTTTACATTAAATGTAGCTAGATTAAACACTCTAAAAAAGCAGAGATTACAAGGTTTTAGAAAAGCAAGACTCAACTCTATGCCATGTACAAAAGATGCACTTGACACATACTGTGAAAGAGGAAATGGTGGTTTGGCCAATGGTGCTGGGAGAGGAGGTGGAGAACCAAAGATGAACTGGTGATATATATTTTGAACTTAGAATCAATAGGACTTTGTAATGGATTGGATGTCGGCAGAGAGGGGAAATGAGTTAAGAATTAATCCTAATTTTCTGGCTTTAATAAAATATAAATGATGGTGCTCTTTACTAAGATGAAGACAAATAATGGAGGATCACCTTATGGGGTATATCAGTTACTACAGTCAGAAACCTGGGAGTAATTCTTGACTTCTTCCTCCCCCTGCCTCCGTGACATCTAATCAATCTTCTACATTGATAACAATGCTATCCTTCAAAAATGGACCGCTCTCTTTTCTGTACACTTCATGTCCACTCCATCAGGAAATCCTGTTGTGTCTACCTTCAAAATAAATAAAAATCTGACCACTTTTTAGCAGCTTCCCCCCCGCCATCTCTCAGCTGGATTATAGCTGGATTGCTGCCTCTCAGTCACCTGCTTCCATCTCCCCTACTCTCACCCCAGAGATTATTCCCAACATAACAACGAGCAGCAAGAAGCATCCCTTCACAACCTGTCATATCGTATCTCTCCTGTGCTCATTAGTCTCCAATGGCTTTCCATTTCATTGGAGTAAAAGCTAAAATTCATACAGTAGCCCCTGATTACTAGGTATAGTGGCTAATAATGTGGATTTTTTTCAATAGATGGAGTTACACATATGTTGATATATATGCTATTTGCTATATATGTTATTTTGTTGTATTGACAACAAGCTTCAAAATTTCATATGTCAAATTTTCTGAAGGTGTTAACATCATAGATATTTTTATGCTTAAAAATGTCGAATCGACACAAAAGACTTTTTTTGCATCAAATTGTGACTGGCGATGAAAAGCGGATTTATTTTGAGAATCCCAAACACACAAAATCATGGGTTGATCCAGGTCAACCATCAACATCGACTGCAAGGCCAAATCGCTTCGGAAAGACAATGCTCTGCGTTTGGTGGGATCAGGAAGGTGTGGTGTAGTATGAGCTCCTAAAACCAGGTGAAACCATTAATACTGATCACTACCGATAACAAGTAATCAATTTGAACCACGCTTTGATCTTGAAACGACCAGAATGTGCCAGAAGACATGGCAAAGTTACTTTGCTTCATGATAACCCACTATCACACACTTCAAAACCAGTTAAAGACACATTAAAAGACCTTGCTTGAGAAGTATTAACGTACCTGCTGTATTCACCAGATCTTGCTCCTTCAGATTACCACTTGTTCCCATCAATGGCACACACACTCTCTAAGCAGCACTTCAAAACATACGAAAAAGTGGAATATTGGGTCTCTGAATGGTTTGCCTCAAAACGAGAAAAGTTCTATTGGGACGGTATCCACAAATTACCTGAAAGATGGGGGAAATATGTAGCTAGCGGTGGACATTACTTTGAATAAAGTACTTTTGATGTTTCTCTTGAAATTATCGTGTTTTCTTTGATTATAAAATCTGCATTATTAACCGGTACACCTAGTACCTCTTTGAACTTATTCCTTACAACTCTCATTTTGGTTCACTCTGCTCTATCCATGTAGCCTCCTTGCTATTTCTGTAATGGCCCAGGCAGGCAACTTTCTCAGGATGTTTGTACTGGTTGTTCCCTAGGCCTGGTAGTTTCTTCCTCCAGCTTTCCTTTTCTTCCTTGTTGTTTGTTTGAATGTCATTTCAATGAGGTCTACCTTGACCTCCTTTTTTAAAATTGCAAATTGCTTGCCTGAATCACAAGCTTTCCTTCTCTATTACTTCGAACAACTTATTTCATGAAATAAGATTCATTTACTTATTGCTTTATCATGTTCTGTGTATTATCTGTCTCCTCTTGTTAGTCTGTAAGCTTGACAAGGGGACAGATTTTTGGAGGGGGGGACAGAGAGGTTGTTTTAGTCACTGACTTTATTTTTCATTCACAACAGTGCCTAGCACACTCAGTAAATAGTAGCTGTGTAAATAAATATCACTTTAAGAAGATTGGACTTTATTCCATAGATCATTGGAGAGCTATCAAGAGTGACGAGGTCATATCTAGGTTTAGAAAGATTGCATTAACTGAAATCTTTAGAGAGAGTATTGTGGACTAAAAGTCTGTATCTTTCTAACATTCATATATTGAAATCCTAATCACAATATAATGGTGTTGGGCACTGGGGGCTTAGGGAGGATATTAGGTCATGAGAGTGGATGGAGTCCATGAATGGGATTAGTGTCCTTAGAAGGGTCTGAAGAGTCCAGAATTCTACCCTTCAACCATGTGAAGACACGAGAAGATGGCCCTCTGTAACCTGGAAAAGGGCTCTGGCCATGCTGACACCAGATCTAGACTTCTATCCTCTAGAATTGTGAGAAGTAAATTTCTGTTGTATGTAAGCTACCCAGTCTATGCTGCCTTGTTATAGCAGTCCCAACTGACTAAGACAGGAATTAGAAGGGAAAAGAGTAGAAGCAAGAAGGGAATTGGCTGTGTAGGAGTCCAGGTTGTATATAAAAAACATACAACCTGGACTCCTGGGCAGGAGGAGAGATCCGGGAGGCACTTGTTTACGCAGAGTTGGTCCTTGTATCCATGAAATCATTCCAATTAGCTAATGGGAAATGCTGAGGACACACCTATGTCTGCACATAGATCCTGTCAATACTGATATGCGTACGTCTCTCTCATGGCCTCACAAAGCCTGCCAACTGCAGTTGCTTCACAACGCTTGAACAGAAAGTCACTAACTGACAATAATTGATTCTCAAGGGAATCTACATATAAGAGAACTCTAAGACACACTCAGAAGCACATATCCACACAAGTCAGACCCAGTTCTGGAAAGGTCTTGGGCTTGTGGGAGATGACTTGGGTTTGAATCAGCCTCTCCCACTTACAACTAAAAGACCTTGATCAAGTTCCCTTACTGTTCTGTTTATTCTGTTGTATTTATTCACTAGTAAAATTGACATCATAACACACATCCACATGCTGTGAAGATCAGATAAAATACTGCATCTGAATAGGGCCTAAAAGCGCTTGGCACTTAACACATATTCCCAGCAGGCTGCAGGGCAGTGCAATCTACTGTTATGTGCAATAATAAATTATAATTATCAGTTGTATATCCAACTTTCCCATAAGATAATGCAGTGGTTCTCAACCTTCCTAATGCCGCGACCCTTTAATATAGTTCCTCATGTTGTGGTGACCCCCAACCATAAAATTATTTTCATTGCTACTTCATAACTGTAATTTTGCTACTGTTATGATTCATAATGTAAATATCTGATATGCACGATGTATTTTCATCGTTCGCGACCCACAGGTTAGGAATCATGTGATAATATTCTCGACTGCCTCAGAGTAATCACAAATGAATGAATAAAGGAAGGGATGAAATCACTACCTCCATAACTAGTACAGCACTGTGAATACTGCAAGCTCTTCACACATAGACTGTGTTCCTAAGGCTAGCCCCAGGCTGACTGGCATTGATAATTAGGGAGGAGGCCAGGCAAACTGCTACATTGTTACCCTGTGGCTCAAGTTCATAAATTTAAATTCTGGGTTCAAACAATTCAAAGGTAAAACCCAACCCAAGGTGATGATCCCAGAAAGCTAATGTCACCACAGGGGTGGCTTAGAAACTTGCTGTAGCCTTCCTTCCCCAACACCTCCCACAATAAAAGTGGGAGAGGAAAGTAAGAGAGGAAAGGGTGCGTGGAGAGAGAGATGGCCAAGGTCCAGTTGGAAATGAGCTCCGCATCTGGATGCAGTGAGTTTAAGTTCTATGGAAAAAGTCTGGGCTAAAAGCAATGTGTTTTGCACAAGTGTTCTGGAGAGAGTATTGACAAGCACGAGACAATCCTTGATGGGAGCTTGACTGATGTAACTGAAATCAATCATCTGTGGGGTGCGGGTGTGTGCTTTTCTAAGGGGAAATAAATATTAGAGGCACAAGCTTGAAATGAGTAAAAAATGAGTCCAAATCTCAGTCAGATGAAACAGCAAGGGTTCCAGAGCCAGAAAAGATCCTATCCTATTTTTTCTTCATCCTGAAGTTAACCAGATGGACATTTTTTGCAAAGTACCAATTTATCCACATGCTTGGAATGAAGAGCTTGCTTTGTGATGGAAGATCTGTATTTAATTGTAGAAATGAGACAAAATATCTATTTTTCAAATCTAGAGTTTATATCATTTTTGTTTTTCTAAACTTTCTTCTTTTCCCTCCTTGGCTTCGCTTCTCATCTCCATTTTCCTCTCTCCTGCTTTAGATGGTGTATTTATGACTGTGGTTAGAATATACTGGGGACAATGTAATAATGAACAGACACTTTTAGACATGGCATATGAGAGACGATGTGCTTATGAAACAAAATATAAAAGATGCCACTTCCTGTTAGGGTGTCCTCTATGATGGCAATGCACTGTAAAACCAGAGATCAGAATTCATAAAAGGACAAAAGAGAAGAAGGAAAGGAAAAGGAGAGGTGAAATGCAAGGGAACCATGTAAAAAGGTCACTGTGAGGGCATCGGTAATCTCTTTGGGCTGTGCTTACTACTCCAGCTTTCAAATCCTCAACCTGTAAAACATGGACAATATCTGTTCCTATCTCATAGGGGTTTTGAGAGGACTAAATGAGATAGTACGTGAAAAGCTCTTGGAATGAAATCTGGGAAATAAGCCTTCAAAATAGCAGGCATTGTGACTCTTTTGAATACCATTCAAGGATTAACAAGATTATATACACAAATCCTTCCCATAGATAAACAACACACTCAGTAAGGTGCGATGATGGTTGTTAGTGTTATTACCATCATTATTGTTATTCTTATTTTACTTTTTGTTTCTATCTCTTTGCTTGCCCTCCCTGGACTGATGCTTTAGTAGACAGTCTGTTTTCTTCTTGATTCAGATTTCACCCCATTATTCTAGTGCAGTGATGGCGAACCTATGACACGCATGTCAGAGGTGACACGCAAACTCATTTTTTTGGTTGATTTTTCTTTGTTAAATGGCATTTAAATATATAAAATAAATAGCAAATATATGTCTTTGTTTTACTATGGTTTCAAATATCAAAAAATTTATATATGTGACACGGCACCAGAGTTAAGTTAGGGTTTTTCAAAATGCCAGCACGCCGAGCTCAAAAGGTTCGCCATCACTGTTCTAGTGTTTAGATTGCCTAAGATTTCACTCTCCATAAGCCATGAGTCAATCATGCCTCATCCATATGTCCAAGGAAACTACAGATATAGAACTGCCCAACGTGGAACTACAAATGCAACCTGAGTGCTTGATGGTGCAAAATCAACTAACCAGATAAAGGCCAAGAATTCCCATGACTCCTATGGAAAACCATCCTGGATTATTTTTTTAAAAAAATATATTTTATTGATTCTTTTCAGAGAGGAAGGGAACGAGATAGAGAGTTAGAAACATCGATGAGAGAGAAACATTGATCAGCTGCCTCCTGCACACCCCTACTGGGGATGTGCCCGCAACCCAGGTACATGCCCTTGACCGGAATCGAACCAGGGACCTTTCAGTCTGCAGGCTGACGCTCTATCCACTGAGCAAAACTGGTTTTGGCTATCCTGGACTATTATGGAAGGTTTTTTTTAATGGTAAAGAGGTTACCATTTTTATTTAAATTCTGGCTCAGAAAGGAGGAATAAGCAACTCTTCTCTGCAATAACATAACATTTGGATGTAGATGGCTTATATCCATAGCAACAGAGCAAACTTGGAGTCAAATACTGGGAAAAGCATTTCCAGCCTGACACAGATGTTCAATTTGCATACTAAGCCTCCGAAAACCCATTGATGGACAGCTCCATGGACAATGCATCTGGCACAAAGACTTGGTTTACTGGATCCTTATTCTTGCTGTAAAAAGCCTCTGGGCTGTGCTCTCTCTGAGTTCTGGGTCGGCTAAGGGTGATGGCACCATGATGCAAGGTAAAGAAAGGCTATATTTCAGTAATGGGTTTCAACGTGTCACAGAAAAGGAACAGATATTTACATTGAAAGCTGTATAAATACAT
Organism: Myotis davidii; assembly: GCF_000327345.1. Taxonomy (NCBI): domain Eukaryota; kingdom Metazoa; phylum Chordata; class Mammalia; order Chiroptera; family Vespertilionidae; genus Myotis; species Myotis davidii. The sequence continues at coordinate 7,210,040 of NW_006294339.1, read as the reverse complement.
GGCCCTGGTTTAAACAGGAGAATGTAAAGCTCCAGTCCCAACGTGCCGTAGACATACAGTGATGTCTTACTCCCAGACATTTCCAGCACTGGTTATGAAGACCAATCAGATGTTATTTACTTTACACTCACTGAGTCTGCCTACTAGACAAGGAGCTCCTTAAAACCAGGGAGTGGTGGGGGTCTAACTCATTTAATTCGTCTCTGTAGCCTGTCACAAGAGCAAGGGCAGAGAATATGCTCTTTGAAGCCATCCACCATCTATGCTTCCCCTGACTCTGAAAGTGAATTTGAGGCAGCTAAGCATAAAATAGCAATACACTGAGAAATGGACATTAACAGGTACTTGCATCTCCATCCAGCTCTGGATCAGATCACTTCTTAAAAATATTTTTTCTTTGGTTCTTTTTTGTCTTCTTTTTTCTTGGATCAGATCACGTTTTAAAAAATATACATTTGTATTAACTTCAGAGAGGAAGGGAAAAGGAGAGAGAGATAGAAATATCAATGATCAGAGAGACTCATTGATTGGCTGGCTCCTGCACACCCCCCACTATGGATCGAGCCAGCAACCCGGGCATGTACCCTGACCAGGAATCGAACCATGACCTCCTGGTTCATAGGTCGATGGTCAACCACTGAGCCATGCAGGCTGGGCAGATCACTTTTAATTTGACTGAATAATTTAGAAGAGTTGATGGGGAATCAGGCTATAAACAGATGATTTCTATGTAACATAGTAAATGTGAGGTTCGGTAAGTGAGGCTAAGTTTCATTTTCTCTTGCCTTCCAGTTCTAATCCCTCCGAGGCCAGCCGATCTTAACTCAGTCATCAGCGCCACCGTCCTCATCCAAGCCCTCATGGCTTTTGGTCTGTGGGTGAACCTACTAAAACTGGCCTCCTTGCCTCCAGCCACATGTCCTCAGGCCTTCTTCTCAGTGCTGCTAGCCAGACGTTTTACGACTGAGATCTGAACATTCCTGTCCATTTTTTCAACCTTTCACTGGTTCCCCTTGGTCTTGGTCGAGTAGATAAAATTCAATTCCTTAGCACGCTTTACAGGGAATTCTTATGATGTGGTCCCTGCCCAACTCTCTTTTATGGTAAGTCATTCTTCTAAGACAAGTTTATGCCACAGCTGAAATTCTGGACCATTTTCAATTACCCTCAAATATGCCTTGTTATTTTCACTCCCATGTCTTTGTTCTTATGCCAGTTCTGCTGCCTAGAAGAGTGTTCCTACCCTTCTTTCCTCGTTTGTTCTTATTTATCGTATAAGGCTCAGCACTAATGCCTTCTTCCCTGAAAAGAGTCTCTTAACCCTGCTTTGTGCCAACTCTGTGCCTTGTACCTCTGGCACAGTGATCAGCTCATGTTTCTGGATTTCTGTCTTCCCTGTTGGACAACTGCAGGCATTCGACAAATTTTCAGCAAGTACCTTGT
>NW_006294339.1:7204830-7208479 GCF_000327345.1 Myotis davidii | reverse complement strand
CTGCCTTTCAGGAGCTCACAGATTCCTGGAAAAGGCAGATTAGTAAACTAATAAGTATAACAGAATGTTGTAAGAAGTAGAGTTGTGTCTTAAAGGATAAGTAAAAGGATCAAGGTGGTAAAGAACTCTTGGAGCAGGAGAAAAGCACACACAAAGGCACAGAGGAGTGGAGTAATCTAAGTCCCGGGGAAGATATGAGGAAGACAATCTAGCCTTGGTGACAAGTACAGGTGTGGGACTGGAGGGGAAACACTACAAGGGAATGATGCACACAGAAAACTGCTGAACTATGTCCTCAGGGCTATGGGGAACCACTGAAGGATCTGGGCCGGGGAGTACCATGGTCCTTTTCACAAAATACAGTATCAGTCTTGCTGCCATGATGAAAGGATTGTTGGGTGAAAGATAGATGAGAAGATGGATTAGTTATCACCACCCAGACTGACATTTATTCCTTTGGCAAGCATGTGCTTCATATGCTCCACAGGTTAGACTGCACACTAACAGAAAGTTAATTCTTCTGACTTAGGACCCTGCAAACCTCCCAGATACTCAGTGTATGGGTAGTGTGACAAATGAGCTGGTCATGGGTGTAAAAACGTTACAGATCATAATGAAAAAACTGTCAACTTACCAATTTCCCAGTCACACTCTGTCCACCTTCATTCAGCCAGAACCCAGGAACCATGGCTGAGAAATAAGGGCCCCAGACGCCTGGTACGAAAATCGGGTCTTTGCTGATCTGGAAAGAAAGAGACAAGGCATGTGAAAATATTGACCTTTAGGGCTAGAAGGAGCCTTCTCATCCTCCTGTCTAGTGATTACATGACTATGGCATTTCGCTTATTATTAAACAGCTTTCATGGGAGGGAAGTCACTCCCTCTAAAGGAAGGGCATGGTTTCATCTGTGGAAACCTTTCTGATAAATCCACCTAGATGCCAGGATAGCAAAAGAGATCAGTGTGAGAAGAAAAGAATGAAAACTTCCCTTACTGGCTCCCTCTCCATGGCAGACTGATTGTGAACATGCTGCCCATTTCCCACCCACCCATGTATCCACCCCCTTTGCAAAGTGGCCTTGCAGCTTCTCTCATCGAGAGGTGGGGTCCCCACCTCTTGAACCTGGGCCAGCCTGGCCATTTATGGCCAACAGTATGAGGTAGAGGGGACACTGTGCCAGTTTTCCAGGCCTCACCCTCAAGAGGCCTGTGTGTTTCTCTGCTCCTCCTTTGGCTCCTCTACCTCTGCCATGAGAGCATGCCCAGGCTTGCCTACTGGATGGAAAGTCATGAACAGAGCTGCGTCAGCCCAGCCGTTGCAGGTGACATTTCACATATACGAGAGCAAAAACAAGATCAGCAAACCCTCCTAGTCAACCAGCCGCTAACAAGCCCAGATCACCGGAACTGCCCTGAGGGACGTGTGAACAAAAACACGTCCTATTGTACGTCACTAAGATGCTGTGTTTGTTTGTTACCTAGCATTTTTGTGGTAATACATAACTGATACATTCCCTTCCTTCTACCAGCACTAATCACCCCACAGCATGCCATCTCCCTCTGTTGGGTCCTCGGGACACAGAGATAAATTAGAGTTCTTATTTTCAAGAAACTGCCTATCTAGAGGGAGCTCCACAAGGAAACAAACAAACAAAACACAGTGTGGCCCAGCCAGGGTGGCTCAGTCGTTGAGCGTCGACTTATGAACCAGGAGGTTACGGTTCAGCTCCCTGTCAGGGCACATGCCTGGGTTGTGGGCTTGATCCCTAGTAGGAGGTGTGCAAGAGGCAGCCAATCAATGATTCTCTCTCATCATTGATGTTTCTATCTCTCTCTCTGAAATCAATAAAAACATATTTTAAACATACACACACACACACAAATACAGTGTGGTCCACAGGATGATAGAGAAAAACAGAAAATATGGAGGGGCACCGGGAGTGAGGAAGGAGTTGGTCCAGAGGTGGCTTCTTAGAAAATGGACATGAGCTTAGACTAAGAGGATTTCGCCAGTTGAGGTGAAATAGTAAGACTTCGTAGAAGATTGTGGTTCTGCTGCTCAGAAAAGTCAGCAGGAGGCTCTGCCTGGCTCTGTCCAGGCAGCAAGATCTGAGTGGACTCCTATTTGTGCTCAGACATTTGGAGTCACATACCTCTCATCAGACATCCTGGGTAAAGCAAGGCAGCAGAGACACAGCAGTATGCGTCCCACAGCACTTCCCAACACTCTCAGGCCCTGCGCTTGTGGAGGAACTGAGTACAGCTTGTTTTGAGGGAGAAAAAGAAAGCACATTTGTATATTTATGAGTGCTTTAATCCTCTGCAATCAACCTAAGTATTTAAAAATATTTTTGTGAAAGCTGTTTGCATGCTGATGGCTATCTTGGTCTCGAGGCTGCTCTCTTACCCGAATGAAGTGAGTTCATTCTGCTCTGCTGATGACAGGTGTCTGTACAGGACACTGGCTTCCCACTAATAACGGTGCTGTTGGCAACAACAGCAGCTAAGATTGAGTGGGTACTGACTGGAGGCCTTATTTTAAGGACATTACAGGAATGAAGTCACTTAATCCTCATAAAAATCCTAAGGGAAGATTCTATCATTATTCCTATTTTACAGGTGTGTAAAACTGAGGCAGAGAGTTAAATAAGATGCCCAAAGTGATAAAAATACAAAGCAGGCAGGCATCACACTCTACAGGTTCTAGATATGGCTCTGCCAAAATATGGTCATGATTTTAGGTTGCCACTTGAATCCTTCATTTGCCTTTCAAGGGCAGAAAGCAGGAGCTATTAGAACCAACAGGGACTCACTCAACTGAAAGGAACCTGGCCTTAAACACAAGTAGGTCAGGGAATCTTCATTTCCAAAAACCTTTGATAGGTTTTCCCTGATAGATTTGTGAAGAATCAAGGAGAGAGCATGATTAAGTCAAAGTCCTATCTTGACTCTATTCCCAATTGTCATTCTAGCCAGTTCTAATTTCTCTTTTTTTATGAGGATTAAGTGATTTAATTCCTGTACCATGCTTATAGGGGATCTCACACAGGCAATCTTTCTGGGCCTCAGTTCCCTCATTTCCAAATGGTAGGAATGATATGAATGTTGGAGAATTTTTATAAAGATTAAATAAGCTATCACATATAAATAGCGTATTGTTTGTGTTAAATACCAAGTAAACCTTAGTTCTCCTTGAAATGTGGTGTGTGTGATGGACTAGTCAGGTGACTGGGTTGAATAATCATATCCTTGCAACCATGCAAGGAGGTCTCTAGATTCTTTCTTGGTTTACTGAGTCAATAGTCTTGATAATGAGGTGCCGGGGTCCAACCCCAGCAGGTCCAGGGGTCCCCAAAGGTGTAGACGGAGTCGGCGAAGAAGGAATGACACGGAGACAGCGTTCAGTTGATCAGCAGCCTTGCCAGGATCTCTAGCCACAATCTCCAGCCAAGTTCTGTGTCCATGTTCTCTTGCTAGGTTCTCCAGCCAGGTTCGGTCGCCAGGTTCTGTAGCCGGGTTCTTCAGCCAGGTTCTGTCTAGGTTCTCCAACCAAGTTCTGTAGCCAGGTTCTGTCCAGGATCTTTTGCCATGTTCTCTCCAGCGAAGTTCTTCTGTCTCTAGGTTCTGTGTAGGTTCTGTCTTCTAAGTT
>NW_006294339.1:7199520-7204219 GCF_000327345.1 Myotis davidii | reverse complement strand
GCAGGGGTGTCCTCAGCACCCTGGTGGAGTCTTATCTGTCCCGAGTGTGGGGGTTCTCAATGGGGGAGGGGCTTACCTAGGGGAGTCCTGTTCCAGGGGTTCCCAAAGGTGTGAATGGAGTCGGCGAAGACTATCCACCCTCTTCCTTCGGTGGAGTCCGATCCGTCCTGAGTGCGGGGCGCTTTCCTAGGGGAATGGGGGGCTTACCCAAGGGTCCCTGTTCGGGCTCCAACCCCAGCAGGTCATAGTGCCAAGAAGGTGAGCAAATATATTAGGAACAGTATGCCATATATGCCAGGTCCCTTGAAACAGCAAGGATGGACCGGCTCCCGGCAATGAGGCAGAAGAGGATATAGAAGTAAAGCTTATATTTTCAGGTGGTATAAACTTGGAGGTTTATTTATTATGGGCAAGTTCAAATAAAGACCTGAAATTGCTTCAAAGAGCTAGAATATTAAGTAAAATACAACAAGAAGATAGTTAACATTTATAGTTAAAATTTGCACTTCAAAGATAGTGGAAATATTCTCTTTCATAATATTGCTTTTCACAGATGTTGGTACATGGTTACTCTATTTAGTACTGTTACTGTATGCAAATATTTGACATATTCTTTAATATAAATAAGTTATTGAAACCCACAATGAAATAAAACATTCGGCGGCACAGTACATGCCAGGCACTGAGATTGATAACAAGGTTGTAGCAATAAGGAAAATAATAATAATAATAGTAATAAATGTGGTGTAGTCCCTTTCCTCAAGGAGCTCCTAGTCTGACCAGGCAGACATAAAAATTACAACAAAATGAGTCAACTGTTAAGTAAGGTAGGAGAGGAACATGGTAGGAGCCCAAACTGCCTGGAAAAGAGTGAGCACTTTCCAGAGGCAGCCATCTCGGAGCTGGGACTGGAGGAGTAAGTGTTTCCGTAGGCAGAGAGGGAGGAGCATCTGGGCAGAAAGGGCTGTGTGGGCAAGGCTCAGAGTCATGAAGCTGAACAAGCATTCTGATTTTCATGAGGGCTTAGCTTAAAGTTCTGCAACTTACTTTAAATAAAAAAGCATAGGGTTTGAAGAATGGGTGTATTTTTGCATCAATATACTGTTCTGCTTATCAAAAAATCAATTTTTAAACAACTGTGGGTGGGACAAAGCTTCAGTGAAACCACCCTCTAAGTCAGTCAATAACCATAGAGAAATAAGAATGAAATAATAAAATGTAATTGCTAAAGTTATTGTGGGCTTATTATTGTGCCAAAGAAATTTTCAGTGTCTTTAGAGACACTGTCACATTATCTACTCGTGACAACGCAATGAGGTAGGTTCTATTGTTATACTCCACCAATTGAAGGTAAAGGAGATTAAATAATTAGTAAATAGTACAGAAGTCAGGATCCAAGCTATGAATTATCAACTTATTTCCTCTCTAGACCTCCTTCTCATATATCCTATATAATAAAGAGGTAATATGCAAATTGTCATGCCCTCGCACAAGATGGCCAACCCCATGTGGTCACAAGATGGCTGCCCCCATGTTGCCACAAGATGGCCGGCAGGGGAGGGCAGTTGGGGGCAATCAGGCCAGCAAGGGTGCAGTTAGGCATCAATCAGGCTGGCAGGGGAGTGGTTAGGGGGTGATCAGGCTGGTAGGCAGAAGCGGTTAGGGGCAATCAGGTAGGCAGGCAGGTGAGCAGTTGGGAGCCAGCAGTCCTGAATTGTGAGAGGGATGTCCCACTGCCTGTTTAGGACCGATCCCACAGGGATCCTAAACCAGCAGTCGGACATCCCTCGAGGGGTCCCAGATTGGAGAGGGTGCAGGCTGGGCTGAGGGACACCCCTAGTGCACAAATTTCATGCACCAGGCCTCTAGTAAAATAAGTAAAATTGGACTAGAGATGCTTAACATCTTTTTTGTCTTCAAAATCCTCTAAGATTCCATAAAGTTGAGTCATTCCATCCCAGCTGGTCAAGCAGAACTCTCCAGCAAGCCATTTTTGCATGGACTCTGCCCCTACATGGCCTGGGCTCATGGGGTTGCACTGGGCAATCTCTTGGAACTTCTCCAAGTACTCACTTTTCTCCACTGCTCTCTGACCTGTGGCCAAGATTGCTGCAGGTTTTTGTTTTTTTAAATATATATTTTGATTGATTTCAGAGAGGAAGGGAGAGGGAGAGAGTGAGAGAAACATCGACGATGAGAGAGAATCGTTGGTCGGCTGCCTCCTGCATGCCCCACACTGGGGATCAAGCCCAAAACCCAGGCATGTGCCCCAATCAGGAATCGAACTATGTCCTCCTGGTTCATAGGTCAACACTCAACCACTGAGCCACACCAGCCGAATACTACAGGGTTTCTTGACTGTGGCCTTCATGGTTGTATTTAATGGCTACTATCTACAGTATCTTACATTAGCTGGATAAATATTCTGCAAATATTTATTGCATACACACTGAATTCAAACTACTGTTTAAACATGAAAAGATGTAGAAACATTGGCCTCTGAGCCATGTAAGGGACATACTCCCTGTCCTCCTGAAGTTTACAGTCTAGTAGGAGCTGGGGTGCAGCACCGGGCTGGGGAGTAAATCAGACATCCAGTGTCTTGTGAGTGGACATCTGCATCCAGGCTTACAATTACCCTGCAAGGGTGTGGGGTTAAACCTCCACAGCCCACTTCCAGCTGAAGAGACAGGTGTGGGGAAGGTCAGCAAACTGCTCAGGATCACACGGATCAGAGGTGGTAGAGGAGGGATTAGAAGCCCCTCTCCACGTGCTACTGCCTCTTATCATGCGTGCACCCAACCTGGCTCCATGTGTGGATGCCACTGGCTGCTTTTCACCCAAAGCTGAGTTACTGTGTTACTGTCGGCTGACTTTCCCTGCGGTGATAAAGCCCAGGCGCCTGCTGACACCTCCCTGGGGAGAGATGACTGGGCTCAGAGCAGGGAGCAACTCCAGCACCATCAACTTCTGCCCTCCCCTCCCCATCACCCGGAGGTTGGCCTAAGCCTCTGGCAGGGGCAGGAGGCAGGCTCCAGGCGCCAGTGGTCCTGGGGGGGAGAAGGAGGTTTTGTTTTGAGTGCCTCCAGCCAGGTTGGGAATTTCAGAGGGTAGCCGCAAGCATGTGTGGGACCCAGTATTTCCGTGGTGGCTCATCTCTCCTTCCAAATGGGCTGTGCTATCATCTTACTAGAAAAAACCATTTGTACACATTCCAGCCAACTCCCTACTCACTACACAATACGAAAAGAGAGCACAGAGAATTCCGTTTATGAATGGGGGCTCTAAGCAGTCACCTCCATGTCTACACTTCTCAGATTCAAATGTAATGAATCATTTGCCTCTCCTACAAAAGAGTGAGGGCACGTGTACAGCAGTGAATGTGGTTTAATAGTGTGAGCATAGATAGATCTTGGAGTCAGACTAATCTGGGTTTCAATTCTGATTCTGTCATTTATTAGCCTTTGAGCCTCTCTGGGACTCAGTTTCTTCATCTAAAAATGGAGATCATCTTGTCTACCACAGAGTTTTGTATGAGTCATAACTGGTATAACGTATACACGAGGACATAAATGCTCTCAAGAAATGTGAAACAACAGACAGTTTAATTATATTTCTTTATGGGACAGTGGAAAGATGTGGAGCCCAAAGTCTCTGGTTCAGTCCAGCCTCTAGCCTTTGCTCGCTCTGTCTCTTTGGTAGGCTCTTCATCCTCTTCCCTCCTGCATGCCTCCTCTGTGCTCATCTTACTCACCACATCTCCTAAGGGCAGCCCATTTGCTCCCATATGTGTAATAGTAATTTTTAGGCTGTGGAGTCCCAAATATTTATCTCAAACTCAGATTTTGCTCTTGGGTTCTATGTTGGACATTTGACCTGAATGCCTACTCAACATGTCTACAATAGAGCTTGCCCTCCTTCCTCCCTGGGCCACTCTGGTTTTGGGGTTCCTGTCTCAATGAATGGTACCCTGTTTACCCATCTACTAGGATACCATTTTTGACTTTTTCATCTCTCTCTTTTGCCCACCATAGGTCACATGTACTGTCACCTCTATTTTTCAAATACAGGTTCTTCTGCTTCTCCCCATTGCCACTATTTCAGTCCAGCCCTGTATCACCTCTTGCTTGAATTATTGCAACAGTGATTAAAATGGTATCCCTGCCTCAAATATTGTCCTTCACCCTTCACCCCTGCACAAGTCTGGCTCAGAGCCTCCAACTTTCATACCTCTAGCACAATGATCATTCCAAGACACATACCTACTTATATCATTTTCCCCACTTAAACCCTTTAGATGTTCCTCATGACATGAGACTGTTCTGATCAGTTTTTTATCTACTTGTCTGGCCTAATCACACGTGTTATCATTTCCCCATCCTTTGCTCCCATCATTTTTCACTGCCACAATCCCATCACAACCTAGGAAATCCCCCAAGTGTCTCATTTTCTTTCTCATTTCTGCATCTTCATAAATTCTCCTCTCTGTCTAAAAGGCATTCCCTCTCACCATCCGATGACTAACCCTCACATGTCCTTCAGCTCAAAGTCATTGCTCTGGGAAGCTTTCTCTAAGCCAGGGGTGGGGAACCTTTTTTCTGCCAGGGGCCATCTGGATATTTGTAACATCATTCGTGGGCCATATAAAATCACCAACTCAAAACTTAGCCTGCTACATTTGGTGAGACATTTAATTAAC
>NW_006294339.1:7197697-7199420 GCF_000327345.1 Myotis davidii | reverse complement strand
CACTCAAAACCCTGACTTCTACCCCAATGCTGGGTTAGGTGCTCCTCCCTACATCTTCCCTTAACCCTCTGCACTTCCAAACTGTAGGCTGTCAAAACACATGTTATGTGTGTAAGTGTATGTAACATGTACTTAATATGTAATATGTATATAATACCCTTTGTAACCTGAAGCGCCACACAAATGCAGGGCATGGTTGAAATTCTGACTAATAGAGCTATGTCCATAACATTAAGACCAATACTAGAATATCACACATGTCTAATCACCTGTAAGTGGTGAGTTGTAACACCATTCAGGCTCCCCAGCTTTTCCTCGCCTCTGTTTGGAGGTTTCTGAAACATTAAGGGTCCTCAAGTAACGGGTTTGCCCCTCCTAGAAACCCAACCCCTTTACTTCCATTGGAGCAAAATAAGAACAATAAAACCTGTTCACAGGGAAGTCCTGGGGCTTGGCCGAGTGAGGGGCAGTAGGGCACTGAGCAGGTCTGTCACCCCTCTCCAGAGAGTCCCCGAATTTGGGATAGAGGGAGGCGGCCAAATAGTGTCTGCAAAGTCCTGAATTATTTTCAAACTTTTCTGGATTCCTTAAACCCTGGATTCCTCATTCTTCATCATTCTGAAACCCAGCTGTGGTCACAACAGACATGGAATCCATATGTTTCTCACTCACTGATAATTACTGCACCCAATGCTGCTTTGCAAGAGAGACTGAATAGCTGAGAAAATGTTGAGGCCTTCTTAAAGTTTTCCCAAACTTTCCTTCCCCTGCGGACAAGGAGCCACACTTGGCCTCTCTATGCACATGCCCGACTGGCTCCGGGGAGCTCAGACGGGCTTTCAGCTAGGAAGCACCAAGAGCCTTAAGACTCCAAAGATGTGAAATATTATCTTGCATTTTTCCTCACAGCCCAAACAAGTCATGGAAAGTAAACAGTTATTGGTCTCTTCTGTGGATTCTGTAAGGGAGAGGGCAGGGGGTAAGGGGGTAAGGGAGGGAGCCAGTGAGGAAGAAGGCCGCTCTGTCTGTGCAGTATGCATCAGTGTGGATTCTTGGCTCTGTTTCTCCCATGTCAGAGTGAGTTGGTCCCTCAGTGTCAGATCCTATCTTCTCTTTCTGTTACATCACCCAGGAGTGAGCAGGTACCAATTATTAGGTGGTTCTCAAACCCAGCCCAGCCCACACCCTAAATTAGCCTGCTACATTTGATCAAACATTTAATGAACTCATCCCTAATACTTTGTCAGGGCCAGACCAAATAATTTCGTGGGCCTTACACAGCCTGCTGGCTGGATATTCCCCACCCCAGTCTTAGTGGAATTTATTACCATCAACAACAAAACAAAAACAATTTAAAAGCAACCAGTGAGAAAAGACATCTTATAAAGAAATTACACAAAACAGACTTCTCCTCAACAAAAGAAGTCAGAAGTGAACGGAATATTATTTCCAAACTGCTGATGGGAAATAATGGCCAATCTAATGTTCTATATCTAATAAAGCTATCATTCAATATTAAAGGCAAAAATAAAGAATTTTGTCATCCAAAGATTGGGTGAGTTTATTCCTCACAAATCCCTGAAGTATAGTTTTAGCAAAAATTTTATTTCAACAGAAGAAAATCAAATCCAGAAGGAAGGAATGAACTGCAAAAGGCAAAGAAGTTAGTATTTTTGTTTCTTTATATAAGTTATAAATGATGACAGTGGCTAGAAATATTGAA
>NW_006294339.1:7194602-7197247 GCF_000327345.1 Myotis davidii | reverse complement strand
GTGAGTTGGTCCCTCAGTGTCAGAATCCTATCTTCTCTTTCTGTTACATCACCCAGGAGTGAGCAGGTACCAATTATTAGGTGGTTCTCAAACCCAGCCCAGCCCACACCCTGTTTTGATTCTGTATTAGCTGTTAGGAAAAGCAGCTCCTTCTTCCAGGCCTCAGAGTGCAGGTAAGCAGATGCCTGGGGGCAGCCCCACCGCCCAGGCTGATCAGCAGGTGCAGACAAGGTTGACAGAGCCTTCTCCTTGGGAACAAGCGCATGGCACCCTATTACACAGCGCCTCCACCAGATACCCGATTTTTCCTGTTAAGTCACAGACACTGTCTCTTCCTGTTCTGTTTCTCTGTTTCCCCTGTTGTGACCTTTTGCTTTGGTACCAGTGTCTGGCCTCAGATATCATCCCATACATATCAGACTTAGAATTCCTGGTTTGACTCTCAATGTTCTATCTTAACTTGACATGTGATCATGATCCTTGGTGTGTTCATTCTTGACTTTTTTATATTTGTACAGATTTATATTTGAACATGCCACAGTTTATCATAGGCCTTGGTACAGTGCCTGGTACATTCGGTGACCCAGAAATACATAGATAGCCTGTGTTGATATCATCACCTCCATCCTGGCCAAGGCATACTTCTTCTTTGTGGATTGGAGTACACGTGGGCATTTAATTTTAAAAAGTAAATGGAAACCATCTTGACTAGAATTCTAAAGCGGGGTCCAGAGGTTGTACCAGCTCTAGGGAATGGACACTATCACCCACATGGGTTGATTTCTCATTGCAAGATCCATCGCTGGGAATAAGGAAAACCAGAGGGGTTTCCCCTGTTAAAAACATATTGTGTAAAGGCAAAGAGAGCCTTGGCTGATGTATGTCAGGGCATCTTCTCAGGAAAGTCCGAATTTCCATGTCTCCACATCCATCATTGCCTTTTGGAAGTGCTCCCCAAGAGAACCCATTCCTACTTCCCAGGTTTAGCACTGGAATTTGGGACATGTCCATCCAGGTCTAGACCTGAGGAATCCTCATGGGCAGAACTCTCTAGCCATTTCTGGCCGAATCAAAGATGACAAGGCTACATGGGCTGGATGAAGAGGATTAAACTCTGCACAGACACCTAGGTAGCTCCCCTACTGAGTGGCTGCAGAAGCGCTATACACTTAGCAGTGTTTATGGAATGTCAGCTGAAGTGCTCAGGGTGACAGAGTTTATCCTTTACACCTGCTCCATAAGGAAGGAAACTGATGAGAGTGTTAACATGTAGGGATGGTTGGGTGGGAAGGGGTCAGGAAAGAGGGATGGAGAAAGAGGATGCGAAGCCCAACATTCTCTGCCTACTTACTATGTGGCCAGGGACAGCACATCAACGGCACCTGCACCAGCATCCAAGCTCCACTCTGCCTTACCATTTTGGACTAGGCCAGTGTGCCAGGGAGCCACGGCAATGAGCTGGGGTGACAGGTGCTCTGAAGCCTTCTGCCATTCCCATGTGGGACATTTGCACACACAGTCCCCTTCCTAAGGTGCTGGGCAAGCCTGCGTTACACCCAGTTTTGATGGAGAAGGAAGCTGAACTTCAACGACATTAACACAAGTTCCCAGGCTTACCAATAGGGAAAAACCAGGATTTAAACTCAAATATGACTCTCAAGAGTCCATACCCTTCTCAAGACACTTTTTTTTTTTTTTAAAGAGAAAACAAGGTTGTAAAAATGAGAGGCAAGGACACAAGAGGTGGATAGCACCTTAACATTGTCCTGGAGTCAGCCCAGCTCCTCCTGTGCCCTGAATGGAATACATCCCTTGCAATTTTCTAATATGACAGAGCGGGAAGGAAGGAAGGAAGGAAGGAAGGAAGGAAGGAAGGAAGGAGAAAGGGAAGAAAGGAGGGAGGGAGGGAGGGAGAGAAAGAGGATATCTAGGGGCATCTTAACCCTCTTCTCCACATTAAATAACAGTTCTTGGAGAATGTTGAGTCTCATGTTAAAGAAAATAAAAGAAGCTACTTAAATTTTGTTTTCCCGTGTAAATGAGTTCCTATAAAAGAGAAATGGCTTGTAACACAGAGGCAGGGACTAACAGAAGAAAGGCACTCAGAAAGAAAGTGGGTCTGGGAGGCTTTGCCCTCCGCCTGTACTCCTATAAAAGACCAGGCTAATACTTCAGATATGTAAACACTGCAGGGCAATCAGAAACAAATGAAATGATGGCTTCAGACTAACAGTGTTCAGCTGTGGGCAATGGCCAGGAGGCAGCTTTTGTTATGAATAGATCATCTGCGTGTGAAGCAGGCCTGATTTTCACCCCTGGCTTAGGCTCTCCAGCTTATGAGAACATATCCCTGCCCATCTGGACTTCCTTAGAAAGAGGAATGGGGGGAGAGAGACAAAAGCAGCGATCTGTAAAACACATGACACCATGTAGGACAGGGTTACAGTTCTGTGAGAGCAGTTTAAATAGAGTTTTCCTGTTATTAATCAGTAATGGATTTAGCTCACAATGTAACAAATGACAATTATAATGGCTTCTCGTCTTTTTTTAGAAAGGCATTACAAATGAACACAGGAGGGAAGGCAGCTCACATATGTCAAGTACCTACTACGTGCTGATTAGTTGCTACACATTCTTACGTTGCG
>NW_006294339.1:7183715-7190239 GCF_000327345.1 Myotis davidii | reverse complement strand
GTGGTGATAAACTCCCTCATCATTTTTTTCTCTCTATGAAGCTCCTGATTTCCCCTTCAATTTTGATTGATAGTCTTGCTGGATAGAATATTCTTGGATTCAGTCCTTTGCTTTGCATCACTTTGTATACCTCCTTCCATTCCCTTTTAGCTTGATGTGTTTCTGTTGAGAAATCATTTGATAATCTGATGGGGGATCCTTTGTAGGTAACTCTGTTTCTCTCTTGCAGCCTTTAAGATTCTCTCTTTGTCTTGTACATTTGTCATCGTTATTATGACGTGGTGTGGGTCTTTAGGGGTTCATCTTGCCTGTACTTGTGTAACTTTTTTCTTCCCCATATCTGGGAAGTTTTCTGACATTATTTCTTCAAATAGATTTTCTAATCCTTGCTGCTCTTCTTGTCCTTCTTGCAGCCCTATTATGCATATGTTACTTCATTTCATGTTGTCCCGAAGCTCCCTTAGGCTCTCCTCCTGCTTTTTAATTTTTTTCTCCAGTTGCTGTTCAGATTGAGCTTGTTTCTCTGCCTCATCTTCTAATTCACTAATTCGGTCCTCTGCTTCTTCTAGTCTGCTGTTGAAACTTTCCATGGTGTTTTTGATTGCAGCTATATCACTTTCATTTCTTCTTAATTCTTGCATAGGTTGTTGATTTTCTCATCCATCCGGTGAATGAATTGTACAACCATTATTCTGAATTCTTTTTCTGAAATCTTGCATGCTTCAACTTCATTAATTTCCTTTCTTGGCGATTCCTCATTGTCTTTCCTCTGGGTGTTGTGTCGTCTCTTCATTCTGATTATCTCCCAATGGTTCAAACGTCAAGTTGCATGGGCCTGGGCCGTGTGCTGTGGGAGCCTCCCGCCACCCTAGTGTCACTGAAGAGCTCTGACACTAAGATGTGTGGTTGTTGTGGGTTGGTGGAAACCAGGCTCGCTCAGAGTCAGTGTTGTCAGCGCTCAATGTGGCCTCGTAGGCACCCTTAGAATCAGGGACCCTGCCTGCACCATACTGAAACAGAGACCCCCCTGAAGTGTGTTGAGAACCAGAGCCCCCTAGCGTCGCCAGGAGTCAGAGTTCCCCAAGAACCCAGTATCAGAGTCTCTGTTGCTTCGAGCGACCTTGCCTTGAGAATCAGGGTCCCTGTGTGCCCTTGCACCAGGAATTGGAGTCACTGGCTCTTAGTATGAATGCACAGGATATCAGGATCTCAGGCGCAGGTGATAAGAAACACAGTCAAGTCACTGGTGCTTGGTGCTGCCTCCTGCCCAGAGAATCGGGGTCCCTGGGCCTGTGATACATGGGACAAATTCCCGGTGTTCGTGTGATTGCTCCCAGCCCAGGGCTCCGAAGCCGGCCCTATGAGGGATCAGTTCCAAGGTGCTCACGCACTTCCAGGCTAAAGTTCCTGGAGGGCTGAGGCCCCGGTAAGGGGTGGGTCTATCAGTTAGTTACTCTGGCAAGCCTGAGGGAAGGGGGGATGGCTCTGTTACTCGCGGATCTGCCGCGGGGATTTCTGAACTTTTGGTGTCTGCAGGTCTGTAGCTGTGGTCACAGGTCTCTGTCCCCAGTGGCTGCAGGGTCCTGGTATGTGTCTGAGATCAGACTGGGTGGTGCTGAGGCCAGGATCCTAGTCTCAAGCAGCTCTGTTTCCCAAGATGGCATGGTCGCCCTGCCTGTGCTGGCCGCCCGGGAGTGTCCGCGCAGGGAGCAGGACTCCACTGCCTAAGACTGCCCGGTTTAGCAGCCCCTTAGAAGACCTGCAGAATTTAACTGCCCCTGGCTCATACACACACACCACACACATCCACACACTCCTCTATCACTTCCTTGCGCTCTCACACTCTCTCCCTCCCTACCTTCCTGCTGGTTGCCATTTCAGGAGTCTCACGTTGCTTCTTCATGATGCTCTTGCCATTTCCTCCAGTTTACTCAGAAATGTGTAAACTGTCATCCAGTTTCATTCGTTTGCCTGTGGCTTTCCAGTTTTCCTAGCACCATTTATTGAATAGACATTTTTATTCCAACGTGCATTTCTGGCTCCTCTGTTGAAAAGAATCTGTCCATATAAGTGTGGTTTGATAGCTGGGCTCTCTAACCTCTTCCATTGATCTGTGTGTCTGTTTCTCTGCCAATACCATGCTGTTTTGATTATTGTAGCTCTGTAGCTATATGCAGATTTTGTAACTTAGAAATCCACACATGAAACCTGTATGTTCCTGTTAACCAATGTCACCCCAATAAAATTTAATTTAAAAAAATATTCAAAGCCATGCAGATGGTCACACAAGTGCTAAGTGGTAGAAGGGGGTTTGACCTGGGACTGTCAAACTCCAAAGCCTCTTCCTAGTGTACCCAGCTGTCTCTTGCTACATGGGAACCACAAAAGCCAAATGAACACAAGGAGATCAGTGGAACCAGCCCTTCCCAGATGTTTACTTTGCTGTGGGTTTACAGAGAAGGGCCTATGGGTGCCTGCGTGGGCAAGGGCTGTGGAGATCGGTATCTTTTCTGGGGTCCAGCCTCCCCCTCACCCCCCCCCGCCTCTCCACTCATCATGCCAATCTGTGACAAGAGAAAGTGAAACTGGTCCCCAGGGCCAGCCAGCCTGGCTTCTGGGATGTGTGAATTCTGGCAGAACTCTTGGTGAGCTGATACCCTCTGTGTGCTGTGGGCTGATTCACCATTGGCCCAGCAATTTGAGAATCTGGCTCTCACCTGAGCGACAGATGTCAAAGTGAGGAGTAAGAGCTATTTTTCCAGTTCACTGGCCTGCTCCCGTAGGGTGGTGACTGAACACTTGGCCACAATGGGAAGAGATACCCCTCCACACCTGCCTCTGGGGGATACAGAGATTGGTGCACTGGTTAATGAAGCTGGGGGCTGTGACGCTGCTTACCGGAAGTGGACTGGTGCCATGAAGAGAGGAGTCTGGGTTCAGCTAAGTCAGAATGACGGCTCCATGCAGCAAGATACAAGACCCTGGTGAACCTTGTTTTCCTCTCACGTGAAAGATAGACAAGAGTATTCACCTTCCAGAGTGTTCGGGAGGATGAGAGGCGATGCAGAGAAAGCCCTGACACACTGCTTGCCTACAGCAATCGATGAGAGATGATTATTTAGCTTTATGAACTCTTACTTTTTTAAGAAAGGAAATATTTAATCTATACTTTTCTGAGTTCTGAGTACAGACAGACATGGTTAATCCTGGTAAGGTGCAAATAACACAGGCTCCAGTAGAAGATGGGGACGGCTGGAGATACAGTAGGTTTTAGGGGGAAAAATCTGGGTCTCATTTTTGAGGCCAGACCAAGAGGATTGCTTGGATCTCAAATGGTGTTCCTCGGGGGTTGATGGTTAAAGAAATATGTTTATACTTGAGGCATTTCTGTTAACTGAGGTTGTGCACTCTTGTCTTAAGACTTTACATAATAGCCGCCTTCTAGGGTTGAGGGCTATGACTGAGATCATGCATGCTAGCACCTGTGGGGTTTCTGATACAGGGTAGGTGCCTACCCTGGGGAAGGAGAGGAGGCCCCAGGAAGCACCTGGGCCATTTGAAAATCAAGCTTCTCCAGAACAGTAAACCTTCAGTTGAGCACCTACTATGTGTCAGGCCCTGGAGAAACAGAGATGAAAAAGATACTGTCCTTGTTCTAGTTTTCAATGGGGTTACCGTTAGAATGTCTGATGGTAAATCCAAGAATGGCAAGTTACTCTGATAAGCACCTCGATAAGGGGATAAGTTCTTAGTACAAAACAGCTTGAAGAACGTGTTATGCTTTGGCTAGAATACAGAATGTACAGTAATTATCACAAAAATCACACTAATGTTGAATTGGCATATGCTGTGAGCAAAAGACTGTTAGTGGCCTCACTTGCACTATTTTGTGTAATAATTATTTCAGGTCTGTAAGATAGGTAGCTCTATCCCCATTTTACAGATGAGAGAGCTGAGGTTTAGAGGGGTTATAAAAGTTGCTCAAGGACAGCTATGGAACAGGAGATACAAAAATAAAATGTCAAACCTATGAATGGAAGGTCACGCAGGGGTCAGATCATAAAGGTCCCTTGAGGACATGCTAAGGAGTAGGAATTTTTTCTTGAAGGCAGTAGGGGAAATAATCCCCATTTATGTTTTGGCTGCTTTGTAGCCAGAAGCCCACAAACGCACTGCTGCCCCCTCTCAAACGCAATCGGGATTATCAGAGGCTGCACTTGCACAGCGGTTCCTACGGTTTGTTTTGGTTCACGACTGAGCGCATAATGAACTATAATCGTCTGTTATGTTGCCCGAAAGTTCTTGTGGTCACAAGCTATGTAAGTGCTCCACACAGAGCCGGGCCTTCCCTGGCCTTCGGAGTCTCCAAGCTCCAGATCAGCCTCAGGGTGTATAAGTGTGTGTGGTTTCTCCTATTGTGCTAAGTCAACAGTTCCAGGCAGGAGAAGTCTTCGCCTCAAACAGGATTCTCCAGAAAGCCCTTCACTGCCTCACCTCATTCAATCCATTTGTTCCTCCCCAAGCCACCCCTCTAGGATTCAAATGTTCCATACCTGCTACTCTGACCCTGGACATTTATACCCGCTGACCAGCCCATGCAGAAAAGCCAAGCAGAAATGGTGATCCTTGGAAAACCCATTCTATTTCCCCTTCTCCCCATCTTTCCACTGCTCTGCTCAGGCAGGACCCCCTTTCCTTCCTGGTCTTCAGGGAGAAACTCAGTTGCTCCTCCCATCTATCCTTTTGGATGGGTTCCTTTTTAAGATATACTTAAAAAGTATATCTAGCTGGCTCCCTTGTGCTAGACCCACACAGACCTTCACCTTTTCTTTAGTGGACATACAGCCTATTCCCAAAGAAGCACTCACTTTTGCTTTATTATATCAGGTACATTAGTCAAGCTCAGCCTCCTTCCTTTGTCCTTACCTTCAACTCTTTCCATCTCTGTTTTATATCCTCAGTGTGGCTTTTAACACTAGTTTTATAATCTTTTAGCAAGCCCTCCATAGGTGGGCTGGTCTCTTCCAAAAGTCCCAGGAAAGGAAGACCCTATTGTAAGATTGTATTACATGTGCCCAGAACAAAGAGTGCACAGGGTGGGAGAAGAGGTGGACAGAGATGGCCAGGGCTACATGAATTGGCCTTCACTTTTTCAGCAACAGGGAGTCATCAAAGGCTTTTGGGCAGAATCCCAACTCAGGAAAATATAATCAATTTCTGGACCCTACACATTCTAATATTGGGTGTTACTTAACGAATATTAAAGGAAATTCCTTTTGAAATGGGAAGTCCATATAGGATTAGGACCACTATAAAGTATTTAAAACTACTAAGATATTTTTACCTACCTGCCTATTTTATGCTAACCAACTTCTCTCAGATATTCACCAGTAAATCTATATATATATCCTTACTCAGGCTTTCAACTCTGACTTTCTCATGTAAACTTTAAGCCTGCCACTATACCCAACAGCTCTCTAATGCAACACTGGAATTCTGAGCCCTCTGGTCACACACAAAGACAATCCTTTATGATGATTATTATCTTAATTCAGGATAATCACTTTCAATACTTCATGGACAACATATATAAATGGAAAGACAGTGGCATGAGATGAATGGCAAACTTTAAGGAGAAAATGAAATAAGCAATTATTCTATTAAGGAGAGTATATATACCTGGCTTTGGTTCAAATAAATGTGAATCTTTAGGGGCAATGTCTAATAGCCAGTGGCAGAATGTTCTGTGATTGACTCATATGTCAAATGACCAGCAGACGGCATAAGGTGCTCAGAGGATGTAAGAATAACACTGCTGTGACCTTTATTCATTTTATTAGGGGTATGATAAGTAGCTAGATTTTTGGTTCAGTTTTAAAAAATAATTTGCTAACTTTCATTAGTTCAACAGATACTTATTGGTAACCTTCCATTCATTCATTTGTCCGTTCATTCATTTACTCGTTCAATATTGAATGTCTAAATCCACAATGGTCACTGCCCTCATGAGGTTCCAGTGACAGAGCTCAGTGGTTATGGAATGGGACTGTTAAATAAAATAATTCTTAATGGTTATTCAAACACAGGCTGCTGAGCATCTTCCCTGTATGTGTATGTATATATATATATATTAGAGGCCCAGTGCAAGAAATTAGTGCACAGGTAGGTTCCCTAGGCCTGGCCAGTGATCAGGGCCTATCTGTGGGGCAACTGGCAGGGCTGTCAGGGGGCGATTGCGGGGCCCCTGCTGGCACCTGGGGCCTGTGGGCTGAGGGTAACTCCTGCATTGAGCATCTGCCCCCTGATGGTCAGTGTGCATCATAGTGACCAGTTGTTCTGTCATTTGGTCAATTTGCATTTATTATATCTAGAGGCCCAGTGCATGAAATTCATGCAGGAGGCGGGGGGGTTGGTCCCTCAGCCCAGCCTGCACCCTCTCCAATCTGGGACCCCTTGGGGGATGTCTGATTGCCGGTTTAGGCCCAATCCCCCACAGGCAGTCGGAAATCCCCCTCCCCACCTGG
>NW_006294339.1:7170957-7183466 GCF_000327345.1 Myotis davidii | reverse complement strand
CCAGTCGCCCCCAACTGCCCTCCCCTGCCGGCCATTCTTGTGGTAGTCATCTTATGGCCACATGGGGGCAGCCATCTTGTGTGTTGGAGTGATGGTCAATTTGCATACTGGTCGTGACTAATTAGCATACCAGGGTTAATTAGTATACCACTCTCTTATTAGTGTGTTGGAGTGATGGTCAATTTGCATACTGATCATGACTAATTAGCATATCTGTTCATGACTGTGAGGGTGTTGTGAGCAATTTGCATATTACCCTTTTATTAGTATAGATTATGCTAACTATTTAACAAAATAGTGAAGGTCCTGACAGACATAATTAGACAAAAATTAGCAACAACAAAGGTATAAAGAAGGGGAGAAAGGCAAAATTTGCAGGTGATATAATCTTGTAGATAATGCTCATACTGTCTCCTCTGCTTGGACCACCCTTTTTTCTCACCAGAATATCAGAGTTCAATATCACTGCCTTACAGAAGCATTCCCTGACCACCCAAACCACATTAGATCCTCTAGCTCTATAGTTTAAACATCACTGTAAAAGATATAATGTATGCAGAGAGTGTATAACACATATACATTTTAAAATTTAATAAGTAAGAGTGTTTACCAAGCCTAGGGGAAAATAAAATCAATTTTTAAAAATTAAATGAATTTCCTGACTCCAGAAATAACCAAATAGGAAATATAATAGAAAACTAGATGCAAGTCATAAAAACAAAAGTTGACTGTATAGGAATTTGATCCTTTTGCTTTAATCTGTGCTCCTTTGCTATACATAAATTAGAGTACAGAAATACACTAATAAATTTTATTTTTATTTACTGTCACTTCTTTTCATGGTTGGCTAAGAAGTGCCCCCCCCCCCGCCCCAAAATACCCATTTCCAAATTCCTACAACCTGTGAATATCACCTTATATGGCAAAAAAAAAAAAAGGATTTTGCTGATGTGATTTAATGAAGGATCTTGAGATGGGAAGATAATCCTGGACCATCCAGGTGGGCTCTAAATTCAATCGTAAGTGTCCATATAAGAAAGATGCAGAAGGAGACTGAGCACAGATGAAGAGAAGGCAATGTGACTGTGGAGGCCAAGATGAAAGTGATGTGGTCACAAGCCAAGGCAGGCTGGTAGCCATCAGAAGTTGGAAGAGGCAAGGAACAGACTCTCCCCTAGAACCTCCAGAGGGAGTAAGGCCCTGCTGACATTTGATCTCAGCTTAGTGAAACTGGCTTTGGACTTCTTGTCTCAGAACCTTAACAAAATATATGTGTACTGTTTTAAGCCATCAAGTTTGTAGTAATATGTTACAACAGCCATAGGAAGCTAATACAAAGGGTTTAAGATATTAATACACCCCTTCCCAACACACACACACACACACACACACACACACACACACACACACAACTATTATGGTAACACATAAGTAGAAAAGAATCTGTTATGTAAGGCTAATGAAAAGTAGAATAGAAATATGACAAATAGAAGTTCAGTATTCAACTTCAATGTTAAATTTCAACTCTGAGCTTCCTGGCTTCCAGGGTCAAAAATATATATATATTGATTATAGAGGTATTATTCCTGGAAAGAAGAAATTATATGAGGTTCAGATTAAACTTCACTTTTCTAACTATATGAATTCTAAAATAATTTCTCCACTGGGACCTTATGTGGGGTACAATGAGTGACATATTAATTCATCAGCATGATTTTAGCAAATATAGCCATAACCTTCATATGGCTATTCCTTGTTCATTATTTTAAAATTTTCTATTCAAAAATAACTTCATACTTACAGAAAAATTACAAAAATAGTACAAAAAAATCTGTATACACTTCACCGAGATTCTCCCAATGTTTTGCATAAGCATTATACCTATATAGATATATATTATATACACACATAAAACACCCATTATGTACGTGTGTTTATGTCTATAAAATTTTTTTTCTGAAATATTTGAGAGTAAGTTGCATATCTAATGCCCTTTACTCCTAAATACTTCAGTGGGTATTTTAAAAAATGATATTCTCTTTTGTAACCATGGTACAATTATGTCAGAAAATAAAAAAATGATACCATTTTACTATTTAATCTATAGACCTTATTCAAATGTCATCAATTGTCCACAACATGTCCTTTACATTAAAGGAAAAAATAATGTTTCTCCTATCCAGGATCTAATTCAGGATCACACAGTGCCTTTAGTTGCCATGTGTCTTTAGCCTCCTTCAATCTGGAACCTTTCTTCAGTCTTTATCTTTTATGACCTTGATATTTTTGAAGAGTAGAGTTACTTCATAGAATACCTCTTGATTTGGGTTTCTGACATTTCCTCATGACTAAATTCAGATGAGGCGTTTTGGGCAGAACTACTGCAAAAGTAATAATGTGCTCACATGACTATTTCTTGGAGAAATCTCTGATAAGATCCAAAGGCAAAACATTTAATACTATATAATAAAAGCCTAATATGCAAATTGACCAAATGGAGGATCGGCCGGTCACTATGACATGCACTGAGCACCAGGGGGTAGACACTCAATGCAAGAGCTGCCTCCAGCCTGCAGGCCCCCGGTCAGCCAAGGTGGGTGCCAGTGGGGGTCCCCTGATCACCCAGCCAGTTGCCCAACAGATAGGCCCTGATTGCTGGCCAGGCCTACGGACCCTACCCATACACAAATTTCGTGACCAGAGCCTCTAGTTTTACATAAAAACATAGCTGACAGTAGTAACCAAAAATTTTCTCTCCTGTAAGTTTAAAATGTCCACGGAATGCCTGAGACCTGCTGCTCTCCACCAGAGGTGTCTGCTCCCTGGGCAGGGGCTGATCAGGGAAGATGAGGACAGACCTCTAGTAAGCCTCTATTGTATCCACTCAGCAACTGTGGCATTTTCACAGCCAAATGTGCCATTGGTTTTATCTTCTAAACATATTTCAAATATATCCACATTTCTCCATCTCCTCCAACATAATTCAAGATAAGCAACCATGATTTCATCTCTCACCCAGACCCCCAGTCTCCTTCTGTCTGGTCTCCCAGCATCCACTCTGGTCTCTCTCCAATCTGTTCCCCAAACTACATTTATTTTAATCCTTTATAAATCCAATTATGTGACCCACTGAGCTTAAAACTACTCCATTTAAGATGAAAGACCCAATCCTTTATAAGGCTTATAAACCCAGCATGTCCTACCCTTTTGGATTCTCCAGCCTTAACTTGTATCACTCCACCCTCCTGCACCTCTCTGCATCTGCCAGCTTCCCTCCCATTATCCTGCTGTCCTTTCTTCTTGGACCACTTCGCTTAAAACCACTTGCTGATTTTTGTTCCTTCCTATCAGACTCTGTTTAGTTACCTAAACAAAGTATCTCAGCTGCAACATCACTGCTTAGAGAAGCCAACCACACAAACTCATGTAGTATCATTTGGCTTTATGCTGTCATATTCACTGTTCCTCTGCTTCAAAGACCTATAGATCACACATACAGAAGAGGATATTAAACATACATGTGGCCTGGCTGGTGTGGCTCAGTGGTAGAGTGTCGACCCAGGAACTGAGAGGTCACAGTTCGATTCTCAGCCAGGGCACATGCCTGGGTTGTGCCCTCGATCCCCAGTGAGGGGTGTGCAGGAGGCAGCCCATTGATGATGTTTCTCTGTCATTGATGTTTCTATCTCTATCCCTCTCCCTTCCTCTCTCTCTAAAAACAAACAAACACCCATGTGCATTTTAAAGACAGATAATGAGTATGCATGCATCCTTCAATATAGGATAGCTCCCCAAAACCCCTCTGGAAGGCTTCTCTTTGCCTCAACAACTAGCACCCCCCAGCCATGTAATTAACCAATCCTATATAATAAAGAGCTAATATGCAAATGGTCATCACACCATCATGCTGTAATGGCTCAGACACTCAACAAGGGGGAGAGAGGAATGGGGACCAGCCAGGCACAAATGAGCTCGCAAGAGAGGAATGGGGACCAGCCAGCCAGGCTGTGGCCCGGGAGAGGGACAAGCTGCCCACCCTGTTGTCCCCGGCGCCAGTGGCTGCACGTGTGCCTGTGGTCCGGGAAAGGAAAAAGCCACATGCCCCGTTTTCCAGGGTGCCAGTGGCTGCACCTGTGCCTGAGGCCCTGGAGAGGGACAGGCCACATAACCCCACGGTCCTAGGCACCAATGGCTGCACCTGTGCCTGCAACCTGGGAGAGGGACAAGCTGCCCACCCCGTGGTCCTGGACACCAGCGCCTGCAGCCCAGCCCAGAAGAGGGACAAGCTGCCTGCCCACAGTCCCCTGTGGCTACGGCCGGCCCAGGCTAAGCTGGCCTGGGTCTTGGGTGCCTCGGCTGGCCAGAGGGAGGGAAACCCAAGTCTGAGGTGCCTGTAACCAGCCAGAGGAGAGAATCCTGGGTCGAGGCAGAGGTCGTTAGGGGTGATCAGGCCAGCAGGGGAGCAGTTAGGGGAGATCAAGCAGGCAGGCAGAGGTGGTTAGCGTGATCAGGCAGGCAGATGTGGTTAGGGGTGATCAGGCAGGCAGAGGTGGTTAGGGGTCATTAGGCAGGCAGGTAGAGGGGTTAGGGGCAATCAGGCAGGCAGGCAGGCAAGCGGTTAGGAGCCAGCGGTCCTGGATTGTGAGAGGCAGTCAGACATCCCCCAAGGGGTCCCAGATTAGAGAAGGTGCAGGCTGGGCTGAGTGCCCCCTCATGCACGAATTTTGTGCACTGGGCCTCTAGTATCTTGATATTTGTGGAAAATACTTCCTTGCTTGTCTTTCTAAGTCTAGTGCCTATATTATGGGTTCCTAAAATGTACTGCTCTAATGCATCTTTTTGAATTTTATATGAATAAAATAATTTTTATTTCTTTCATATCCTATTTCTTTCACTTAAAATTGTTTGATTCATTTATGTTGTTCTATCTTGCTGTTTTTCCTTCGTTTTAAGTATACATGCCACTGTAGGCATATAATACAATTCAGTCATTCATTCTATTATTGACTGAAATTTGGGTTGATTCAAATTTGGGACTACTATGTAAAGTAATGCAATGAATACTCTTATATATACTTGTCTCTGGGTATGCACAGGTACACAGGTATAATAAATAATTCTCCAGGTTTTTACCTAGGAATGGCATTGATGATACATACATATTCAAATTTATCAGACAATGCTTTGCTGTTTCCCACAGTGATTGCACCACTTTACACTCCCCTTAGCAGGGTACAAACCTAAAGCACTCATCAAGGTCTGTAATGATCCATATCCTGTGCTTGTCCACTTAGTACCCACCTCCTCCACTAGCCTGTAAGTTAGGTCTGTGCCTACTGTGGCTCACCGTTTTCACTCCAATGCCCGGTACATAGTAGTTGCTCAAAAACAATTGGATGAAAAACAGAAGGGACTCTGGATAAGAAAGCTGAAGTATTTTGGATGTGAACACAGGTCTATCTGACTTCAAAACCAGGTCTTTTCTACCACACTGTATTTTCCTTTTCTCAAAGTGGTGGTAATCATTTGTATCCTACTTATTAGTTCCCAATGTAATGGTAGCAATCAAATGAGATTACAGATATCAATCCAACAAACACAAAGCACATATTAAGTGTCCACCAATGTTCCACTGCTATGTGCCTGGACCCAAAGGTCCACAGATGGGGCACATGAAAGATGGCTGTCAATGGCAAATGCTCTGTGAATGAATGTGGGTTAAGATTACTTTGAGGAGGAAATGTGGGTTTCAGGTATCACTGCAGGGAAAAACCAGGGAGACTTAATGCTTTCAAGTCTGATCTGCACTTGTGTTCCATATTATGCACCAGCACAAACAAAAGAAGCTTCCTCCAAGCCCTACTCAGAACAAACATCCAAAACAATTTCACCCAGGTGGCATTGTCTTTCATCTGTGCCCAGGCTCCAGGAAGGGCTGGGCAGAGAGCTGGACTCAACACTGCACTTGGGCTCGGCACTGTGGTTTCAAGAGTAAACTCTGACTTCCTATTTACACGGAAAGATCTGAGGCCTTTGTGGTTTCCTGGTGTGTCTGTGCTTTTGGTTTCTGGGTTTGTCTGTACAAGGCTGCAAATGGCATGTCTCACTACATCCCCTCATCTTGCTTTGCATAAGAAAATAAGCATTCAAAATCTCTAATTGTTGGCAGGGTCTCTAGCAGGTACTCTATCCAAGTCCCAACTGTTTGTCTATCCAAGACAGCCTTCCTTTGAAAGAATGGAGACAAGGGACCCTCTAGTGTTCCCCAGACTGGCAGGGCATGATGAACTGTCCAGTTTGACTGACTTCATTTTACGCTAATTTTACATTCACTCATTTCACTCTGACCTTCACCAAGGGAAAGTCTAGAGTTCCTTTTGTGTATAAGGTGCTCTGCTAGGCACAGAGGAAACAGTGATGGAAAGATGTACTTGTTCCTCCGAAGGAGCTTAAAGCCGTTGTTCTGAAAGTTGCTGATTAGAATCACTTAGGCACATGTTAAAATGACAGGTTCACGTATGCTCCTTCCCAGCAAGACTTACTGACTCAGACCCTGTGGGAGTAAGGCCTGAGGAATTACAACCTTAAGGAGTTCCCAGGTACATTTTATGCACATTGAGTGAGAACCACTGTCTTGCATCTCTGGAGAATTGACAACCACAAGGGGGACTAGGGACAAAATTAGGAGCTCTTCCAGCGATAAACTAGACTTTCCCCAGCTGCAGGATCCTCTGATTTGAGTAAATGAAGATGGATTGACTAAGGATGCATCGGGGGTTTGCTCAAATCTGTATCTGAGTCATGGTCCTATCACTCATTAGCTGTGGGACTCGGACAAACCACTCAATTTCTTTGAGCCTCATTTTGCAAAAGAAAACAACACCTGCTCTGCTTGCCTCATGTGGTTATTCTGAGTATCAAATGCCACAAGGCATTTTACAAACTCTAAAGCACCAAGAAGAGTTAGTCATTTTACCATCACAGAAACTTTTGTAAACAAGAAGATAAAGCCAACCCCTGAGGTTTCTCTTCAGCAATCTGAAGTGTCCCATGTCTCCTAAGCATCTCAAGCTTTGCTTGAGGGACCCACTTGCTCTTAAACATCGTAGCTGTGTATTATGTGGTCCCTTCCAGGTTCCAGCAGCTTTTTCCAAAAGCAGAGCTCAAAACTGAACCCAGTATTGGGTAGGATAATGAGATACTCTTCAGGAACCATATTAACATTTCTAAGAAATGGATATGAAAGACAGAAGCCCAGCCAGACATGGCTTCCCCACCACCATAATCTCTCTGACCTCAGTTCCACTATATCTTAGGTGAGAAATACACTCTTTTGGGCCATGTTAGGCTACTACCATCCAATAATATTTAACTTTAGTTTCATCTTAATATTTTAGTATTACCCTTTATTCTACGTTATTTTATCTTATTTTTAAAATATATTTTTATTGATCTGAGAGAGAGGGGAAGGGGGAAGGAGAGAGAGAGAGAAACATTGATGAGAGATGAGAAACATCAATCGGCTGTCTCCTGTACACACCCTACTAGGGATCAATCCCACAACCCAGGCATGTACCCTGACCAGGAATTGAACCAGAGACCTCTTGGTGAATGGGACAACGCTCAACCATCTGAGCCATACCAGCCAGGGCTCCTTTATTCTAATTTAAAACATGGCTACTATATCTTTCTCTTACTTAAATTAATCACACATATTTATTGTAAGGATTAGGAATACTATACACAGACTGCCTTGCACAGAAACTGGCATATGGTAAGTATTTAATAAACCCTACCTATCATTAAGTATAACATGTCCCTTGCTCATCCCTGAAATGTTGTCCCCTGTGAATTGCTCTTCTTTACATACCATGCAGCAACCTAATGTTTTCTTTTTTGAATTTTTTTAGATCAAAATTTTACAACCTTGAACTTGTGATTTGGCGCTTACTACCTACTTCACTGGGAATCCAAATTATTTGCTATCTATTAGCATATCTCTTTGGGTGAACTTGGGTAAACTAGAGTATCTACTATTTGCCCTCGAGACAGAGCATGAAGGAGACTGCTCAGTGAGCTCAGGCCTGGGGGGGAGACAGAGAGGGATCAGTGCTGCCCTAGAACTGTGCACAGACAGATGGGAGGGTCCAATTTACTGAATGTGGGGTGGAGAGGGAGGAGGAGGGCCTCACAGAGGTGACAACTGAATTGGAACTTTCAGGAAGACACAGACTAACAATAGCGGAGTGACTAAGAACACAGGTTCTGGCACCCCGTTCTTGGTTCAACCTTAGCTTCTCCTTTCTTGTTCTGTGACCTCTCCACACCTCAGTTTCCTCATCTGAACATTGAGGATCATAT
Source organism: Myotis davidii (assembly GCF_000327345.1). Taxonomy (NCBI): domain Eukaryota; kingdom Metazoa; phylum Chordata; class Mammalia; order Chiroptera; family Vespertilionidae; genus Myotis; species Myotis davidii. The sequence continues at coordinate 7,175,105 of NW_006294339.1, read as the reverse complement.
TTCAATGAGAACCACCCCAGAGCTTACGGGCAGTATCAAGTAACATAGAAGGTACTCCACAAGAGTGAATTATAATAATGATGATGATTCTGGTGATGATGATGATGCTCACAGGTAGAAGGGAAATGAGACATTCCTGGCAGAGAAAACAAATATTCAAGAAGAGAAATTATAGGCTTATATTTCTTCAACCCAAAGCATTTCAAATACCCAAAGTTCTTTCATGATTCATTTGATGATAAAAATATTATCTAGCTATTCAAGTTATTTAGGATCTACTGAACCTACTTGGTATGAATATTTATAAGTTTTATTATAGAAATATTAATGTGTTTGATTATAAGAGCTGCTCAAGACCCCACTGGCAGGATGATGTAATATACGGTAGATAGACTCTGTTAACTTTCTAAAATCTGGATAGTTTCTATTCTCCAACACGTTTGGTCCCATGGAATTCAGATAAGGATGAGTGGATGTACCTGCCAGAACATGGGACAAAAGATGAGGGATAGCAGATGAGGCCAAAGGCAGCCAGGGCCCTGATCACATGCCATCTCCAATGCCCAGCTAGTTAAGGAGATTTGCCGAGATTTTAATTGGGAGAGTGAAATCATCAGACTTAATATTCAGGACCATCCTCAGTCTACTAGGGTAGTCAGGTCCATGCAAATTAGTGACTTGCATAATACTGAAGAACAAATATGTATATTAATCTAATTAGCCATTCCCTGTGTGGGCTCAATCTCCTTTTTCATGGGCCATTTCTCAAAATCTAGAGACTCTAGCCTGTTTTCTAAGATCATAGCAAATCTCTCAGCTGTGAGTTACATGTTAACCAGAGGAACAGTCAGTTAATTTTAACATGTAAGCAGATAATAGGTACATAAGTAAGGGAGGTCCCGTTATGGTAAGTCAAGCATCCCAGGCAGCTGACCAATCATTCCAAGACCCTCCAGGTAAATGTCCCTTCATCCAACAGGAGCAAGGCTCAGTCTTTGCCTGACTCCACAGAAGGATGAAGCCAAAGGTTGAAAAGCCCAAACACAAATCTGGCCATTGGATCATATTGATCCTTTCCCACCAGTTTTATTAGTATATAGTATTTGCGTTTGGCCAACTTCATGGTATAATTCAGTAGTAAACCTCAGTTCTCAGGTGATGCACTTTTGTGACCAATGCTGCTATGTCAAGGGGGAAGGGTCAGTTTGTCAAGGAAGGAACCTAAAGCCTCATTGAAGACTATTTGGCTTATATATGCTATCAATCCATCAAAAAGGAAATCAAGCTGGTATGATACAATCTGTTCTTCAACAAATCTTAATGACTATTACCCATATATTTCTGTCGTCCTTCAGTAAGTACAATATTTACTAGACCCTTAGCATGTGTCAGGTACTACACTAAGTGAATGTACATAGAAACTTAAGGTTTTGTGATAGCTGTCTGTTACCCCTGTAAGCAATAAAGACCACATGCTGGTATCATTCCACAGTGTAACCTAAATGATGGGCACTAAATCTTTCTCAAACATTACTGAATTCTCTAGAAGTTTTAAAAATACATGGCAGCAGTGAATTTTATGGTACGTGAATTACCTTTCAGTAAGAGTTTTAAAAAATACAATACAGCATTATAGTAACTTTCAGCTCCTTAAGATTTAAGAGTTCCAATCTTTTTTAATTGAATATATTCCAAATTTATAAAAACATGACCAAATAAATGTTCATTCAGTTTTCCCATTTGAACTTTTTTTTTTCTATCGGCAGTAGGGAGCCACTGAATATTCATTAGAAAGAGACCTCCCACTTCAATCCTTCAGCATGGATAACTTGAAGAATTTCTTACAGATTCTTCTGAGATCTTTGTTCTTTTATCTATTTTTTTAAAAATATTTTTTATTGATTGTGGAGAGGAAGGGAGTGGGAGAGAGAGATAGAAACATCAATGATGAGAGAGAATCATTGATCGGCTGCCTCATGAACACCCCACACAGAGGATTAAGCCTGCAACCCGGGCATGTGTCCTGACTAGGAATTGAACCAGGACCTCCAGATTCATAGGTTGCTGCTCAACCACTGAGCTCCGCCAGCCAGGCAGTCTTTGGTCTTTTAGATATTATGTCTTCTGGGTTTTTTGTTTCTTTTTTAACACTGGTTAAGTGAAAGATACAAACTACTCCAAACTTCTCTGATGACTTTGGGGGACAAAAAATATGAAAATTTAATTAATGTATGAAGAAAGAGGCCCTTGGAGCACACAAGGAGAGTTGGAGAATGTGAAAAAAAATGAGAGAAAAACAACAAGGCAAAAATACTAAAACCTCTGAACTAAATGTATGTAGAACAGATGAGCTGAGTATATTGAGGCCTTTGGCACAGTACCTGATTGTTAGGGAGGGCTCTACAACAGCTGCTTCAGCATCTTTTCATCCCCACTGAACCACTGGAAAAGCACCAACATTTTCAGAGCTGCGAGATCACCCTCAGCAGCCGCAGTATCAGAGTCACCCACACAGCAGATGAGTGGTAAATAGGAAGAGGAAAAAAAAATCAGTGTGGTTTTCATTTCGTGCTCTTCCAAAGGAACACAAAAACATCTCCATGAGTTGGGAAGTCAGCCGCCTGTCTTCAAATTGCCTAATTCAGTGCTTGACCACAGAGCAGCAGGGAACAGAGAAGATTAAATAAGGAGTCTCATAAATACTCTCCTCCCAGGGGACTACGGTGACAAGTGAGGTTGTTTATTTTTATTGTTACCATTAGACGGGTGGCCTCTTGAAAGGCAGTGATTTGGAAGACTGGGAAGGAGGGAGGATACGAGCATTGTGGTCTAGTTGCAATCCAGCCCTAACTTTGCAGTTCTCATCAAGTTTTGGGAAAGATCTGCCTTGTAATCACTTTACCCCCATTCCGGCAAAACAGGGTGCACGTGGCCAGCCCCTCCCCAGCCTCCATCTCATAGTTCTGTAAGAGCTGAGCATATACTGGTAAGCTCTGAAGTCCAACAGCCCGAGTCAGAAACCTATTACTAGGACTTACTTGCTCGATGACCTTGGGTAAGTACTTACATTTCAGTCCCTATAAAATAGGAGGATAATTCTGGTAACTGCATAAGGTTATATATAATGAGTGTTAGATAAAATAATATACTCAAGTTTCTTAGCCCACAGTAATCCCACAGTGAATATTTGCCATCATCGTTACTGCTGCTGCTGGTTTTATTCCCCCCTCAGCACTGCTACAGTTCTCCCAGGAACACTGCCATCTTTTGTGGAGGGCAGGTGAGGGCTGAGGCCAGTTGACAGACATTTGCCAGAGGCTTTTGTTTCTGACCTTTCTGAGAGGCCTTGTTTCAACACCCGACTTTGCTGTGCTCCTGTGGAATTCCAGAAACATAGGACCAGACAGTACTGCCCAGCTTTTCCAGGAATGCAATGGCTGGTTCACAGTGGGTGCCACTTTGTAGGAAACTGCTAAACTATTTTCTAAAGTGGTTGAGCCATTTCCCATTCCCACCAGCCATGTGGGAGACTCCCAGTTCCCTACATCCTTGCCTCAGCTTCAGCCATTCTAATTGGTGTAGTTCAGTGGTTCTCAACCTGTGGGTCGCGACCCCTTTGGGGGTTGAACGACCCTTTCACAGGGGTCACCTAAGATCATCAGAAAACACATATATAATTACATATTGCTTTTGTGATTAATCACTATGCTTTAATTATGTTCAATTTGTAACAATGAAAATACATCCTGCATATCAGATATTTACATTAAGATTCATAACAGTAGCAACATTACAGTTATGAAGTAGCAACGAAAATAATTTTATGGTTGGGGGTCACCACAACACGAGGAACTGCATTAAAGGGTCCTGGCATTAGCAAGGTTGAGAATCACTGGTGTAGCTGATCTCACTGTGGTTTGAATTTGCATTTCCCTTTTAAGTCATGATGTGGAGCATCATTTGTTCCTCCAACACAGGCCTGGGTGAAATGCAGTGCCCCAGGCGCAGGCCACATCCTTTGCTGAAGGGGAGCTTTTTCCTCCAATGATGTGAAAAGGCTACAGACCCCACTATGGTCATCACCCAAAGGAAGTGAGTCCCGAGTCCAACAGTGTGCCGAGGCCTGGGGCAGCTTTCTCTGGTTATAG
>NW_006294339.1:7168868-7169653 GCF_000327345.1 Myotis davidii | reverse complement strand
GCCTCCATAAATTCTCAGGCCTTCCTTGTGCTTTGATGACCTTAACAGTTTGGAAGAGTGCTGGTTAGGTATTTTGTAGAATGTCGCTCAAATGGGATTTGTCAGATTTTTTTTTTTTTTATAATTAGATCGTGGTTACAGGGTTTTTTTTGGGGAAGATAACCAGCAAAAAGTGCAATTCTCATCACATCATATCACCGGTATATATTATCAACATGACTTACCACTGTTGATGGTGACCTTGATCACCTGGCTCAGGCAGTGTTTGTCAGATTCTTCACTGTAAAGTTACCCCCTTTCCTTCCCACAATGTCTTCGATGAAAGACGTCACTATGAGCAGCTCACACTGAAGGAGTGGGAAGTTATGCTCCACCTTCTCAATGGGGAAGAGCCACATAAATTACTTGGAATTGTCCTGCATGGGGACATTTGTCTCTTCTGTTCATTTATGTATTTATTCAATCATTTATTTATATCAGTATGGACTCATTAGTATTTCTTTTACATTATTTTATTATATTTACATTACATCTTTTTATACATTCGCATTTATATTAGTATTTATTACATGAAAGTACTTGTATATTTTATCTATATTTATATTGTATACTTTATAATTATCTCTTTAAGTATCTTCATTTTGTGGCTGATAAATCATGAAAATGATACTTAGTAATCAAACTACCATCTAACTGGCCACCTTTCAGGTTTAATATGGCCAATAAATAATGAAGTTCCTCCAGAAGTAATATAATTTATTTTTCTGTTGGTGGGGAAAGGGAGC
>NW_006294339.1:7157675-7160921 GCF_000327345.1 Myotis davidii | reverse complement strand
GATTCATAATATGTCAGATATTGTGAAACTATGCTGTAGACACAGAATGGGCAAATATCTAAGGGTATTAACAAAAATTATACTTTTTGGCCGAAACCGGTTTGGCTCAGTGGATAGAGCGTCAGCCTGTGGACTGAAGGGTTCCCAGGTTCGATCCGGTCAGGGGTATGTACCTGGGTTGCGGGCACATCCCCAGTAGGAGATGTGCAGGAGGCAGCTGATTGGTGTTTCTCTCTCATTGATGTTTCTAACTCTCTATCTCTCTCCCTTCCTCTCTGTAAAAAAATCAATAAAATATATATATATAGTTAAAAAAAAAGAAAGAAAGAAAGAACAGAGACCACTAAGCCAAGGTGAGATGCTGGTGTGGGGAGTTCATGTTCTTCTCCCAAGGGCACAGGACGATGGGGTGGGGATGGTGAGTAGGGATGGAAAGCTCTGGAGAGGACTGCCGTGGAGCAGGAAAGGAGAGACAGCAGGTGTGTGTCTCTCAGGACCCAGGAAAGTTAAATTGTCCAATGAAACTCTTACTTCGCAAGAGGCCAAATGGACCCCCAGATATCCTGTTCCAGTGGGGGTGGGGACAGATTGACAGCACCTCAGGCCCGGGGGCTTCCCCAACCAGTCAGGCCCAACTCAGCACAGACAGATGATGAATGACGACTCCAATGGTTGGGAAGGAGTCAGAAGAGACTCAGGAAAATCCAAGCACATTTCTCTCGATAGGGGGTGGGGATAGGGAGGACAAATCCAACCCTGAAGTCACTAGGCATCTACTGTGCACCTAGCTTGAAACCAGACAGGATGGCCGAAAGGAGGCGCAGGAGACATGGAACCACAAGGCAAGTCAGCTTCATCTGAAACACAGGTCAGTACCACTAACACAAAAATAACAACACCTGTGGTCTGTGCAAGGGACCAAAAGAGTAGAACATTGAACTATGTCAGAGTAGCTACACAATTTGGGTTAAAAGGAAAAAAGTGAAAACTAATACTTAGTGAGCACCTACTATATGCCATTTTTTAAATAAAGACTACATAATTTTTATGGATGTATTTTGAATAGTGCCTGGAATATAGTAATCACAGTGTAAGTCATTGCAGATACTATTATTATTGTTGTTTTTGTCTGGTATTCTTTTCTGTCTTTTAAAAATGAAGTGGAGACGAGGAAGGCCAGGGCCTTGCGCCTGAAACTGAGCCTGCAGGAACTGTGTTCCTACAGTCTCTGGAAAACCTCCTGGTCTACTGAAGACTGCCCATATTCCTACCACACTCCAGGCCTGCGTATACCGTAGTCACCACCACTCTGTGTTGTTCTTATCTCCATGTCTCTTTCTCAGTGAGGACTCTTTGCCTTGTTTACCTTAATACACTTAGCACGTAGCCAGGCAAATGCAAGAAGATGTTTCCTTATTGAGAGATTGATTTAATAAATGATTTGTTAAAAAAATAAACTTGATTTTAGAATACTAGCAGCTTTAGATTATAGAAGAATTGTAAAGAGAGTATAGAGTTCCCATATATCCCACAGCTAGTTTCTCCTATCATTAATATCACACATTAGGTCACCAATAGAGACATTGATAGACTATCAGTAACTAAAGGCCTCACTGTATTCAGATTTCCTTAGCTTTACACAATGTTCATTACTGTTCCAGGATCCCATGCAGGAAACCACACTCCATTTGGTTGTCACATCTCTCTAGGCTGCTCTTGGCCGCCATAAATTCTCAGGCCTTCCTTGTGCTTTGATGACCTTAACAGTTTGGAAGAGTGCTGGTTAGGTATTTTGTAGAATGTCGCTCAAATGGGATTTGTCTGATTTTTTTTTTTTTTTTTATAATTAGATCGTGGTTATAGGGTTTTTTTGGGGGAAGATAACCAGCAAAAAGTGCAATTCTCATCACATCATATCACCGGTATATATTATCAACATGACTTACCACTGTTGATGGTGACCTTGATCACCTGGCTCAGGCAGTGTTTGTCAGATTCTTCACTGTAAAGTTACCCCCTTTCCTTCCCACAATGTCTTCGATGAAAGACGTCACTATGAGCAGCTCACACTGAAGGAGTGGGAAGTTATGCTCCACCTTCTCAATGGGGAAGAGCCACATAAATTACTTGGAATTGTCCTGCATGGGGACATTTGTCTCTTCTGTTCATTTATGTATTTATTCAATCATTTATTTATATCAGTATGGACTCATTACATGTATGTTTTACTTTGAGTTATAAACCAATACCACTTTACTTTGCTGCTCAAATCCTTCCAGTTCTGGCCTCTGGGAGCTCCCTCCATGGGCTCCTGATTCTCCATCACTAATTTTTTTTAAGCACTTACTTCCTTATTTTCTGAGGCTATAAGATGCTCCAGGCTCATCTTGTCTATTTCCTGCCCTAGTCCTAGAACCAACCATTTCTCCAAGGAGTCCTGGATCTTTTTGTTAGAGAAGAGTATTAGAAACCAAGATGTGGGCCCCAAGTGCCCTTTCAACAACCAGTTGCTGGGGTGTCATTTCTAGGTCCTCTCTGCTGTCAGAGCTAGGAAATAACTTTACTAACCTGTATGCCTGCACATGTCCATAAATGCACCCCTCACCCTCACCCCTGAGTGCACAAATTTTTGTGCACTGGGCTACTAGTCCTGTATAATAAAAGCCTAATACAAATTGTCCCCCCTTGGCTGGGAGTTCAACTGCTCACTATGACATGCACTGACCACCAGGGGGCAGACCGCATCTTCATGTGGGGACTCGGGCACCGTGACTCAGGCCCAGGGCGGCGTGTGAAGGCCTGGGGACCCAGGTGCTGCCTAGGGCCCAGAGGTCAGCTGGGACCTGCCCTTCCACGCCAGATCCTTGCACTTCCATCGCCAGCAGGCTTGAAACTACCCGTGCACGAATTTCATGCACTGGGCCTCTAATATATATACCTATTTTAACATCTTTATTGTTGAAATTATTACATATGTCCCCTTTTTCTTCCCCCACTGGCCCCTTCTAGCCTATCCCCGTATACCCTCCCCTGCCTTCACCACCCTATTGTCTGTGTCCATGGATTATGCATATACCCATACAAGTTCTTTATAAACCCCAAATTTTAATGGCTTAAAATAAAGCTTTTTTCTCAACTCTCACTTCATGTCCATCAAGAGGGCTCCCTTTGTGTCACCATCTCACTCAAGGACCAAGGTTGATGGAATAGCCATGAAAACAGATCTGAGGGCTCAACAATTAAATG
>NW_006294339.1:7122010-7157182 GCF_000327345.1 Myotis davidii | reverse complement strand
GCGCGCTGCACCTAGAGATTGGGCCTGCCCTCTGCCACCTGGGAGCAGGCCGAAGCCAGCAGGTCGTTATCTCCTGAGGGGTCCCAGACTGCAAGAGGGCACAGGCCGGTCTGAGGTACCCTCTCTCCCCAACTGAGTGCACAAATTTTTGTGCACCGGGCTTCTAGTCTATATAAATAGCTTAACTGACCGTTACGACCGGATGACCGGCCGGTAACTATGACATGCACTGACCACCAGGGGGCAGACACTCAATGCAGGAACTGCCCCTGATGGTCAGTGTGCTCCCACAGCCAACCTCCTGCAGTCCCTCCCCCGAGCTGGCCAGCCCCGATCAGCCTGATTGGGACTGGAAGAGACGACCCCAATTGCCCTGATCGCCTGCCAGGCCGAGGGACCCCACCCGTGCACCAATTCGTTTACCGGGCCTCTAGTTTATAATAATAACACACATTAGATATATTTTGCTAGGTACAGTGCCAAGCTGTTTACAAAGACTGCCTCATTTAATCCTTAAAACAACTCTATGGGTAAATACTATCTCCTACAATAGGAAGAAACAGAGGTACCAAAAAATGGCATCTCTTACCTCAACTTGCACAGGAAGTGGTGGGGCTATCTACATGCCCATGTCTTTGAGATTTCATGCCCACTCAGTGATAGGGAACACTCTCCCCACATTCATTGAAGACTGTGGAAATCTTAGTTCTGAGCAATTTAAGGTGCAGATGTAACTCCTGGCTCTCACCAACTATTGTTCTGTTCAAACCTTACCTCTTCCAAACTTCCCCACCCCCTCCTCAGGTTCGCTCCCCACTGACGTGCTCGCTGGAGACAAGCTGCCAAGTTACAACCTGATTTGACAGCTCAAGGCAAGAGGTGCTGGTGCAATGGCAATAATCAGCTCCCTCTGACCCCGTGACCTTTCAACCTCTGGCTGACCCCAACTGTGCATTATCTTGGATTTTGTTAACTTGCTAGTAATTAACTCTGAACAAGCCTTTCTGCTTTCATGGAGTTCAAAAAAACAAGAGGAGTATTTTTCCCCTCTTGTTAATTAAATCATCTACGAGAAAGATAAATGTGCAGCCCACACTTACATCTTCACATCAAAGGCCTGAGTAGTAAGTGTTATGTTCAACCTCAGGTTTTCCCCAGATTCTTGAAAGTGACAGGGACTTGGAGGTAGGGAGCTTCCTATTATTTACCAAAATTGGTTTACTTGGACATTCATTCATTCATTCATTCATTCTGGGTGATCTAGGAAGAGGCAGCCTGTGGAGCATAAAATGTTCCTACGAGTTTTGAATTCATGTTCCTATGAATGACGAACGTCAGGGGTACGCAGAAAGGAAGAAAAAATTCTTCAGGCAGGTTGAAAACCACTTTTTTCAAAAGCCCACCATCCCCTCTGGTCCCTGTGTTCTGTTTGGTGAATTTTTCCTGACAGTTGTGGTTTTATTTGCCAGAACCACAACAAAGGGGGTCCTTGAGTTTCCCTGGGAGTATTTCCTCAGACCTGCACCTCTCCTAGACCTCTTACAAAGGTGTTATTGTTGCTGGCTCGCTGGGCGCCCAGCACCTGAGCGAGATCAAAGGTACTTTCTGATGCCAGCATGACCACAGTCTCGCCCTCACCACATAACATTAAAGCTGATGATTAATCCCTTTGGCCCAGAAGGTCCCTTCCCACTCCCAAGTACAAAGCAGGGTGGGGGTGGGGGCTTTATTTCCAGCACAACGTGACCATAGTAAACTGGCATTTTATGGCCCTCATTCATTGCAACCAACTGCAGCTGCCCATCAAACTAGGTAAAGCCCAAACAGTTGCTTTGCGTGAGCCTTTAATATCACTGGGAAAGTGTAATAAGAATCCCATCGTTTCTGAGTGTCTGTGATGTACATAATTCATGTCATCCAGAAACCCTGTGAGGCTGCCATCATCACCCCCAATGTGGTGGATGAAGAATCTGAGGCTCAGAGAAGTGAAGCAACTCACCTTGGCTCACAGGGCCCAAGAAGTGCATGAGCAGATGTTCAAACCCACTCTGATGACCCCAAAGCCCAAGCCCATGCCGTCTCCATTCCTCTGTGGCACCTTAGAGTCTTGGGTGACACAGACAGGCATCTAGAAGGATCTGAGTTCACAGCTCCAGCCTAATAGCTTTGTGACCTGGAGGAAATTACTGGGCTTCTCCATGCCTGAGTTGCCCAATTTATAAAATGGATAATTTAGGAAAAGTATCATCCCGCCGGAGAGGCGAGGAGACCAAGAAGCGGGAATGTCTCAGAGTTGCTCACATTCACTTGGGTTGGATTCAGCCCGGAAATCTGGGTTGAGCAGGGTCAAGATGCCTGAATTCAGACATGGGGTTAGATGAAAGCAGCGGATGATTTAAACGGGTTTCAATCAGTGTTCAGTGAAGACAAGCTGGCAAGTGTAGAGCCACATCAAGGAAGAGAAGGGCTGGAGCCCTGGTGGCCCCTCCTGCCAGAGGCAGCCTCAGCCTCTGTGGGTCTCTCCCTTCAATGACAGCTAGGCTTTATAATGGGGCTGCTGAGGGGAGGAAGGCTGGATTTTTTTTTTAACTCAGTTAAAGACAATCCATTTAAGACTTTGCCCAGAAAAACAAATACAACTTTTTTTCTTTTTTTGGTGTGTGGAGTTCAAGGAAATCTATGTCCCTAAACTCCAGCACAACACAAATGTCCCCTCGAGAAGAGGTACCTAATCCCTGACCTTGCCCAGGCAGAGTCCATCACTGTCTCCTTTCTGCCCAAACACACTTGTGCTAGCAAGTGATGGAGAGCTAGTGAAGTGCTTACTTATGTGAAGCACATGACACAATCGCATGCCATCCTCACAGCACTATGGCATCCCTACTGTAAGTTTACATGCTTTGCAGGTGAGGAATCTGAGGCCCACAGGGGTCAAGTGCCGTGTCCAAGGGCCCATACTTAGGAAGTGGAAGGACCGGGATTGGAAACCAATGGGGTTGGCTCCACCATCTCTGTGACAGGGGAAGACGTGAGAACACCTTGCACAATGCCTGGGACATAGCAGATGCTCCGTATCACAAGTGAACCTGAATCTATATTTGGGAGCCTTGCCTTATAATACCTGGTACAATTCCATCTCATCAAGGGGAGACCCTGTGTCATCCTTTTGTCCCCAAGGTTTAGCACAGCCCGAGACACAAGAGCAGAGGATCACTCCTGTGAAAATATTTCTCTGTGAAAATGGCTCCTTGGTCTCTATAGTGATTAAACAGTTTCTCATGGCCTGTGATTCCCTTCATAATTCAGAGCTTCTACCTTGGACTACACCCCACCCTAATCCTTGCTCATCTCCCCAGTCTCCCCGACTTTACCTTTCTCCTCCCCCTCCCCCCACACCCCATTCTCCCTGCTATTTTACTTGTCTGGGAAAAATCCAAGGAGTCGTCCATCTAAGTTTAACAGAGTAATGACTTTTAAATAAAAATACGGTAGAAATGGGTACTTATCGAAATGGAATGCTTTCAGACTCATGCATTTAAAAAAGATATAAATTTTAGGGCAGGCACTAAATTTTAACTGCAATCTTGGAGAAAGCCTTTCCACTAATTCACGGAGAAAAATTAACACAGTGAAAATTGCTTATCAGTGTTCTTTTGAAGTCATGATATGCAGCCTAATTCTATAGATCATCAGGCCGCTCCCAGGGAGATGGATTTATATCGATTGGGAGGGAGCTCGGCAGCCAAGGAAAACAGACACCCTCGCAGAGAAGGCTCAGCTCCCTGTTAGGGAGAGATTAGTCTGGGAGCGAGGCCTTGTCATCTTTGGATCCAGTTTTATCCCTTACACCACCTCGGCTCTCTGGCCAGGGTGATGTTAAAGGCACACTCAACCCTTTTCACACTTTTTAAGAATTTGGCCCCCGGAAAAAGATCTGGCAAATCTAAGCAAGGCTGTTGTAGGGAGAGCCAGGCTCCCGGCTAGACTAGCATGGGTTACAGGAAGAGAAGGAGCCAAGGGGGCAGAAGGGCTGGCAGCTCAGCTCTCCTCCCGGCTGCCCTCCCCTGCATGGGCCCTCCCCCTAACCCTGGCCTGGCAGACTCACCCCCATGTGACAAGAAGATGTTCCACAGATGACAGCCAACCGCGACGTCACTGGCTGTCCCTCGCAAGCGAGGCCATGCCCTCTCACATCTGTTCCAATCACTCCTATGAGAAAGCAAAAACAAAACAAAATCCTCTTAAAAAAAAAAGACAGCTAAAAACAAGCACAAAACACTCTGTTTTATAGCCACGCAAGAATGAGAAAGCAAGTGTTCCATGCATAGGCCCGTCTCAAATAGAAACCAAAAGAGCATATTGGCCAGCCTGGGGAAGACGAGGAATCCGGTTCTATATTTACTTTACTTTGGTCACTGTAGGCATCTAACATTGTAATAATAGGAGTAAATGAAATTAGAATACTCCAGGCAGCAGCTATCAGTGATCGTTGTGTTCGATCAATACCAGGCACTGTGCTGAATATTTATATGTGCAGTCTCATTTCATGTTAATCTTGTCAGGTTGATACTATAAATGATACACACTTCATACACACTTCACACGTAAAGGCACATGTGAAGGTTTAAAGACCCGTCCAAGGTCACACTGCTAGCAAGGAGCAATGCTGAATGGAATCTGATTCCATATATATCACATTTCAATCTCAAAGAAGGCTTGATGACCAAATCCTTCCAGGCCACCATTCTCGCTGATACATACTGCAGGACTTGCATGGTAAAGGCCAAGGTGATGGACAGTGAGTTTCTGTTAAAAGAATGCCAGGAGGCAGAGAGTTTCCCATAAGTGATATAAACTCAGGCTGCTTCTCCTTGATACTTGCTGGACAAGCCAAGTATGAAACTCAGATTGTACTCCTTGATACTGGCTGGGCAAGAAAAGTGCGAATGTGACAAGAGATCGAAAGAGACTGTTAGAGCCTAGAATTGGCTGCCATTTTTTCAAATATCCAGCAAGCACCCTCTATGCACAAAAATAGAAGTAGGAGTGATGTGGGAACCACAAACATGCAAACATTCCTAACTACAACATAGGCAAGAGGTGAAAAGTGCTCAGGGAAGGACATAGACTGGGATGCATGAAAGAACAGCTCCCACTGACCTCATCAGCCCCATGCAATGCCACCCTTGTCCTCCATCCCCAACACTCAGTGCTCTTCTCCAATTCAAGACCTTTGCATTTGCTCTCCCCTTTGGCTGAAATACCATTCCCCAGCCTCTCTGCCCGGACAACTCCTATTTATCCCTAACTCAAATGTTACTTCCCCGGAAGGCTTCCCTGGAAGACAGAACCTCCCTGTCCAGTGTTCCCATGCACCTTTAGATTTCCTAGCCCACCAGTAAAAAGTCAAACACCATCTGCCTCTCCTTTTATTATGAAATCTGCTTGAAGCTGGCACTGCTGTACCCACGTTTGGCAGCCCAGACCCCCACTCTCCCCACGGCTGCTAGCACAGAACAGGGAATGAAAGCATGAATGCTTGGGGATGCATGGATAAAGACAACAGGTCCTGTCCTGGGTGCTCACAGTCTGGAGGGAGGGGACCATTTCAATGCAGGGGTCAGTATGTGACAGTAAGAGACACGGGGGGCGGGCAGCTGAGTTCATTTGTAGGAGTTTGAGGAGGTTTCCCAAGGCGGGCGGGTCCATGCTAAGTTCTGTAGGTGAAGGGCGGGCTGGAGTGTCTCCTCCAGTCACAAATCCCCAGATATTGAAGGTTCTCACTGCTTAGCAAGCAGACCTTTCCAGAAAGCAGGATCCAGGAGTCCCTGAAAGGCTTCTTACATTCCAACAGCTTTCTAGGTTTTTCTAGCACTTTTTCCAAATTCTACCTTCCCAAGCACAGCCAGCTGTGAACCTCTGCTATTGTTCAGAGGCCCAGCAGCAGGGGGAAGTAAGACTCTTTCAAACTTTCTGGATCTGTTACCATAGCAGTTAGGTCTGCGACTGAGCCTGGAAGAGTCCTGAGCTACTGGCTTTCCCGGGGCCCCCGCTCTGCTCAGCACTGTGGGGCTGCCCCTGCAGACCGCTGTCCTCAGATGCCAAGTCCGCCAAGGTCAGCCAAAAGACCTGAGGGCTGAGGGAAGTGGAAGGCCAGAGTAAGTCTCCTCCATTCCTGTCCCAGTGTCTGGTGGCTGCTTTTCCTCCACGTCTTCAGATCTGCTGGCAGGGCCACCATGACTCCCACATCTCCTGGTGTCTACCACCCTTGGACTTGATAATACCACCTCCTTCCTCTGTTCCTCCACTCAGGGTAGCAGCACCTTCCATCTGCTGACCTCTCTCTGGCTTGCTTATATTAGGGAGGATACACAGCCCTTCCTAGCTCCTCTATCATCTGGGTCACCATTTCAGAATATTAAATTCCCTCTTTTTTACATATTTAGAACACTTTATACTTTTCTGGGTGGACCCTGAATGACACAGGACCCAATTCAGGGCAAAAGGCTCTTGGACAGGAAGAAACACTAGACATGAGCTCCTTTTAATTGAACTCTTTTTGCATGTTCTCTCTTTAAACATATCCCATTTTATTTTTACAGCCACCAAAGGTGACTGGTACTCTGATCACCCCCATTATACAGATGAGGAAACCGAAGCTTAGAAATGTGAAGTAACGTAACCAGGGTTACACAGCTCAGGAAGTGGGGCTGGGATTCACACCCAGGGCATCTGATTCCAAACTGCTGGGGCTTAGATTTCCTCCAAGATAAAAATGCAATAACCAGGTGATTGATGTTTACTTATCTGTATATCTCAAAATATTGGGGCCTTAATGATATTGATCCTGAGATCCTTAACAGAAAAGAGGTTGGCCACTGCTGGTCCACAGTGTTATAAATAAGTTCAGGGAATTTCTGATGATGATCCACATTTATTGGTTCCACATATATAAGTACACTCAGTGTATTGTATAGGATCATTCAATCCTGAAAGGTGTTATAAATGGGGAAAAGAAATGTGTGGGAAATACTTCTCTTTCTTTTCAAGTTAGAAGATTCATTGTTGATATACAGAGGTCTAGAATCTGAGAACTAATATGTTACAATGAGAAAAAAAATGGAGACAAAAAGAACTTGTATAAGATGAAGAAAATAAACAGTATCATATATTTGCTTTGATATTGAGAAATATTTAAAAATGGAAGGGATTAAGGGTAGTTAGGTCACTCCACCATGAACCTCACCTCCCTCATCACCATCACCATCATTATCATCAATGTCATCTTCACTCTGTATAAGAGATAGTATATTACTTCTTCCTTTCCAGCAAACATGTCAGATATCTGAGAGAGGCTGGGTACCGTACTAAGTACTTTAAATATTATCTCATTTAATCTTTACAGCATTAAAGCATAAATATACTTTCTCCCCTTCAACAGATGCAGAAGCAAAAAATCAGGGTAACTTGTCCAAGGAGCAGGATTTGACCAGGATTCACCTTGTCCTGTCTGATTCCAAAGCCCATGTCCTCCTTACACTCCCTCACTTTATGATGTTAGAATGGTCTTATATAAAGGAAATATATTAGGAAGTGTCCGTTACCATGGAACAGTTGTAGGCTCCATGGGTTTAGAGTTGCATGTTCTCTCTTTAGAACATGCAAAATCTGAGGTTTGGCCCCATTTCTGCCCCAAACTACCTGAAAGTTTGAACTGTTCCCTCACATTCACAGTGAGAGAAATGGATTGCAAATGTAGGTCCTTTCTCGATCATTCTAAGTACACATATTCACAGTGCTTCTTCTAAAACAGCAGGTAAAGTGTCTCCTTCCTGGAACCAGGAGGGCAGGAAAAGCGCCTCCCAAGACCCTTATTCCCATCTATCGGTGGAGACGTAGAAAACCTAGAGCCAGGCCCATTCAGCACCAGCGAGAGGCAGGTCATGTCCAATGTCTCCTCAAGATAGGTTCTCTACACTCAGTAGTAGAGAGCCGATGCCGGCTGTGAGATCACATGACCCTGAGAGCTGACCTCTCTCATTTTCTCTCTGACCACACAGAGCTTGGAGGACCCAAACAGGGAAAGCAACACAGGGCAGGAGGAACTTTCTCCTTTCTGAATAAACACATTTCGCAATTCATAGAGGAGTCATGGGCTGCACGTGTAACATCAGGAAACAATTCACAGGATGAGACTTTGACAAGCACAACTCTCAACACTGCTGGGCCCTCATACAACTGTACAAGTGTCAGTTTATTCAGCTTTCTGCAGAAAGTTTAAAATTAGCAGCTGAAGAAATAGGCACACAGCCACACAAATAGTGGTATATTCAAATGTGTTTTCCCCCCGAACCTTACAAATACTCAGCTGATGGTAGTTGCTCAATAAATTTTTATTCAATGAAAAAACAAATAGTAGAAATTCAACCGTACTGAGTCTATGAATCAATTCAGGGCCTCATATATAATGGTTTCTACCCCTCAACATTCACAAGAACACAGCTCATATGAAGGAATATGTTTTAAAACAAAGTTAAAAAGGAAAAATTCAAACGTCATGAACTCTTATTTACCCTATGTGCTATCTCCCTCCCTCTCCTCCATCCACTAACCATCCACCCTTCCATCCAAACATTTATTGAATATCTACTATATTTATATAAAGAAAAGAGACTTTGCAAATGTTATGATTAAGAGTAGGTTATCCTGTAATTTATGAAGCCACAAATGCTTTGAAAACTTTAAAGGGTTATATAGAAGAAAAACACCCCAAGTTCTAGCATTTATGTTATAATTATCTCATACTTTATAGCTATAAAAAGTATTTTATAGCTTGCAAAGCATCCTCAAACATTGCACCCTTCATTTAGCTTTTAGAAAACTCTGTGATATGTATTATTTGATTTCCAGATCACAGTTGAAGAAACTGAATTTCAGAGAGGTGAAGTAACTTAGTCTAAGTTTATTTAGCTACTTAGAGGCAGAGGTAGGGCACACCAAGATTTCAGTGTCCTAGTCTGAAGTTTCTCCCCTATGTTTGAAAAATAAAAGTCTGCTATGAATATGTTGGCATCTTTAAAAATAACAAACCTCAGACAACTCTGAAGAAAAAAAGGATGAGAAGGATTTTGAACATTACCTAAGACTGTATCAACTTGAGATTCCTGATTGGGCCATTTGGGGAATGAAAAACTGAAAAATCCCATCAAATGAGTTGCTTGACTAAGCTGGCTAAGAGGTTTATGGGGTCCCCGGGGAGGAAGGTCTCTGGAGACAACGCCTTCTTGTATGCAAAGCCCACACCAATAACTGTCAGCTCCTGAAAGGGTAAGAATCATATGGAAGCCATTTTCTCAGCAGAGGACCGAAGACCAGACTATATATGAGAAGACTTGGAATCCTATCTTTGGATGAATATGCATTTCTGTTATACAGAATATAATGTATGGGGTAGCATTATAATGTTGTACTTAAAAACATGGGCTCATTCATCGTGTGACTTGGTCAAGTTTCTTGTTTAGGCCTCAGCTTCCACATCTGTATAATTTGAATACTAGTGTCCTCCTCACAGAACTGTTATAAGGATCAGATTTGCTAAGATAGGTAAAGTACTTGGACCAGTGCTGCCTCATGGCACATTCTGTGATGATGAAGAAGTTCTGTATCTTCACTGTCCACAGACGTCACCAGGCACACGTGGCCCCTGAGCGCCTGAGATATGGCTAGTGCAACTGAAGGACTGAATTTCCTCTTCTATTCCATTTTAATTCATTTAACAGCCACAAGTGGCTAGTGGATGCTGTATAGGACACTGCAGGTTAGAACACGACTAGAACTACAGGAAGCCTTGCTGTTTTTATTCTTATTTGTTATTATGGTTCTTCTCAGACTTAGGATGGAATCTCATTTACATACCCTGGAGCAAATGCTTTGATCTCAAGAACCTCAATTTCTATATCTGGGGATTCTGGATAACAACACTCACCTTACAAAAATCAATGTGAGGATATTAATGTATGCGGAATAAACCAGTACTCAACAAACGGGAGCTTTTAAGTCTGAGACCTACAGAAATCCGAGACCTACAAGTATAAAGCCTTCTACTTAATTCTGAATGATCCTGGCTCCTCCATGCCCCCGAGCATTTGCTCATGCGGGTCCCTCTGCCAAGAAAAGTCCACACTACACTCCGTGCCCAGCAATCAACCTGGGAAACATGGGCTGCATGTTGAAGACTCAGCCTTTCCATCAGAAGCCTTTCCTGACCATTTCTCCACCCATTCCACCAGGCACCTAGCTAGGGAAAACCCTCAGAGCTCCTTTCCTTTGTACTTATCACACAACACTGTATAGATGCTATCATTGTAGCTGTAATTTATGTTTAAATAGCTGTCTCTACCTATTAGACTGGGAGCAAACTGAGGCCAGGACAGGTCTGGCACCTGCTCACTGATTTTTGTTGTTGTTGAACAAATGAATGAATGTGTGTAGCACAAGACACTTACTAGTAAAGCACAAGGCATTTTTTACATTCAGGCAGCAGATTTAATCCTGGGGAATGCTCTGTATCTTAAATATGACTTCACGGTGAAACAGACTGGAGAGTTTCAACTGACAACTCGTGGATTAGGGTAAAATGGCTGGAGCCTCCCAACACGACTTGTTTGGAAGCTTCAAAGTCACGGGTAAAGAGTAAAGTCCTGAGGTCCTTGTGATTATTGAAAGAACCTTGTGCCTGACGCTTACTGTGGTATGAAGTTCTTATGCCGATTTTGAGAGGCAGTTACTACCACACTGTTTTACTTATAGAGAAAATGAGACCAGAGTGTTTTCAAGTATTTTGTCCCAGGTCCTTGGAGCTAGACTAGGGGAAGAAGGTGTCCCATGCAGACCTACTTAACTCAAAGTCTCATGGAGCCTACAAAACCTAATTCCTTTCTTTTCAACTACCAATAAGAATTCCAAGCATTCGCAGACAGCCCAGCTGAACACAGATCACTTGCAGGAGTTACTGCTGCCTTGCCAAAAGGCAAGCCCAAAGGGTTCATCTCAAGCCCAACAAATGAGGGGAGTGACACAGCTGAAAAGACTTCCGTGATCCCATTGTTTGACAAAGCATCAACCTTACTTTGAAAAAAATGTGGCTTCGAATTCATCCAATCTCAATCCTAAAGTAGGTTAGCCTTCAAAGAAAATCCTATAGGATTGTCTCAAAGAAATGTTATATCCCTTGATGCTGTCACCATCCACCTCCCCCACATCTCACCCTCCCCAGAGCCAGAAAGATGATAGGAAAGGTCTTTGTCTAAATAAGCTGAGGAAGACTTTTACTAGGTACGTGAACTAGTTAGAGCGTAACAGCTAAGAACCAGGGCTCTAGAGTTGGACTGCCTGATTTTAAGTTTGGCAAAATAGGCAAATCATTTAACCTTCCTGCGCCTCAGTCCCCTCATCTATCTAATTGCCATGATGGTAGTATGTAGCTCATAAGGTGCTTACAAAGATTAAGTGAGTAGAACATAGTTTACTCAATATGTTTTTCCATTGTTGTTACTACTGACACCTCTCCATCTTTGGTGTTAACAGCAGGGCTTGGCATCACAGTTCAAGCCCTTCCTTTCAGCATGGTGTGTGCCATGCCAGAGTTATTTGGTTTACTTAGACTGATTGGGACATTTGTTTTGTCCTTGAGTATACACTGATGACAGAATAATGGGGGACCAAGGAGAGTTAGGAAGAGTATGCATGGTAGTAATAACAATCCAGGCTAACATTTTAAACATTACTGAGAAGAAACCATGAGCTGTATATATCTCTAAAAACCACGATAACATATGGTACCCTTCACACTGCAATTCAACTTGGTTATAGCACTTGTCATTTCTGCCTAAAGGCCACATTCTACCATTACTTGCACCAATCAGAAGCCAGCAAAAGAGCCTTGTGAGAGCCAGAGAACAAAGACTAGACCCTCCAACAACTGAATCTCACTTCTCTGTTCCTCTCTTCTACCCCAAAAGATAAAATCTCAAAGGTAGGCTAATATGTAATAGCTGGAAAATCTGAGACTTAGGAAACACAAGCAAAATCCACAGTAAAGACAAAGCAAAAACATGATTTTAGAAATTCATTTTTTTCCAAACTTCAGCACAGCCTCCAGGTAACTTGGACAGTCTCATCTATGACCTCATAAAAGACAATTTTTTGCTCACAGGCATTAGACATACAAATGGTCAAGTTGAAATCCAATCTAAACGACTAAGCTAACTCACGAAAATTGCTTTCTGAAAAAAAAGAAACCAAAATTAAGAGAACTGGCCCCAGTATCACAAATGTAGCTGATGGAATTAATCCTTAAATAGCCCTAAAACTATGAATCTAAATCACACAGCTGCCTTCTGATAGTTTATAAATTAATTAATTCAATAGTTATGTATTGATCCCCAGCTAGAAATCTAAAGATGGAAGTTGTTTCCTTTCATTCTACAAGATCCCAAAGTGAAAAGATATATAGGCAGACACTCTGAAGATAGCATGGAATAGCCGGTGACTCAGATCTGAATAAGTCTAATGAAGCAGGGAGCCCTGAGCCCTGGTCTAGCTTAGATGGTCAGGGAGGGCCTCCTGAAGGAGGCAAGGCAGGGGCTATGTCAGTCAGCAGAGCGAGGGGAGAGGGAGGGAAGGCATTGCAGTAAAACAAAGACACAGGAAAGTGATAATCAGATGATGCAACGCTGCGGGGCTACACAGTGTGAACGAGACAAGCCTTGTCTTCTGAGGAATTTGTGTGGTGGAACTCTCTGGGTCTGAGGTTAGATCCACCTATATTTGAGTCCCAGCAGCACCTCAAGTGTGCTGTGCAAACTTCCATAAGCTAACTCAGCTCTTTGCACCTCAGTCTGCTCCGGTGTAAGGTGGGAATAATGGCACCTATTCACAGGGTCATTATTCCTGGTTTCCGCACTGTATATCCAGTGTCCCCAGGGCCACCCTCTCCAGTCCTGAGCAAAACGGAATGGCTGGCCACCCTGTAAGGCAAGTAGCCTTGCGCCTGTGAGATAGGAACTGCTAAGTAAATGCTGGTGTCTAGTTTCCCCTGGGAGACACCAGGACTAGGTCACCTTCAGCATCCCTTTCTTGCCCCTAGACAAATGGTCTCATTTATAAAATTATCTGGAGGCTCCTCAAGCCTTGGAGATGGAAACTAGCAGCCTCCATGACCCCCTCAATGGCACAGATCAGACCAGTGAGATGCTCCAGAAAAATGTCAGGAGGCGGCGGCACTTGCTCAGATAGACTCTTCAGGACACTTCAACTAAGGGAAAAGGTCTGAGATTTCAGAGAAAGAGATCTCAGTTGGCATGCTACCTTTCCTCTCTCCCCAGCCTCTGATGCCAGGCTCCCTCCCTCCTCCCTTGGCGGAGTTTCGGTTCCATCAAACCTCCAGAGGTTTTGCTGGGTTAGTTGATCATTGACAGAGTCTTCAAAGCCTGGAATTCACACTGAGAGCCAGAACCAGGCCAAGTTTCTATGGGGCTAGGATTTCCCCGGGGGAGGGTCACAGGCCTCCACCACACCTAGACTGATTAATCTAACCTGGTCCGAGCTTCAGACAACAGGGAGACAGAAAAGAAAAATAGATCCCCGAGGCTGGATCCTGAATTTACTCCCCCACCTCCTTCCTGGGAAAGGGAGGGTGGGAGTGTAAGGTGAACCCCACCACCGGGTAAGAGTCAGGCCAGAGAGTCAGAATTCAGTGATATGTAGAGCAGCTGGAGAGAGGAACAAAAACAAAAACCTGAGCAGGATGAAGGGCCCAGGGTTTTACCCCAATGAATGACATGTGGCTGAAATCGTTTCAAGGAGAACAAAGGCTTAGGTAAATAAATAGAGTGCAAGATGAGAGCAAAAATGAATTACAGAAAGTCCCAGGAGGAATGCACTGGCATTTTTCAAAAACTAGAGTTGGAACGACATCTCTGCTTCAGCAGAGACCAAGATCAAGCCCCCCGCTTCCTCCTTTGCACCTGCTCTTGTCGCCCACTCTCTCAGGACAGCAGCCTGGCCAGGCTTTGCTCTCCTTCCTGTGCCTGTCCCAGGCCCTAGAGGCAGCAGCTAGAAGGTGCTTTCAGGGAGATCTGTTCAGACACCACTACCTACTCACTGCAAGTAAGCCCGAGCTCCTTGAGCCTCAGGTAGCACATCTGGAAAGAGAATTGATGATTTCGAAGGAAAAGTGTAAAAATACAATCTTGTTTTGAAATAATAGCGCTAGCTCATGTTAGGCCCCGGATAGTATTCTCTCCCTGCTCCATTCAGTAGGAATCCATTGGAGATATATTTACTGATGTTTCAGTTCTACATCAGGAATGTGCTCAGCACTCTGGGGGAGGGGGGGTTTGGGAGGGTGAGGGGAGAGAGATAAAACTTTAAAATAACATAACCACTGTCCTCAAAATGCTTCCAATCTCCTGGGAGCCAAGGACGCTGGTACACAGAACACTGAGGACGCAGCAACAGAAGCAGAAACAGGCCTCTGGAAAGAGGAAGGGATTCCTTGGTGTGGGTCCAGCAGGCTTCCTCACGGGACCCTCCTCACCCTATACCTCAGATCTGGGTCCTCCTCCATGCTGGCTGCAGGTACTCCTGGTCCTGCCGCAGCCCATCTGGAAAGGCTTGGGTCTTCTGGACATCCTCACCATCATAACAGCTAACACTTCGGCAGTATTTACAAGTGCCAGACACTGTTCTAAGTACTTTGCATAAATTAACTTCTTAGTCCTCACAACCACTATTATGATGCCCATCTTGGAGATGAAAAACTGAGACCCAGCAGGTTAAGTAACTGACAACTGATCACACAGAGAGTAGGTGATGGCAGAACAGGAACCCAGGTAGTCAGGCTCTGGAAATCATGCTTTCTTTCCAACCATTAGGTTGTGGGAAGGGTGTTATGGGTAGTCATAGATACACATGCTGTATATCCACATTATTTTTTACTCTTCCTCTGCTCTCTCTCTCTCCTTCTAAATTTTTAAATGATTTTAAAAATACACTCAGCCCACCACCTCAAAGCACCTCTAGGCAAACATAGAATGTGTTCCAATCAGTGCTGTCTCCTTGTGAGCCCGTTGGGGTGATGGCTCTCTGGGTCTTCTCCAGCATTGGCCAAAGTGGCAACTGAATGAGGTTACATGAAGCAGCCACCCCTGCCAGGCCTAAACTTCCACTCTGACCTGTCATGCTGTCACCGGGCATGGTCCCCCAAAGATGGCTAGTCCTTCTCATCATCCCATCCTTCTCACATACTCCCATCTGCTTGCCAACCTTCAGCCTAAATTTTGACAGGCCCACACATATTCTTTCCCTCTCTTTCTACCCTTTCAATGGGGCTGTGTGGCCTGTCTCAGTCAACTGGGGCTGTTATGACAGAATACTATAAACTGGGTGTCTGAAGACTGGGAGCCACCATGGCCAGTTCTGGTGAGAGCCCTCTTCTTGGTTTATAGACAACTGACTTCTTGCTATGCCTCACAGTAGAGAGAGAAAGAGCAAGCTCTCGAGTCTCTTCTTTGAAGGAAACTAATCCCATTCATGAGGACCCCACCCTCAAGACTGAATCATCTTCCAAAAGTCAGACCTCCTAATACCATCACATTGGTGGTTACAATTTCAACATATGAATGGAGGGTCATGGGGACACAAAAACTCAATCCATAGGATGGTCCAAGGAAGAGAAACTCCCTGAATTAACACTATTATTAACAGCAATAAGTGATGATCAAATTTTAGCTGAAGAGGTTGGAATTCTGCCTATCATGTTAAGGTACTGTTAACACACACACACACACACACACACACACACACACACACACACACGTATGCCCTTTTACAGAAACCATGCTCACCAAAGGAAACCATTATCTGACTCCTAGACTAGAGGATTTGCCTGAATTTTAAATCATTCAGCACATTTTCTTGGGCCAGCTTCTGACATGCACATGTATGAGATTCACCATGTTGCTTCTGTTTGAGATGCTACTTTGTGAATACACCAACCATTTACCCTTTCATTCTAGTGGAGAAAATACCTATTATGCTGAAGTCAGTTCAAAGGCTGTGCCTCCACTTCCTTGATGTTCTGGGGTATCACTGGTGGTGTGACCCTGAGCAAGCTGCTGGGATTGATGAGATGATACATTCAAATTGTCCAGTGCATTTCCGTCATGCTGAAATCATGCAATAAGTATTAGTATCTTTGTCCTTCCCTTGCTCGCTGTTTTGATAGAAACATCTCCTTTTTTCCAAATTCCTAAAGAACTTAGTCCAAAAGTTATATCTATATTTCCTTACATTACTGTCTTCACCACAGTAACTAATATAGTGCTTAGCATATATTGTTTAAAAACAAAATCATTTACCAATCCACATGCTGGGTTCAGTGCTGGGGTCTGAAGTTAAACAGATGAATACAACCAGATTTCATCGCCCACAAAAAGCTCAGTCTAAGTGGAGGAGACAATAATGCAATCATATATTGAAATATTTAAGTGTTATTGTCTATATGCTACATTAAATGATAGAGATATGCACATGGGAAGGAATTATTAGGCCACATGCATTAGGCTGGGCAATGATGTTACTCCACAGTAAAGCAGACGATGTATGCACAAGAGCCACATTATTCGGGCATATTTAATATATTTCACAGAATTGAACTGTGTGGATTTTTCTTTACAACTTTCAGCTGTGAGAGGCCTGAATGTAGAAGGCATGCAAAGTGTTCCCACATATTATTGCTACTCCTGGGAGAGACCCCCCCCCCGCCCCACTCCCCACACAGGTTCTCACAGTGGTGAGTCACAAGCTGGTACACTTTAACTCTCCAGGCTAAATTCTGCTCAGGAACCTGTAACAATACAGGTCAAAAGCCTAACACCTCTTTAAACAAATTGTCTAAAGAGCCTTAGTTTTCTCTAGGCCTGAAAACTGGATTCAAAGATCCTCCATATTTTGTTTTATTTTAACCTGTTTAAATAAAATAATCTATGGCTAACTCAACACAGGTTTTAGTGAAGCTTATAATAGTATGATGGAGAGTCCAGGAGTCAGGCAGACAAGGTTCTTCTCTTCATTCCATCAATGGAGGTGGTAAGAATGTATATGCTATAAGCTTGTTGTCCACATCGATTATTTCCTAGGTAACACTTACTAGTAGGCAATGCCTAGCTCATGATAAGAGCACTTAAGGCTTCTTTTAGGGAGTCAACCCATTCCATATTTGATCCTCCTCTTTTCCTGCTGCCTTCTGTTTTTCCCAGCATTATTGTCTTTTCCAAAAATCCCTTCCTTCTTATGATATGCCTAAAGTGGGATGGCTTCAAAAGTTTTGTTACTTTTGCCTCCAGTGATGCATTAGGTTTCCTTAGCTCTAGGAACCACTTGTTCATCTTTCTGGCTGTCCAGGGTATCTGTAGACTCTTCCAACACCAAATTTCAAATGAATCAATTTTTTCCTATCTGCCTTCTTCACTGTCCAACTTTCGAGTCTGTACATAGTAATTGGGTACACAAGGGTGTGGATGATCTTAGCCTTGGTCTCTAAGGACACATCTTTGCTCCTGGTGACCTTTCCTAATTCTTCCATTGCTCCCCTTCCAAGTCTCAGCCCTCCCTTTTTTTCTTAGCTACTATCTCCAACTGAACTGATGACTGAACCAAGGCAAGCAAAATCTTGAACAATGTCAGTGTCTTAATTGTCTATGTTAAGGTTGTGTACTTCTTCTGTAGTCATGATTTTTATCTTCTTGATATTCAAATGTCTTTATACATACATGCATGCATTTATACATACAATGTACATAAAGATATGCACCCGTATTTACATGAGAATTTATGAGCTCCCACAACAGTTTGGAAACTCCATGAGAGTAGGAAATTGTATTTGTTCACTATATCCAACACCTCTATGACAATGCCTGTCACGCAACTGTAAAATAATGGAAAAGATCTTTTCATTTCTCTTTCTATCATTCATAATGTAAATCTATTGAGATGACATTAATCATAACTAAACATAGACAACACAACACTGTCTCACATTGTTCTAAGTATTTTACAGATATACACTTGTTTATTCTTAAAGAACTCTGTGGGGCATGTACTATTATTGTTCTCATTTCATCAATGGGGAAACTGAGGCACAGACTGTCAAATGACTTCCCAAATAGAATCAGGATTTGAATGAGTTACATGTTCTTAAATATTGTGCTATGTTCCCTTAAGAGATTTTATTTTCATTGTCTTTAGAAGCCAAATTCTCCCATCAAAGTCACAGGATAGTGTATGATGAGGATTAGAGTTACAGAAAGTTGGGGTGAGGTCTGCTGCTGAATGTTATAATTGAAGACTAGTGCAATTTTTCTGTATTCCAATATTTTTTTCTTCTCAGTTTGTCCTAACATCTACAGTGGCTGCAGGGTGCTATAAGGAAATGCCTAGATCCCAGAATAGTAAAAGAAAGAAAGTATTTCTCTTTGCTCTTTATGACTTACCTGAATTCACAGTTAGGAGAAAAATGGAAAAAAGGAAATTAACCAGGCCTATAGAGAGATAAGGAAGCAGCCAACGGTTCAGACAGGAGGCTGTCCCCAGGGGTGATAACTGGAGATGTGCATTTTCCCACCAACAGTTGCTGATGTGCAAGCCCAAAGTAAACAGTAGTGCTTGGGATGTTAACTGGATGCTGTGTGTCTGTGCCATGAGAAACAGTGGACCTCTGGGTAAGCCTACTCTTGTAAGCAGTGACATAAGCACAGTATTAGACTCGGGGCCCCCAAACAAATACTTTTCCTGTAGTCTTCCACCTTTTGAACTTGGAGTGGGAAGTCTTCCTAACAGGTGGTTGGCAGTATGGGAACCTGGGGTTGGGTTAGTCTTTTTGTTTTCTTTTTTTATATATATATATTTTTTATTGATTTTTTACAGAGAGGAAGGGAGAGAGATAGAGAGTTAGAAACATCGATGAGAGAGAAACATCGATCAGCTGCCTCCTGCACATCTCCCACTGGGGATGTGCCCGCAACCAAGGTACATGCTCTTGACCGGAATCGAACCTGGGACCCTTCAGTCCGCAGGCCGACGCTCTATCCACTGAGCCTAACCGGTTTTGGCAGTCTTTTTGTTTTCATTCCCAAGTTCAGTGAAGGAAAATAGCAGCTCATCTTTTCAGTCATATGTAAATACATGAGAGAAAAAGTAGAACTTTTTGGTTAAAAATTCCCTTTAAATATTAGATATGTTATTGAAGCTGATGTGCTGTCAGAGCTTCTGGGAACAGAACTACCACTGCTCCACTGACTTGGTGGCACCTGTTTCATGGTTTGACACAAAAGCTGCACCAAAGCACATGTGAAGTCATGGGAGAGACACACAGATCAGGGTTTTAATTTTTTTTAAAAAAATATGTAGTATGTTTATTGATTTCAGAGAGAAAGGGAGAGGGAGATAGAGGTAGAAACATCAATGATGAGACAGAATCACTGATCAGCTGCCTTTTGTACTCCCTATATCTGGCATCGAGCCCACATCCCGGGCATATGCCCTGACCAGAAATTGAACAGTGACCTCCTGGTTCATAGGTCAAAACTCAACCACTGAGCCACACAGCAGGCCTAGGGTTTGAGTCTTGACCCAACCTGTCCTGATCCTGTAACTTTGGGCAAATCCCCTTACCTCCTGGATATATTTTTATCTCATTACAGGAGATAAAAATATCTGGATAATGGCTTTAAAATGGCCAGTCTCCACACAGATGTGATTAATATCAACATCAATCAACAAAATTAATATCAACTTTGATATGACTTATCTCCCTACTATACAGTCAAATAATAGCTAGCCTGGCTTCAAAAGCCTGATTTTATTTCACACGACCCATAGAGCCCAGACTCCTGGAATGATTCCCTGTTTCTAATCTGGAGACAGTGCCGCATAATGGGGGTGGACCCTGGCTGATGTGTTAGGACGCCCAGTTTCTAACTTCAGTTCTGACTGGGGTAACTTGGGTGACTCACTGCTTTTCTAGGCCTCAGTTTTCTCATCTGCAAATTGAAGAATCTGGTACAGAAAACCTTTGAGCGACCTTTTAGCTCTAAGGCCTATGATCCCTCATTATTCAAACAGAAGCATGGGTGTCAACTACAGACGTTACCAGTCCAGGGCAGGTTCACAATAGTACTTCCTGAGTTGTGTGGCACAAAATTTAGAGATGAGTAGGACAGAGAGAGCTGGCTGTAGCTCCAAGGCCTCAGATTCTTCCCAACTTTCTGACCACAGAATAAAAACAGGTCTCCTGGCTAAGGCCAAGTCCTCACAGTCCAGAGAAGCACAGACCTCCGGGAGATGCTGGGGGCCTGGGAACAGGAAACCTAAGCTATCCTTCCCACAGGCCTCCCCTCTGCCCCTCGCCACAGCACATGCAGCTGCTCAGGCCTCAGGCAGCGGCGGTTCTTGTTAAACTAAACCTCAACTTAAAAGGATAAACTCAAAATCGCATTAACCAAGTCCTCCTCCCCTCTGAGCCGCATCCAGGAACTCCCAGAACTGCCCTGGCTCTGTCTGCTTGGGCACTGACACTGCTTCTCTCCTTCCAGCTTCCCCCGCACGGCTTTATCTGCTCCTCTAATCCCCTCCATTCCCTACAGACCATCTGCCTCTTTGGATCCACCTTCTCTGTCTTGTTGGATAGGCTCCCTCCAGTCCCCAGCTCCTGGCCTGAGTCTGGCCTGGCTCCTTCTCAGCATGGCTCTGGTTTGGTCTGATTTCTCAGACAGGCAGTTGCACAGCTCTATTGCTTCTGACCTGTGTGCCTGATGCCAATGTGTCCCACAGGCAAGTTGTTCTACCTTGTAACTAGACTCCTCGCTGGGGAAGGTGCCTAGAAATCTGCATTTTTTTAAAGGCTGTCTCACCCAAATTTAGCAGTCCTACTTTCTGAGTCTTTGAAATCCTCTCACCTTTATTATCTTAATGAATTCTCTGATTTCCTGAGGACTGACCCTGGGTTCTATGATGGATGAGGAGCACTCAGAGGTGAACACGACTTGATGGGAAAACTGAAACAGGTGCAAAGTGCTGCAGACACACAGTGTAGGGAGGGACTCATTCTTCCTAAGTGTGGGGCTGAGTTGGGAGAAGTTTCCACAGTGGAAGTGACATTTAGTGTGAGTGCTGACGCATGAGTAGGACTGTCTATGTGGGGAGAGAAAGGGAGGCCGTCCTAAATCTCTGTTCTGAGCAGAGTGGGGATTTTGTGTGATGTGTTGAAAGGACACGTGGTCTAGTGTGGC
Source organism: Myotis davidii (assembly GCF_000327345.1). Classification (NCBI taxonomy): domain Eukaryota; kingdom Metazoa; phylum Chordata; class Mammalia; order Chiroptera; family Vespertilionidae; genus Myotis; species Myotis davidii. The sequence continues at coordinate 7,135,832 of NW_006294339.1, read as the reverse complement.
TTGACTCTTAGAAGGCATATGAGGTGGGAATCACCCTGCACACCCCATTCCACAGTCTTCACTTCTACTTTTTTATCTCACAATTCTTTTTTTCTAAAGAGATAATGTCATAAAATATATGTTGACAAAGTACTAACACATTAGCAGAACCCTTCTTTTGGGCTGCTTTTTGGCTTCTACAAAAATCAACTGAATTGACGCAGGGAAATGACATCAATGGAGATGTTTCGGTTGAGTAGGGTTTCTCATCCTCAGCTCTACTACATGGGAGGCTACACAATTCTTTGTTGAGGGCTGTCCTGAGCATTGAAGGATGTTTAGCAGCATCCCTGGCCTCTACCCACGTGTCAGAACCATCCCCCCTTTCCCCAGGTGTGATAATAAAAGAATGTCTCCAGACATAGCCAATATCCCCTGGGAGTAGAGGTGGGGGGTTAAAATCAGCCCTGGTTAAGAATCACTAGTATAGAAGAAAAAACTAGTTTCTGGAGTCAGGCTCAAGATCAAATCTTGGCAAACACTGATTATGCGATTATGGAATGATTCACATTGTAATAGAAAAGCTTTCTTCCACATGGCACAGGGATGAAAAGTGTGAGCTCCAGAATCAAAATGGGTTTAAATCACGCCCCTGTACCTACTGTGTGAATATGGACAAGGTAAGCTGTCTCTGTGAGCATCACTGTCTCATCTGAAAAAGGGAACAAAAGAATAGTACATGTAAAGTAGCACTGAGAATCAGTGTTGCTTCTAGAACACTGCTGTCAGTGAGAAATTGGCAAGGAAATTGGCAAGTCTTATTGTTCACTGGATTATGTTTTGCTTTAGGAGGGCATGAACCTGAAGCTCTTTTTGCAAGGCTGGATAACCCAATTCTTCTGCAACTAAAAAAAAGGTGGTGGTGGTGGGGAAACAATGAAAGAAATTCTACATCTTCATTTTGGTTTGACTCTGCAACTGAGATAAGCAACATAAGCCAATTCAACATCTGTCCCAGATAAGCAACTTAAGTCAATTCAACATCTGGCCAAGAATTCAGTATCTGGAACCAAAGAGTGATGCAAAACCTAGGCACAAAGTTTGCTCTTGACCAATTCCTGCTAATGTGATAGAAGCACAAAGGACACTGATTTCTAGACATTTGGAGTGGATCCGGGGGTGCTCAAAGCACATGGTTTTGCTTCCTGGAGCATTGAGCCAGGTATATAGGGACAACTGCCTCTGTAATGGGAGGGAAATACAGTTCTCAGTTGTAATATCATTCCCTAATGGAGGGAATGCCATTCACTTATTCGCTGAATTTGCATGAGTTAAGGGTCCTCCATGTGCAAAGGATTGGGCTGGATGCTGTGATATAAGGATGAAATGACACAGTGCTTTCTCTCAAAGAGTTTGCAAACTGGTAGATGAGGCAAGGTTGCACACACAAAACAGTATAATATGTACAGTAATGGAGGCAAATCCGAGACACAGGCGGAGCAAACAAGAAGGAGTGCATCAGTCAGCTTGGGGAGCCAGGGAAGGCTCCCAGAGGAGATAACACCAGATTCAAGATTTCACAGATAATCAGGAGTTTGTCTGATCGATAAAAACAACTGAGAGGAGAGGGGCCTGAAACAGAAATCAGGTTGTTACTGCCTTTCGGGACAGCTCGGGTACTGGAGCCAAAAACAGACCTGGAACAAAGTTAACACTATTTATGTGAGTTAGAAAAATAGCAGCAGCAGGAGCCCTGGCCAGAACCACCCCCACAAAGAGCACAGAAAGCTACTCCTATCTTCTGGCTGTCTGCTGGAGAGCTCGCTAACCAGCACCTTAAGAACAAAATGTTCTTTTATCTTTGGTTTGTATTCCCACAGAGTCCTTCCTCTTCTTTTTCCAGAGCTGGAAAAAGCATGAGCTGAGTTTTACTTGCTTCTTTGATCTTGATCCTTGAGTCCCTGGCTTCCCTTGAGAATGAGAGTCCAGGAGGATTTCTCCAAAGCAGAGGGCTGGCCCCTCCTATTAATCAGAATGTGGGATGCAAGGGAGGCCAGGCCAGGTCAGGGACCCTCACTGCCAGGGGTTGTTTGTGCGAGGCCTGGATGGCATCCAATTCCTACTTCCAAAGCTGGACTCTCACCCTGACACTCAGCGATCTCTTAGCACTGAGCCCATCGAACCATTCTTGACATTGTTTCTGCCCTCAAAACATACAGCATCTTAAAGCAGCGAGCCCTGGGTCCTGCTACAGAGAGCCAGGAAGGAACCCTAGGGTTCAGGGAAGGCAGAGGGAATCAAAGCCAGAGGTTCTTTCCCAATTGCGTCTCCAAAGGAAGAGAGTTCTCCAGGGTGGTAATTCCGAGAAGTTGCACTTACAAAGTTCCTCCTTGGTGCAGGCGTTGTAGTTCTTGAATAAGAAAACCAGAGACATCTCAGTATTCTATGCCTACTATGTGCCAGATGCTATGCCAGCTGCTTTACCTACTTACATAATGGGTTCTATAACAACCCTGTGAGGGGTCACTGCTATCTTTTTTTTTTATCCTCCCTCCCAGGTCTCCTCTCTTCCCCAGACATGAAATCCTGCAGTGGCTGTTAGGTGAAAGGGAGAGGTAGAGGTACAAGGAGAGTAAGAGGATAAAACTTGGTCACAATAGTTAATGAGGTCTTCACTCTGATATTTTTTCATAGATTTTTAGAGAGAGAAAGGGAGAGAAGAGGAGGGAGGAGAGAGAGAGAGAGAGAGAGAGAGAGAGAGAGAGAGAGTGAGTTATCGATCTGAGAGAGACACATTGACTGGTTGCCTCCTCTAAGTGCCTTGACCTGGGTATGAATACAAAAGCAAGGTGCTTGGCCTTTGCTGGGAATCAAACCCATGACCCTTCAGTCCAAGGGCTGATGCCCTGACCACTGAGCAAAGGAGTCAGGGCCATTGCTATCTCTTATTGCAGAAGAGGAAACAGAATTGTGAAGAGGGATGGTATCTGGCCCAAGGTACACAGGTAGGGAGAATAAGAATTTACATCCAAATATTCACTCTCCATATTCAGAGCTTTCATCACATCTCAAACTTTTACTATTGAGCTAGGAAAGTGCAGGCCAAGAGGGAACAAGCAGAATTTTCTCTCCAAAAAGAGTGGGGCTTTGTATGCTATGTTCACGGCTGATAATCCCTAGTGCCCAGACCACCAACAGACAGGTGTGCAGGCACTCAATCTATACCTGTAGTCACTACATGATTAGAAGGTAGATAATCTTTTCAAGACGTTCAGGCCTCGGTTCTCCGCATTCTGGTGGGGGTGAAGGTGGAGTAGCAAACGAGAGTGAATGTTCCTCCTAGGTCCCCTCTCTTCCCCAGACATGTAATCTTGCAGTGGCTGTTAGGTGGAGGGGAGAGGTGGAGGTACAAGGAAGGGTAAGAGGCTAAAACTCGGTCACAATGGTTAACAAGGTCTTTATTCTCCCATAGTCCCTGGGAATCCCTTTCCTGTGTCCTTTCCAGCCACTGCTGGTCCCTAAGCACAGCCTTTTAAGAATCCAAAGTCCTTCTACCTTTCCAGTTAAACAACTTATTTTTGGAAAATATGAGGGAAACTCATCGACTTAAGAGTATTTGTATTTTAAAGGGAACAAAAGTCCTCAGTCAAAACTTCTAAGGGTAAAATTTCTTTCACTGACTTGGGACAAGAGTAGGGACATTTAATGGTGTGGGTTCCTCCCAGTCCAATTCACCCAACACACTCTGAGTGTCTACTCTACAAGTTCCAGGTGCCATAGAGGAAGCAGTTTTCCCTCCTGGAGGGCACAGTGAGTCCTGGGCAGAAGCAAGAAGGTGTATTGGTTCATCCCATAGGGAGGTCTGGGAAACGGACACAGAAATCGAGTCCTGAAGCTCCCCAAGGTGTAGCCTCTCTCTTGTCCCTGGTGGGGGTAGATGATTGAGACTATGACCCCAGGGATAAGTGGAAAAGCATGATGGAGAAGGCTTCCCTGGCCTCAGTCATGATGGGATGTCAGGCTTACCAGGGGCCAGGAACCCAGACCCCAAGTTCTCTGTGCCTGTCCTTAAAAACCAAAGTCATGACATTTCAATCAAAAGCACATACTGTTGCCCTGGCAGGTGTTTCTCAGTGGTTGAGCATCGATCTATGAACCAGGAGGTCATGGTTTGATCCCTGGTCAGGGCACATGCCCAAGTTTCTAGCTCAATCCCCAGAAAGGGGCATGCAGGAGGCAGCCAATCAATTGTTCTGTCTCATCATTGGTATTTTTTTTTAATATATATTTTATTGATTTTTTAAAGAGAGGAAGGGAGAGAGATAGAGAGCTAGAAACATCGATGAGAGAGAAACATCGACCAGCTGCCTCCTGCACATCTCCTACCGGGGATATGCCTGCAACCAAGGCACATGCCCTTGACCGGAATCGAACCTGGGACCCTTCAGTCCGCAGACCGACGCTCCATCCACCGAGCCAAACCGGTCTTGGCTCATCATTGGTATTTCTATCTCTCTCTCTCTTCCTCTCTGGATTCAAAAAAAATATTTTTTAAAAAACAAACAAACAAAAGCACATACTGTTCATACTGAAAAGGAAGAGAAGCATCCTTGCCTGCAATCATTGCAATCACCATTCAACCAACCCACCTGTACTACTGGTTGTTCACTATGCCGCAGGCACTATGCTAGATCCTAAACCAGTGTGGTTCGTAACCTTCTGGCCCTTTAAATGCAGTTCCTCGTGTTGTGACCCAATCATAAAATTATTTCCATTGATACTTCATAACTGTAATGTTGATACTGTTATGAATCATAATGTAAATATCTGTAAATATCTGATATGCAGGATGGTCTTAGGCGACCCCTGTGAAAGGGTCGTTCGACTGCCAAAGGGATCGCGACCCACAGGTTGAGAACCACTGTACCTAAACACACAGAGATGAGTAAGACAGACATGGTCAAGGATCACTGAGAGCTTTCCTACTCTGAGAGTCCATGGACTGTGCAGAAGGTGGATATGGCTTAATAATCTGCTGCATAAAGAACCAGATTAACTTTCATTCTACAAGTCAAGGTCATTTCACGTTACTTTTGCCTTCATGTGACTATTCATTTAATAAATTTATTAAGCACCTATAGGAATCAGACACAGGGCTCTGCACAGAATGAATAATATAATCCTCTGTCCTCAAGGAGCTCCTAGACTAGTGGAAAAGACAAGCAGATAAAGCGGTAATTACAACACAATGTGACCATTCCTTCAGTAGGGGTGGGGAAGAGCACTGAGAGAAGTATAACTTGGAGAATTTCTACATAAATCTGTCCCATGGAAGGCTATGCAGAGGAGCAAGCATACGATATGAGTCTTCAAGTTAGAGCAGGAGTTAGCCATGGGGAGAAGTGGTGGACTAATCATCCCGGGAAGAGAAATACACGTGCAAAGACAGAGATGTAATGCTCAGATAGCATTTTGGGAACACAATTCTAGGTAAGTATTTAAAAGATAACTCTTGGCAATAATATGAAGTATAGACTAGAATATCTTTCAATGCTTTTTTGACTATGACCCATGGTGAGAAATTCATTTCAGTTATGGCCCAGTACACACATGCACAGAGACATAAAATGGAAACCTAAGTTCACCACACAAAGCTTGCTCTGTGAGATGCACTCTGACATTTTCTAATCTGGCCTGTTCTATTCTGAACGTTCAATGGTCATGATCTACTAAAGTGATCTCATGAGGTTTGAACCATAATTAGAAAAAAAAGAACATTCCTAGAAAGAAGAACTAAAAATAATAAAGAGATGTGGCTATAGTTAAAGTGAGAGTTATTGAGAATATGAACAACCCCCAGGAACCATCCCCCCCAAAATGCAATAAGGATAAAGAAGAAGATAGACTTATCACATTTCACTGTGATTCTTAACCCATTTTCTGCCTTGCCATTGAATTTGGGGGAAGAGACCTTGATTTTATTTTAAAGTCATTGTCCCCTAGCACCATGATTGAGACATAGTAAGTATTTAATGGGTCTTTGAAATAAGAATACATAATACATGGATGTTAGGTTTGAGAGTTATTTAGGAGATGAAATCACGATTACACTCAAGTAACTAGATAAAGAATATAAACCAAATAAATTATGAAAATAAATCAATTAGACTTGTAAGAGTTATGGAGCACCTTTAGAAGAAACAGCACGGGTAGGTAAACCATCATCAGACATGCTAGTGGAAGTGAACATATCTTTTTCAAATTTTTAGTAAACCAAAGAACCATCCACATGTTGATTCAGATCATTTTTTCTATTATTCTGTATGGAAAACTTAATAAAATTATAAATAAATTTTGTATTTAGTAAGTTCTATAATTCTATCCTAATGCCTAACTGTGAAAAGACTTTATATTGCTATATCTTGAATCACCAGGCCTTGATGCTTTATAAACAGGAAAGGAGTGTCTTAAGTTCTGGTAATAATCCGTGTGCAGACAGCGTTGGTAGTGGCCATGGAGTGAGGTTTGATTACCTAGTCCTCCAGCATGGGCATCAATAAGGGAGGCTGCCACCGCGATGCCAGCAGGAAGACCAAGGTCTCTGGCCGCCTCTGGGGTAAGCCCATTTCCAAGAGAAGCTCCAGGAGGCAGCACTTGGTTTCCTGGGGAGACAGGAGAAAAAACAAACACCTGTCAGTTTGAAAAACACAACAGCAGACAAAGGGTTTTCTTAAGTGAACCCCTCTGTTCCCTCTCCTTTCCTCTGCATTTCTTCAACTTCAGGAAGACAGAAACCATGTAGCCACAAACAGTCCCTTTGCTCACTGGGTGACAGGTATATGTTCTGGGTTCTTGTGGATCATGCTCTGGGGTGCTTTACAAAGCCAGGAGCTCAAATCCATCTTTCAAGCTGGAGAAAACTCCCCTTAATAGTAAATTCCAAAAGATATATATGCAGTGACCTCTTGAAGACTAGATCAAAATGGTCAAACTGTTCCTCCTAACAGAGCAGCTCTACACACACACATGCACAGACACACATACACATGCACACATACACACAAGCACACATTCACACAGCCATACACAGCCCCTGATGAACATAGATTCCTCAGAAAGTTGGGAAAGTTTACTCATGTAGTTGCTTCCTGACAGAAGACAAGGAAAAGAATAATTCTGCTCCAATAAAGAATTTCTTAAGTTTCTCTCAGGGGGAAAAAAAAAACAGTCTAAACTTTACAAGGTGGAGACTTGCACAACCATGGAATATAATTTGAATGGTGTTCTTTGGAGTTGTGCAATGCAGCGACCCTGATATTTCAAGTGACCTTGAATTCCTGCAGTCAGTCAGGCCTTCAGTCAGTCCAGATTTATTGATTGCCTTGCTTTGTGTGGGTGCTGTGGCACTGTAAAAGGCAGTCCTTGCCCCCAACCTAGTTAGGGAGTTGAGATCAGGACACAGAACCATGTGAGTTAGAACAGGACAATGAGACCCTTCTGCTCCCAGGTGTTTAGGAGAGGCTCAGTGTGCCCTCTTCCCACCGCTGTGGCATTTATCAGTAATTCTGCAGTGCAAGGAGGGGTGGGGGTAGACATGCATGTATGCTAAGATCCCTCTAAGCTCCAAGATCCTATTATTCTGAATGTGTGGTCAGCAACTCACTTGGTGCTAAGACACTGTCCACGAGAGAGCTCCAGGGAGGGCAGAGGTGCCCTCTAACTTCTGGGGGTGGAACTGAGGGTGGGGTAAGAGGGAGGCAGAGGGAAGATGGCTCCCCAGCCTCCTCTAATTGGAAACAAAGCACCTCCACAACACATCTCCACCCATTTTAGGTAATGAGTTTCTTTCAAAAATGTTTAGCTCAGAAAAGGAAGAGGAAGAAGATTGAAACCACTGCCATGCTTCCAAAGCATCATCACCCAATACTGGTAATGGCAGCCACTAGGTGTATGTGGATGGAGCACTGGGAATGCAGCTGGAGTAACTGTGAAGCCAGACTTTTCACTTAATTCATTTCACTTCAACTTGAAAAAACGAAACACGATTCAGTTACTAAAAAGTTTCAAGTACACTTGGCACAACTTGGGTGTGCAAATCTACTTTTCACTGTTAATTAAAGAAACCTAAATAAAGTATTTTACAGTGGAAATTTAGTGTCTGAACTGAGATGTAGCCAGTGGAAAATATACACCAGGTGTCAAAGATAGTACAGAAAAGTAAATGTAAAGTATCTCATTCATAAATTTAAATCATTATGTTGAAGTACTTTTGATTTGTTAGGTTATATAATATGTCTTAAAATTCATTTCACCTATTTCTTTTTACTTTAATGCGGGTACTAGAATACTTTAGGTGTCACTCATATTGCATTTCTACTGGATTTTAAAGGTTGATATGCTCAGATGTTGGGGTGGGAGCAAGGAGGACCTCTTGTCTCATGCTTTGGATGCCCAGACAGGCAGAAACCCGGAAGAGAGCTGTGCACAATTTGGCTCTGGACACCACCTTAATTATGTCACTGTGTTTCATATACAGCACAAAACAGGCAGCCTTCCCATTTACTGAGCACCTCTGTGCCACGGGCTGTGCTAAGAACACAGCATACGTTTCCTCACGTCACTGTCACAATAACCCCATGTGAAGGGGACGAGCACTGTCCCCACTACCCAGATGGACGGGGAAGGTCATGCTTATCCAGGGAAAGTGAGTTTCCCCTCAACACACAGGCCACGGATTGCATTCTGACTACGTCATACCAAACCTGCATACTTTCTTATTCATCACATTGCATTTTGGTGCGGCTATTTAAAAAAAAAAAAGTTCTTTTGAGTGAGTGAAGGTATCAAGAGAAATATTTTTGAAACAAACGTATGTTTAAAAAGTAGCACCATTTAGATATGCCCAGCAGAGGCACGCCTCACTTAGTTGTGCTTCACTTGTTTGCACTTCACAGACATTGCATTTTTACAAATTGGAGGTTAGACCCCCCCCACCAGCAAAAGGCTTACGCCTCACCTTATTTTAATACTTGCTTTATTATGGAGGTTTGGAACCGAACCTGCACTGTCTCTGAGATATGCCTGTATATTCAGATTTTTTAAAATATATTTTATTGATTTTTTTTACAGAGAGAAAGGGAGAGGGATAGAAAGTTAGAAACATCGATGAAAGAGAAACATCGATCAGCTGCCTCCTGCACACTCCCTACTGGGAATGTGCCCGCAACCAAGGTACATGCCCTTGACTGGAATCGAACCTGAGACCCTTGAATTCACAGGCTGGCACTCTATCCACTGAGCCAAACCGGTTAGGGCCAGATTTTTTTTAAGTGTTCATTTTCATAGGAAAGTCTAAATGAGAATTCTATTCCACCTTGATCCCCAATCTTAACAAACATAAAAGGTGTAATTTTCATTAAAAAAAAAAAAGTTTCCAGACAGGAGGAGGATGAGCAGGGTGGGATACTCTTCTGAGTGCCCTGAGCAGCAATTTAGAAAGAAGCCTTGGCTGGTGAGGTGTAGAGAGAGCCCTCACCAGCCAAGTGTGCAGTCAGGAGCTCTGGGTTCTACTCTTATGCTGAAGAACCACAGGTAGATTTCTCAGCTGAGGTAGCATCTTGAGCAAAGGCCAACAAAGAGTGGAGATTGCCACAAGGGCTGGGGAAGATGGGATGGGAACTGGCAGGGAGTGGTGGAGACAGGTGAGGTTGGAGAGGGAAGTGAGGGCAGTGCTACACTGTCATGCAGGTTAAGGTGCCTGAACTTAATCAGGAAGTCCATGGTGAGGGTGAGCTTGGAAGGAGTGCTAAGTCCGGGAGTGAGGTGATGGGATTTGTGTGTTTTTAAAGATCCCTCTAGTAACATGGCAGTAGAGGACAGAAGAGGGTAAGCGACCACCATCGTGAAGCTATTTTGGTAACCAAAGAGAAAAGTCGAGGGCCTTCCTTAAGGTATTGGCAAGTGAGAGCAGAAGTGGAGGCAGATATGAGAGATTTTGTGGAGCAAGAAAAGCAGCTCCTGGTGGTGGCTTGGATGGGGGGTATGGTAGATGTCACCACCTGGACTCCATGAAGGATGAAGGCAGTGAGGTTGGCAGATGGCCTCCAGCTGCCAACTCTTTCAGGCCACTTGGACGAGGGGATGTGTTTCCCTGGCGACTCAGCAGAATGGGAAGGGCAGGGCTCTGAAGGGCACCACTTGCTCCAGGGCTCTAGGCTGGGCTGGCCAAGGAACTGGGGGGCTGCATCATGGCTCCACTCCTCCTTCTGCTCAATCCTGCTCACGGCCCCTTCCTTGCACAGGTGGCCACCTCTAATAAACATTCTGTGCCCCCAAATCTGCCACAGCCTGTCCCTCAAGAGAACCCAACCCAGGGCGGTGAGACAGGCCTCCTCCTCAGTCCAGTGGTCTCAGAATTAAAAGAAATAGGCACTGGGAGTCCATCCCTCCTTGGAACTGGAACCTCAGCCTTCAGGAACCCTCTACCTGGACCCTAAGCAGGAAGATATTGTTTCTCTAGGCACCAAAAGGAAACAGCTCGTCATAACACAGGGTGATAGAAATGGGAGGGGCTCTGGGAGAAATCGCACATCAGATCACACTGTGAGTTCATCCGCCAAGAGGTGCCGAGGGGACTAGGAGAGCTGTCAGAGGCAAGCACTGTGCACCTTGATAACTCTTCCCGAAATAATCTCCTCTCACCATAAAATGAGATTATTCACAGCACTGGTTTCCCCAGAGTTAACCAGGGCCTCACAGCCTCTGCATTTGCAGTTTCTTCCAGTCTTCATTCAAGCATTCATGCAGGCATTGTAACAAACACCACATAACAATGATAACAAGATATTGCCCATATATCTTCACTCACCTATGCCCAGATCTAGGTGTGGGGTATAAATGCAAGGGGCGCCTCTGACCTCAAATGACTCCCACTGTGTTCTGTGCAAACTGAGGCTCTCAGGCCGATGTATAAAATGCTTTAAAGGTGGAATGTATGTGGTGCTCCTGGAGCATCAAGCTGGGGGGGGCGGGGGGAGGTTGGCCTGGGAAGTACAGGAAATTGGGATGAAGGTGACATTCAAGCCTGGTCTGGAAAGACAGGTGGCAGATTGCTGGTTTCAGACTATAATGCCCAGGGGAAATGGATGCCATTAGAGCTAAGATTGGGTTCAGTGTACAGAGCCCCCAGGGACACAGCATTCAGCATGTTAGCAAAGAAGACACAAGGGAGGAGCAGAGCAGTTCAGCCGCCTGAACAAGAGAGGCAGCAGGGGACCTCAGGCAGGGAGGCCAAGGAGCTCTGACCAAGGCAGCGAGGCCCTGGCAGGGACAGCTTCCAGCACTGGGTTTGCTATTTAAGAAGTTAAACCTGCAGCATGGAGAAAAGCTAGAATGGGAAATAGATTTTTTAAAAAAAAAAACAATCAAGCCAACTGAAAAATGCAGGCTGCAAAACATTACGTAGAGTGCAACTTAATTTTTTAAGAATAACAAAGAAGGTAGATAGACTATTTGTAAAAATACATTCCTAATGGGGGGAAAATAGAGAGAGAAAGACTTTCTCTGAGAAATTGTGCATAATTTTTTTTTGGGGGGGGGGCTTTTAACTAATCGATAACTTCTAATTGTACTACCTTGAACCTATACTTCTTGTGTAATTTTTTAAAAGCTGCTTTCTCCCTTAAATATGATCAGGGTAAATAAATTATTTTTTAAGTATGTTTTTATTGATTTTTCAAGAGGAAGGGAGTGGGTTTGAGAGAGAGAAACATTGAAGAGAAAGACACATCAGTTGGCTGCCTCCTGCACACCCTCCACTGGAGATTGAGCCCACAACCCAGGCATGTGCTCGGACCTGGAATCAAATCAGGGATCTCTTGGTTCATGGGTCAACACTCAATCACTGAGCCATACCAGCTGGGCAGGGTAAATAAATTAGACACACTTTTTCAGCAGAATACTACATAGATATTAAAATGAATGAGGAAGAATTAAGGTATGGTTTTGGAAGGAAGTCCAGGATAAATTAAGTGAAAATGGCAAGATGCAGAATAGTACTCAGCGTATGAGAAGCCATTTGTGAATGACCTTGGGTTTCTTTTGTGATCAAAGTTAAAAGCAAAACTGAATTGAGGAGAGCAGTGTGCACCTTTTTTTATACCCTACACCTCAGCCTCAAGGCAGGCAAGAGGTCTGGACGCTTCCCGTACTTTCTTAACCCTGCTGGCTTCTGTCCCTGTGAACACACTTGCACCTCGGGGTGTAACACAGCAATTGCTCCGAGGGCTTCTTGGGCTCCTGTCCACTGATTTCCCATTCAGATGGGCGGGTTTGGTGTGAGCGGTCAAACGCTGGAGCCTACAATTATCTGGTGGTTGCAGTCCCTCTTCACGGGCGGGGGCTACTATTACACCAAATCTTCCCCTACCAGTTTTTCAATTATCTATGACTAATGAGCACTTTGGGAACAGTTTCAGACACACACATAATCCTCTTTCCTGATGTCAGCAGCAGAAATTAATGACTGTGTGGATTGCTGGGAGACAGAAAATGCATTATAATGGTCAACAGAGCTGTTATCCTCTCCAGGAAGGGGGAGCGGGGGCGGGGTGTTGTATTAACTGGAAGGCTCAGTGTTCCTTTGTGCTCCTACAAACACGAGATGAAGCCCAGGGGGAGAGAGCTGGCTCCAAGCCCATGGAAATGTCAGAGAGAGGTTTGAGCGTGGGTGGCATGCGACCCTGGTTCCTCCATGCTTGGCACTGGAGCACCGGTGCCTGCTTATGTTTGCCAAGGTCAACAGGGCAATCAGATTGGCCAGGCGGTGCTAAGTGACACCCTGCCCTGCCAGCAGAGAGGGTCTCTGAGTCCCTTCAGACTGAATCTACTTTCAGGTTGGTTTAGAGGTGAAAGAACAAAAACAAGAATGGGCAACTCTCAAACAATAGGCTGGAGTTACTTTCAAAGCATGCAGTGGTTGACATGAGTTTGTTGTCTCATGTGGGCATACTCTGCACTGGGGTGGTTTCAAAGATGGTTAGGAACTGGTCCGAACATGGTAGAGCTCCACAGTTCCATGAAGCATGAACCCTCACTGAATAAAACAGAACACCACCGTGTGCCTATGGAAGCCAGCAGACTGGCTACTGATACTTACTTTCATAAAAACTGACAGAATGAGGAACTTGACCCATACCCAGCACCTAAATTCCTCTACAGAGATTTCAATTCACTTTGGCAGGTTACCTCAGAGAGACTTTTAGACCTGGAGTCACAACTGGTACAAGACTGATTGAAAACCATTCCAGTGATTCTTGCTCCTGGATGGGAGTTACACATGTTCAGAGCTAGTCACTCAATCAGGGAAATTATGAAAAACTAAAACCTGACATGTTCTGAAACATTACATTGTTCACTTCCCTTCATTTACCGCCTAAAAATAATCTCATTTTTACTAGGAATTACATTTTGAATTGTTGATTAAATATAAAACTTGCTGATGATATCCTCATCATTCATTATAAAAATGTTTACTGAGAACCTACTATGTGCCAGACACTGTTGTAATGTTGAAAATGCATTAAGCAACAAGATAGATGAGGTCCCTGCCCTCACATGGATTATTTTCAGTAGATACTATTTCCATTCAATGCCTCTTCTGAATTATGTCTTGTAACTATGTTTTGTAAGCTCTTCTATGATTTGTAAAGTCTTTTGTATATTTTATATTCCTGGTCTTGTATTCTGACCTACCAGTAGGTATTTAATAAATAAACATGACATATATTTTAAGTCAAATTTTGAATGACCCTTATGTTTTCTTTTTTTCCTATGTATCTCTTTA